>NC_044556.1:2445954-2745954 GCF_007565055.1 Rhinopithecus roxellana
GAGAGAGGCGCGAGGAGAGTGAGTGGAGCGTAGAAGGGGAGTGAGAGGAGAGAGGCGAGAGAGGGGGGCAGAGAGAGGGAGGTTTGAGGAGAGAAGAGAGAGAGAAGAGAGACCGCGGAAGAGAGAGAGAGGGGGGGAGGGAGAGAGAGGAGAGAGAGAGAGGAGGGGGGAGAGAGGGGGGATGAGAGAGGGGAGAGAGGAGCAGAGAGGAGGAGGAGAGACGGGAGAGAGAAGGAGCGAGAGAGAGCGCGAGGGGAGAAGAGGATGAGGCGGCGAGAGAGGAGAGAGGAGGAAGTAGAGATCAGAGGCGGAGGGGAGAGAGAGAGGGAGGGAGAGAGAGAAGCGAGGAGAGAGACGAGAGAGAGAGAGAGAGGAGAGAGAGGGATTGGGAGGAAGAGCAGAGAGATAGCGAGAGAGAGCGGAGAGAGATAGCGCGGCGAGCGAGAGTAGAGCGAGCGATGAGAGGAGGGAGAGCACTTTGGGAGGCCGAGACGGGCGGATCACGAGGTCAGGAGATCGAGACCATCCTGGCGAACACGGTGAAACCCCGTCTCTACTAAAAAATACAAAAAAACTAGCCAGGCGAGGTGGCGGGCGCCTGCAGTCCCAGCTACTTGGGAGGCTGAGGCAGGAGAATGGCGTGAATCCGGGAGGCGGAGCTTGCAGTGAGCTGAGATCCGGCCACTGTACTCCAGCCTGGGCGACACAGCAAGACTCCGTCTCAAAAAAAAAAAAAAAAGAAAGAAAAAAAAGAAAATGGCCCAGAGTGGAAAAAAAAAAGAAAGAAATCACAGAAGATCCCATAGGAGAAGATGCACATGACTCCCTTCTTTGTAGCATTTTCTAGTTCCCCCACACCCTCAGTGGTATTATCTCCCTTGTGCAGCCCTGGGATATCTGCCCCACATCTGAGAGGCATGCACAGGCCCAGAGAGGTTAAGGGCCATGGCCAAGGTCACACAGCGTGTAAGAGGCACAGCAGGAACAAGAAGTCGTTTCTTGCAACTATAACTCCAGTGATGACTTGCATACAAGGCTGTGGGCTCAGAGCGTATGGGGAAAACTTTCAAGAAGAGTTGAGCTGGGCTTTAAAGAATGGAAAAGCCTTAGCTATGCAGAAAGAGAGGAGAGAAAAAGTTTGTCATAAGCATGAATATTTCAGAAGTCTCTGAACCCCAGCAGAGATGCCTTCAGCAGCGGCAGCAGCAGCAGCAGCAGCTGAGAATACAAGTTCTAGAGTCCAGTAGACCTGAGATGAAACTGCCCCATCCCATGCCTCAATGTGACCTTGGAAGAGCTGTTAAACACTTCCAAACTTCAGTTTCCATTCTCTGAAATGGAAATCATCATAGCACTTTCCTTAGAGCAATGGTTCTTAAAGGGGACCCCTTTCCAGCATCACCATTGCTGGTGGAATTTGTTAGAAATGCAGATTATCGGGCCAGGCACGGTGGCTCACAGCTGTAATCCCAACACCTTGGGAGGCCGAGGCAGGTGGATCACCTGAGGTGAGGAGTTCAAGACCAGCCTTACCAATATGGTGAAACCTTGTCTCTACTAAAAATACAAAAATTAGCCAGGTGTCATGGCGTGAGCCTGTGATCCCAGCTACTCAGGAGGCTGAGACAGGAGAATTCCTTGAACCCAGGAGGCGGAGATTGCAGTGAGCCCAGATCACACCACTGCACTCCAGCGTGGGCTACAGAGTGAGCAGAGTGAGACTTTTTTTTTAATGCAGATTCTTGCTTGGTGCGGTGGCTCACGCCTATAATCCCAGCACTTTGGGAGGCCAAAGCAGGAGGATCGGTCGAGCCTAGGAGTTCAAGACCAGCCTGGGCAATATAGTGAGACCCTGTCTCTACAAAAACTTAAAATAACTAGCTCTTGAATTTTTAAAGTTTTTAAAGAAATGCAGATTCTCAGGCCACAGTATCACTTCCTAAATTGGAAACTGTAGTGTAGGCTCAAGGAGCTGTTTTACAGGATGCTAGCAGGCACTCAGCTTTGGAGGCCCCCACCCAGTAGGACTGTTGGATGGAGAAAGAAGCCTCATGGGCTCCCCAAGTTCCAGACTAGCTTCCTACCCTGTCCTTGTACCCCTTCCTCCAGGTGCGGTTCCCTTCCCACTTCAGCTCTGACTTGAAGGACCTGCTGCGGAACCTCCTGCAGGTAGATCTCACCAAGCGCTTTGGGAACCTCAAGAATGGGGTCAACGATATCAAGAACCACAAGTGGTTTGCCACAACTGACTGGATCGCCATCTACCAGAGGAAGGTGGGTCTCCCCTCCTTAAGCTGCTGAGGGTTTGGGAGCAAGCTACAAGTCAGGGAGGACAGCCAATAGAGAGAAAGAGAAGAGAATACAGGTTCAGGAGCAACCTAGAGTAGAGAGCTCAGAGCAGTGGGGTCTAGAAATGGGATTCTGGGGTCATTTGGCCATTCCATGACCTTGTGCAGCAGATGCCTCTCTCTGGGAAATAATTTCCCCTTTGATGAGTTGGCTACATTAAGAGTTTCAGGCTGTTAAGAGGAATCCATAACCTAATGGTAAGCACAGGCCTGAGTCAGAGTAAATATCTCTTGAATGTTAGGCCATTCGTATTTATTGTTGTAATAATGATTATGTTGAATGCTGAGGTCTAGGTGATTCTTGATCCCTCTCCAGGTGGAAGCTCCCTTCATACCAAAGTTTAAAGGCCCTGGGGATACGAGTAACTTTGACGACTATGAGGAAGAAGAAATCCGGGTCTCCATCAATGAGAAGTGTGGCAAGGAGTTTTCTGAGTTTTAGGGGTGTGCCTGTGCCCCCATGGGTTTTCTTTTCTTTTTTTTTTTTGGTGGGGGGGTGGGAGGGTTGGATTGAACAGCCAGAGGGCCCCAGAGTTCCTTGCATCTAATTTCACCCCCACCCCACCCTCCAGGGTTAGGGGGAGCAGGAAGCCCAGATAATCAGAGGGACAGAAATACCAGCTGCTCCCCCTCATCCCCTTTGCCCTTCTGCCCCCTCCCCCACTTTTCCCTTCCTCCTTCCCCACAGCCCCACAGCTCCCCAGCCCCTCAGCCCCACCCAGCCTACTTCTGCCTGTTTTAAACGAGTTTCTCAACTCCAGTCAGACCAGGTCTTGCTGGTGTATCCAGGGACAGGGTGTGGAAAGAGGGGCTCACACTTAACTCCCCCACCCACACCCCCATCCCACCCAACCACAGGCCCCACTTGCTAAGGGCAAAAGAACGAAGCGCCAACCTTCCTTTCGGAGTAATCCTTACTGGGAAGGAGAGATTTTTAGTGACATGTTCAGTGGGCTGCTTGCTAGAATTTTTTTTAAAAAACAATTTAAAATCTTATTTAAGTTCCACCAGTGCCTCCCTCCTTCCTCTACTCTCACCCCTCCCATGTCCCCCCATTCCCCAAATCCATTTTAAAGAGAAGCAGACTGACTTTGGAAAGGGAGGCGCTGGGGTTTGAACCTCCCCGCTGCTAATCTCCCCTGGGCCCCTCCCCGGGGAATCCTCTCTGCCAATCCTGCGAAGGTCTAGGCCCCTTTAGGAAGCCTCCGCTCTCTTCTTCCCCAACAGACCTGTCTTCACACTTGGGCTTTGAGAGCCAGACAAAGCAGCTGCCCCTCTCCCTGCCAAAGAGGAGTCATCCCCCAAAAAGACAGAGGGGGAGCCCCAAGCCCAAGTCTTTCCTCCCAACAGCGTTTCCCCCAACTCCTTAGTTTTATTCTCCGCTAGATTTTAATGTCCAGTCTTCCCTCAGCTGAGTGGGGAGGGCATCCCTGCAAAAGGGAACAGAAGAGGCCAAGTCCCCCAACGCCATGGCCCGAGGTTCAAGGCTAGAGCTGCTGGGGAGGGGCTGCCTGTTTTACTCACCCACCAGCTTCCGCCTCCCCCATCCTGGGCGCCCCTCCTCCAGCTTAGCTGTCAGCTGTCCATCACCTCTCCCCCACTGTCTCATTTGTGCTTTTTTCTCTCGTAATAGAAAAGTGGGGAGCCGCTGGGGAGCCACCCCATTCATCCCCATATTTCCCCCTCTCATAACTTCTCTCCATCCCAGGAGGAGTTCTCAGGCCTGGGGTGGGGCCCCGGGTGGGTGCGGGGGCGATTCAACCTGTGTGCTGCGAAGGACGAGACTTCCTCTTGAACAGTGTGCTGTTGTAAACATATTTGAAAACTATTACCAATAAAGTTTTGTTTAAAAAAAAAAAGTGTCGCTGGTGTTCTCGACTTCGATCACCCACCCACACACCCCCAGGGGGTTGGAAAGGGAATTTCGGACCCCAGAGTGCAGGCCGATCAGGTCCCGGCTTGAAGTCCTTGTAAACAGGGTTTAGCTGAAATTCCGGCACTCCTTCGACCCCGCAGAAGAAACGAGCGTCAAACCGCCCTCTGACCCCAGATTCGGGGTCCCCAAATCTGCGGCGCGCCCCCTCGGCGTCCAGCCCGGGACCGAGAGGGCGCTCTAGGGAGGCGCTGGGGCCGGCGCACCAGAAGGCCGAGGGGCGGCGGGGGCGGCCCTGGCAGGGGGAGTAGAAGGGGGAGAGGGTGCGCGCCCCCCTCCCCGCATCCTTAGCGCCGGGCCAGGCGCGCCTGAGGGACGCGGGGGCGGCGGCAGCAAGAGGGTCACCGCAGCACCCTGCGAGCGCGGCAGCCCCGGCCCGCGGGCGGCGAGTTCCCGGTAAGTGCGGTCCGGAGAGCGGAGCGCGCCGGGGAGGCGTGGAGAGGGGGGCTGGGCGCCGGGAACGTCTGGGTCCCGCGCCCAATGGCTGGAGGGCGGCCGAGCGCCGCCCGCCCGCCCTGCCCGCCCCCTCTCCCCTCCCCCCGGCACTCCCCTCCCCCTCCCCCGCCCGCCGCTTTCCCCCGCCCCCGCCCCGGCGCCAACTCCGCGGCGCCTCCTTAAAAAGCGCGCGGGAGTTGTAAGGGGGGGCCGGAGCGAGCCGGAGTGAGCGAGAGCGCAGGGTAAAGGGGGCGGGCGGGGGGCCCGGGCTCCACCTTAAAAGCGGGCGCGTGGGGGTGGGAGGGAGGAAGGCGGGCGGCGGGGAGGAGGGAGGGAGGGAAGGAAGGGGGGCCGGAGTGTCCCGGGCGCAGGGCGCGCGTGCGGCGGCGGCGGCGGCGGCGGCGGGGAGGGGCCGGCCGCGCCGCGCTCCCCTCCTCCCCCTCGCATCCCCGGCCCCGCGCGCGCCCAGCAGAAGCGGGTCTGTGTGTGCGTGCGTGCGAGTGAGTGAGTGTGTGCATATTTTTTTCTCTCTTTTCTTTCTCTCTCACTGTTTTTTCCTCTCTCTCTCTCGCTCGCTCTCTTTTTTTTTGCAAAGAAACAGCAGCGCCGCCGCCGCTCCGCCGAGGCGCTGCGCCCCCCGGGGGGGGAGGCGGAGGAGGCGGGCAGCGGCGGAGGGAGGGGAGCCGGGGAGGGGGGCGCCGCGCTGGGAGGGAGGCAGCGCGCACGGTGCAGCCGGGCCGGGCGGGAGGCATGGCGGGGCCCCCGGCCCTACCCCCGCCGGAGACGGCGGCGGCCGCCACCACGGCGGCCGCCGCCTCGTCGTCCGCCGCTTCCCCGCACTACCAAGAGTGGATCCTGGACACCATCGACTCGCTGCGCTCGCGCAAGGCGCGGCCGGACCTGGAGCGCATCTGCCGGATGGTGCGGCGGCGGCACGGCCCGGAGCCGGAGCGCACGCGCGCCGAGCTCGAGAAACTGATCCAGCAGCGCGCCGTGCTCCGGGTCAGCTACAAGGGGAGCATCTCGTACCGCAACGCGGCGCGCGTCCAGCCGCCCCGGCGCGGAGCCACCCCGCCGGCCCCGCCGCGCGCCCCCCGCGGGGCCCCCGCCGCCGCCGCCGCCGCGCCGCCGCCCACGCCCGCCCCGCCGCCACCGCCCGCGCCCGTCGCCGCCGCCGCCCCGGCCCGGGCGCCCCGCGCGGCCGCCGCCGCCACAGCGCCCCCCTCGCCCGGCCCCGCGCAGCCGGGCCCCCGCGCGCAGCGGGCCGCGCCCCTGGCCGCGCCGCCGCCTGCGCCAGCCGCTCCCCCGGCAGTGGCGCCCTCGGCCGGCCCGCGCCGCGCCCCCCCGCCCGCCGTCGCCGCCCGGGAGCCGCCGCTGCCGCCGCCGCCACAGCCGCCGGCGCCGCCACAGCAGCAGCAGCCGCCGCCGCCGCAGCCACAGCCGCCGCCTGAGGGGGGCGCGGCGCGGGCCGGCGGCGCAGCGCGGCCCGTGAGCCTGCGGGAAGTCGTGCGCTACCTCGGGGGCAGCGGCGGCGCCGGCGGTCGCCTAACCCGCGGCCGCGTGCAGGGGCTGCTGGAAGAAGAGGCGGCGGCGCGAGGCCGCCTGGAGCGCACCCGTCTCGGAGCGCTTGCGCTGCCCCGCGGGGACAGGCCCGGACGGGCGCCGCCGGCCGCCAGCGCCCGCCAGTCTCGGAGCAAGGTGAGCGCGCCGGGGAGCGGGGGCGCAGCGCGGTGGGCAGGTGCGGGCGAAGTTGGTGGCGGGGGTGCGAGTCCCGGGAGGAACTAGGTGTCGGGTGACTGGGGCTTTACGCGCGTTTCCTGCGGGCTGGGTGCGTGGTGACCTTGGCAAGTGCTTGAATCTCCCGGAGCCTCAGTTTCCTCCGCTGTAAACGTGGCTTAATAACAGTAGCGACCCCTTGGGGTTGTTGAGCGAGTTTAGTGAGATTCGGTTATCGAGGGTTTTAGTTAACACAGAACCTGGCACGGAGTGAATGCGTAAAAGTTAGTCCGTATTGTTCTTAAAGGTGGAATCGGGCCCTCCTCACCACCGCCCGTATGCCACAGGCAGGGTCAGGGATTAGAACAGCTACTAATCTTGCATGCTTCTCTCCTCGGCCCCAGAGAGGTGGAGAAGAGCGAGTGCTTGAAAAAGAGGAGGAAGAAGATGATGATGATGATGATGAAGATGATGTGTCAGAGGGCTCTGAAGTGCCCGAGAGTGACCGTCCTGCAGGTGCCCAGCACCACCAGCTTAACGGCGAGCGGGGTCCTCAGAGTGCCAAGGAGAGGGTCAAGGAGTGGACGCCCTGCGGACCGCACCAGGGCCAGGATGAAGGACGGGGGCCAGCCCCGGGCAGCGGCACCCGCCAGGTGTTCTCCATGGCAGGCATGAACAAGGAGGGGGGAACAGGTAAGGACTCCTCTGGGTAGGGGAAAGTGCTAGGTGGGGAGGAACTCAGCCCGAAAACAAAGCCAAAGGCAGTTGTTTTTTTTTTTTCTTTCCCAGCTTCTGTTGCCACCGGGCCAGACTCTCCGTCCCCCGTGCCTTTGCCCCCAGGCAAACCAGCCCTACCTGGGGCCGACGGGACCCCCTTTGGCTGTCCGTAAGTTGGGGTGTTGGAGACATGGGGGTGCTGCCCAGGTGTGTGGCACAGCCAGAGGGACACCCGTGTTCACTGGTGCCCGTCTGTTTTGATGCAGTCCCGGGCGCAAAGAGAAGCCATCTGATCCCGTGGAATGGACAGTGATGGATGTTGTGGAATATTTTACCGAGGCTGGCTTCCCGGAGCAGGCGACAGCTTTCCAAGAACAGGTGAGTTCCCAGCCCAGGACTACACACTGACAGACACAGAGGGTCTCTGTGGGATGTGCCCTGACCCCGGCTCGCTCTCTCTCTTTGCTCCCTGTCCCACCCAGGAAATTGATGGCAAATCTTTGCTGCTCATGCAGCGCACAGATGTGCTCACCGGCCTGTCCATCCGCCTCGGGCCAGCCCTGAAAATCTACGAGCACCACATCAAGGTGCTTCAGCAAGGCCACTTTGAGGATGATGACCCCGATGGCTTCTTAGGCTGAGCGCCCAGCCTCACCCCTGCCCCAACCCATTCCGGCCCCCATCTCACCCAAGACCCCCCAGAGTCCAGGAGCTGGACGGGGACACCCTCAGCCCTCATAACAGATTCCAGGGAGAGGGCACCCTCTTGTCCTCATCTCTGCCCCTTGTGTCTCTCTCTCACACACATCTGCCCCTCAGCACGTCGGTGTGGGGAGGGAATTGCTCCTTAAACCCCAGGTGGCTGACCCTCCCCACCCAGCCCAGGACATTTTAGGAAAAAAAAAATGAAATATGGGGGGCGTCTCATCTCCCCAAGATCCTCTTCCGTTCAGCCAGATGTTTCCTGTATAAATGTTTGGATCTGCCTGTTTATTTTGGTGGGTGGTCTTTCCTCCCTCCCCTACCACCCATGCCCCGCTTCTCAGTCTGCCCCTGGCCTCCAGCCCCTAGGGGACTAGCTGGGTTGGGGTTCCTCGGGCCTTTCCTCTCCTGCCTCTTTTCTTTCTGTTGATTGTCGCTCGAGCTGGCTGTATTGCTTTTTAATATTGCACCGAAGGTTTTTTAAATAAAATTTTAAAAAAAGGAAAAGGGGGAAAAAAAAAACCACGGAGTCCAGTTTTATGAATGGGGCGGGGAGAGGGCATTAAAGAGCCTCCGGTTAGGGCAGAATTGTTTGGAGAGGGAGAAAAACGGAAACAATGAATTATAGCTGCCTATAACTTTAATTGCTCCAGAAAGGTGGGAATCTTTTTTTTTTCCTCTGTAATCTCCCCATGTCCCAGCACTGAGTTAGGCACACAGCAGGTGCTGAATTTTTGTTTTCCTTTTAGAGATGGTCTCATTCTATCACCCAAGCTGGAGTGCAGTGGTGCTGTCGTAGCTCACTGTAGCCTCAAACTCCTGGGTTCAGGTGATCCTCCCACCTCAGCCTCCGGAGTAGCTGGGACTACAGGTGCAGTCTGCCATGCCCAGCTAATTTTTAAAAATTTGTGTCCGGGCGTGGTGGCTCACACCTGTAATCCCAGCACTTTGGGAGGCCGGGGCAAGTGGATCACGAGGTCAGGAGTTCAAGATCAGCCTGGCCAAGATGGTGAAACCCTGTCTCTACTAAAAATACAAAAAATTTTTAAAAAGCTTAGTTGGGTGTGGTGGTGGGCGCCTGTAATCGCAGCTACTTGGGAAGCTGAGGCAGAGAATTGTTTACACCTGGGAGGCGGAGCGTGCAGTGAGCCAAGATCACGCGCTGCACTCCAGCCTGGGCGACAGTGAGACTGTCTCAAAAAAAAGTTTTTTTGTGTGGAGATGAGGGTCTCACTTTGTTGGCCAGGTTGGCCTCAAACTCCCAGCTGCAAGCGATTCTCTCTTCCTGCCTGGGATTACAAGCGTGAGCCACCATGCCTGGCCTCAATATTGTTGAATGGTTGGCAGTTAAGTCCTTGGGTTTATAAGCATTTTCTCAACTGTCCTCCCCAAGTCCCCATAAGACAATTCATAAAATCCCACCTTGCAGAAGAGGCAGCTGGCCCGGCACAGAGATACTGTCTGTTCGGGATCACACAGGGTGGCATCTGACACCTGTCCAAGTTCTTCACTCCGAGTCTTTAAATATAGAGTATTTGACACAACGTACATTAAAAACTAAACCTGTCAGCCTTTGTCTACTGCAAAGAATCTGCTACAAATATTGGGGGCAGGAATCTGTTCTAGGACCACAGTAGGGTCTCCAGACCTCATGGTCCTCTTCATTAAAGCAACAGAAAATTCCTGGGCCATCAGATGAGATCATGTAGAGGAGAAGATTTCCAAGTGAAGATTTTGTTTGTTTCAAGACAGAGTCTTGCTTGCTCTGTCACCCAGGCTAGAGTGCAGTGGTGCAGTCATAACTGGTGACAGCCTCAAACTCTTGGGTACAAGTGATTCTCATGCCTCAGACAACACCCAACGAACATTTTATTTTTTGTATAGACAGGGTCCTGCTATGTTGCTTAGGCTGGTCTTGAACTGGCTTCAAGCAGTTCTCCCGTCTCAGCCTCCTAACGTGTCAGAATTACAGACATGAGTCACCAAGACCAGCCTGAAGATTTTTTTCAGATTTTTGTTGTTGTTGTTAGTAGTAGTCGTCAGAGCTACTACATCCAAAGCCCCTACTAAGTTCTAAGGCAGTTTCTCAACTCCATTAGAGATTTTTTTGTTTTTTATAAAAAACAGGCTGGGCACTTCAGGAGGCTGAGACGGGAGGACCGCTTGAGTCCAGGAGTTTGAAACCAATCTGGGCAACATAGAGAGGCCCCCATCTCTAAAAATTTTAAATTAAAAAAAATTTTTTTAACAAAAAAACCAGGGTTCTGGGAGTGAGGGGCTGGGGCCTGAGCAGCCTCATTCCATATACCTGTGCCGGGTTGAGGTGTTGGAGACACGTTTAGAGATCCCTCCATTCTAGGAATCCACCTCGAGAGATAAAGTTCCTGGCCCTAGCCACACCCCCAGGACACGGCCAGAGGTCACCTCCCTAGGCGGGTCCGTCCTCCCCACCGCCAGGTTCCCGGAGCGCGTGCGGCGCGTGTGCAGGGGTAGGGGGCCGCGGGCGCGCGGACTGGAGCGGCGCGCCCCTCCCGCGTGTTGAAATTCAAAAGAGGCGAACGCCCCCGCCCCCGGCGCGGCGGCGCGGCTCCGGTGAAGAGGTCAAGGCAGGGGCCAGTCGGAGGCTCCCGGGGCGGGGTCGAACCCGCGGCCAAGGTGAGCGGTAGCGGAAGCTTAAAGAGCTCAGGTTCCCCCCACCCCGCCTCCGGCCCTACCATGGCTACGGAGCAGTGGTTCGAGGGGTCGCTCCCCCTGGATCCTAGAGAAACACCGCCTCCAGATGCCTTGGAACCTGGGACGCCGCCCAGCGGAGACCCCTCCTGGTCGACGCCCCCTAGCAGGCCTGGAAACCCACCTGAGCCGGACCCTGAAGATGCCGAGGGGCAGTTGGCTGAGGCCCTGGCCTCCACGCCTTCCCCCGAACCTCTGGTCCCCGGGCCCGGGCCAGCACCTCCCCTCCTATCCCTGGACATCTTGTTCAGCCCTATCACCCAACAGCTGCGCTACCTACTCAAGAAGGCGGATGACTTCCAGAGCTACTTGCTCTACAGGTGATACTGGACAGGGTCCCAGGTCCCCATGGGTAAGGAGACTTGGAGGGGTGGCGACAGGATGGGTGACACACGCCAGGGTTGCAAAATGACAAGCGCTAGGAGCCAGAGGGAGGCAGTGGAAGAAGCTAGCATATTAGAATCCAGTTTAAGAGAGTGAGGAGGACTGTAGAATTGAGGGTAGGGGACTGCTGCTATTACTGTCCTGGCAGTGTGGGCCTGGGGTTGTCAAGTCTCTAGGACTTTTTCTCCCAGTTTTTAAGTGCTGTCTTAGATTTTGAACCCTGTGCCGACTAAACAAGACCCACCTGACCCAAACTTGGCCTGCAGGACATCAGTTTGAGACTCCAAAGGATCATGTGATTCACACACCAAGTTTCCTTGTGACTCTCCAATTTCAGTGTCTATTGGTATGTCCTAGGAGGCTGGGTTGGATTTTGCTTGTTTGTTTTTGAGATGGAGTCTTGCTCTGTTGCCCGTGCTGGAGTGCAGTGGTGCAATCTCGGCTCACTGCAACCTCCGTCTGCCGGATTGAAGCAATTCTCTGCCTCAGCCTCCCGAGTAGCTGGGATTACAGGCGCCCGCCAACACGTGTTGCCCAGCTAATTTTTTTTTTTAATTTTAGTAGACTTGGGGTTTCACCATCTTGGCCAGGCTGGTCTTGGACTCCTGACCTCGTGATCCGCCCGCCTCGGCCTCCCAAAGTGCTGGCATTACAGGCATGAGCCACCGCACCCGGCCAAGGCTGGGTTTTTTTTGTTTTGTTTTGTGTTTTTTTGAGACGGAGTCTCGCTCTGCCACTAAGGCTGGAGTGCAGTGGGGGTGAACTCAGCTCACCGCAACCTCCACCTCCCAGGTTCAAGGGATTCTCATAAGGCTGGTTTTCTAATGAGACAGGGTCTTGCTCTATCGCCCAAGCTGGAGTGCAGTGGGGCAGTCATAGCTCACTGCAGCCTCAAACTCCTGGTCTCAAGCCATCTTCCCACCTCCACCTCCTGAGTAACTGGGACTATAGGTGCCACCATGCCCAGCTAATTATTTTTTGTGTAGAGACGGGGTCTTGCTATGTTGCCCAGGCTTGTCTGGAACTCCTGGCCTCAGGCAATCCTCCAGCCCCAGCCTCCCAAACCTCTGGGATTGCGGGAGTGAGCCACTGCGCCCAGCCCCTGCAGGAAGCTCTGGGTCCTAAGTGGAGATGGGAGACTCAGCTGTCAGCACTTGTAACACGTGTTCCAAATGGGTTTGATGCAGGTGAACCAGAAAGATGTTCAGAAAAGACCTGAAACTGGGGGCTTTTCTAACAGGGGTCAAAGCCAGGGATACAGGTTGGGGTTGAGTAGAATGGGGGAAAACTGGGGGGTGAGGAGGGATTGTGAGGGATTGCAGGCAAAGGCCCCTTTCTTCCTTCAGCAGAGACCAAGTACAGAAGGAGCAGCTGGCCAAGGCCATGCCCACCTTCTTACAGATGTGTGAGCCCTACTTCCTGTACCTGGAGGCAGCCGCGAGAAGCGTACCCCACATCTATGGACCCCTGCAGGAGCTGGTCCGAAAGGGGGTGTGTGGAGGTTTCTTAGACCCCATGCCCCTTTCTTCTCGCAGCTCCGAGCCTGCGGGGATGGTGGAGGGGGAGTCCCACTCTTCTCAGGCCAGCTGATCTCACTGTACCCGTCCTGTATGCAGCTGTTAGAGATCTCCCAACAGCTGACCCTGCGCCTGGAACAGCTGGTCCTCATGTACGCTTCCTTTGGGTTCGTGGACCTGGAGGAGACAAACCCCCTCAGGTAAAACGGTAGGAGATTCAGATGCGGGGGATGAAGTAGTCCAAGGCCCAGCTTCACCCCTCCATTCTCTCATGTCCTGCCAGCATCTCCTGTTTCTTTTGCGGGAGGTTCTCCATCAGCCTGTCCCATGAGATCTCCATCTTCAGATACTGTGCTCCAACTGCCTACACTGCCAGCCGCTTCCCCCGCTACCTCTATAAGAAGATGCGCTGGCACCTGGAAGCCACCCCAGAGGCCCCTGGTCGGGGACAAGATTCCCTTGTGGATTAGTAAGTCCTCTTACCCAAATCAAAGTCCTCCCCTTTCTATGATGAATGCCAGTATGGCCCTCCAAACTGTCACCAGCAAAGTGAAAAGTGAGCCAGGGCCCGGTGCAATGGCTCACGCCTGTAATCCTAACACTTTGGGAGGCTGAGGCAGGAGGCTCACTTGAGCCCAAGAGTTTGAGATCACCCTGGGCAAGATGGCAAGAGCCTATCTCAACAACAAATTCGCCAGGCGTGATGGCTGGCGTCTGTAGTCCCAGCTACTTGGGAGGCTCAGGCAGGAGGCTCACTTGAGCCCAGGAGTTCAAGGCTACAGTGAGCTGTGATTTTGCCACTGCACTCCACCCTGAGTGGGAGCAATAATCTGTCTCTTTAAAAAAAGTGAACCAGGAAACTAAAGGCTTTTGAAAGGCTACCTCTATTTTCTTAAAACCCACCCTCCCACCAAAATAAAAGTTCTCATCTTAAAAGGAGGCTGGCAGTGAAAAAAGGCGTTAGAGTCACATTCCTACCTGAGAACTTCAGGGCAACTTCTGATGAGTTCCCACCTCACCTCCAAAATTAAAGCCCTCAACAGAAGAAGCTAGGAAATTGATCACTTCTAATTACAGCTCCCTCCCCTCCCAGCTACTTCCTGTGCTATCGAGATACTTGGGAAGACACAGGCCAGAGTCCAGCCAATTCGTGCCTGCAGATCCAGAAGCTGTGGTCCATCGGCCGATGGGTGCCCCTAGGACCAGCCGAGGATGACCTTTATTCATGGTAGGAGCTAGGGCAATAGCAACGTGGGCTTGGGCACTAGACCAAGCGCTAGATGGGGAGGCAGAACCCCACGAAAGATATTCCACCTTCCCAAACACTGCTTCCCTTAGTAATGATAGTATTTTATTGTGCCCTGAAAAGCACTTCATGCAGACCCCAGTAACAACCCATCGAGATCTATGCTATTGGCCCCATTTAACAAAGAAAACAGGATGTTCAGAGTTGTTACCTGCCCAAGGACACACAGCTAGCAGTGCGATTGGACAGGTCAGGACCAGTTATTCAGCCTCTAGGAGCCATTACTAAGTTTCTGATCAACAAGGAAACAAGTTTCCCCCGAGGGTTTTTCCCACCGGCAGCTGAAACAAAGCCTCTTTCAGCTGACGCATCTCACTTAAAGGGAGGGACTCCCGAGGGGCAGGGGGCACTCAAGTCCAGGCCTGTCTATCCCTGGCCCCCCCACCCCAGGATTTTGTGCCCGCAGCCGCTTGGGGACTACCAGCAGCTGCTGACCATCGGCTTCGAGGAGCCCACGCCCATGCTGGCCACCGACCTGCTGGTGCAGATCCTCATGGGCCAGGCAGGCCAGGCCCGGCCTCCGAGCGCAGCCGGACCCGCGGGGTGGGCAGCGCAGGGGTCTTGAACCTGGGAAAGAGGGTAGGAGCTGGAACTTGACAGTTCCAAACTCCAGAAGAGGGGGCAGGGGAGGGGCTCACTCGTTCTCTCAGTGCAGCCCGGCCTCGCCTTCCAAAGGGCCAGGCCGAGCTGACCTGTCTGCACAGAGTCCGGCCTGGCCGTGAATGCGGACACATCAGTTTTGTGTTAAATAAAAGAAAGAAAGAGGTCACGGTCTCAGTGTCCGCTGCGAACGCCGCGCCCCTCCCCCGGGGACGTTTCCCCGCCCACTCGCGTGGCCTTCTGGGAAATGTAGTCTTGAAAGAAACATTAAATTCACCAATAGGCGGACGAGAGTTTGGCGCATGCGCATAGGCAGAAATGAAGCAAAAAGGGAAATGGTGCCTGTCAACAACCGGAACCCAGAAAACTGTAAGTTTAGGGTAGTGGGGAAATTCAACGCCCACTGGAGGAAGAGACTTAGAGCTACGCCCACTCCCATATTTTGACCCGGAAGTTATTTCTTTGTAGCGTAAAAGACTACTTTTCCCGACGTGCCCCAGAATAGTGCCCTCGATCAGTTTCCGAAGGGCCCGAGTTGGACTTTCCTTTTCTCTTCCAGCTTTTGGTACTTGGGGGCCAGACAGGTCGTCGTCTTTCTTGGGGTATCCAGGGTGCGGACAAGGTGGGAGAACCCTATGGAATCCAAGCTCAGGATCTCTTAGCCTCTCTCCAACCTCGGACTGGAGAGGAGACCCTGGCTGAAGGAAATGAACTCACCCGCTCAAAGCTCCGGCGAGCAAGTGGCGAATCTTGGACCCGAACCGGGTACTTGTGGCATGTTGCAAGGGGAAGGGTGTCCTCCTGAGCCAGGTGTGACTCAGCTGCTGGTTATCCCCCTTTAATCCAAGGAGGGCCCTTTTGGTTCCCCTTCCCCGTAGCATTTTCATAGAGGAGACACCCAGAGCCCTGCCTTTTTTTTTTTTTTTTTTTTTTTTGAGACGGAGTCTCGTTCTGTCGCTCAGGCTGGAGTACAGTGGCCTAATCTGGGCTCACTGCAAGCTTCGCCTCCCGGGTCCCGGGTTCACGCCATTCTGTTGCCTCAGCCTCCCCAGCAGCTCGGACTACAGGCGCACGCCGCCACGCCCGGCTAATTTTTTTTTTTTTTTTTTTTTTTTTTTTTTTTGTATTTTTAGTAGAGACGGGGTTTCACCGTGTTAACCAGGATGGTCTCGATCTTCTGACCTCGTGATCCGCCCGCCTCGGCCTCCCAAAGTGTTGGGATTACAGGCCTGAGCCACGGTGCCCGGCCACTATTGCTCTTCCATGTGTATTTCTGGTGACAATTTCTGACTGCATCAAGGATGTTTTTAGTCCACAGCTGTGGTCTGAATGACATCAAGGAAATCCTGATGCTCCCTGATACCGCTTTGAGGGAGGCCCTGTGAGTTTTCCTGTAGCTCTAAGATTTTTTGTGGGGAGGTAAGCGTCTTGCTCTGTCACCCAGGCTGGAGTGCAGTGGCGCGATCCTGGAACCTCTAACTCCTGGGTTCAAGTGATCCTCCCACTTCAGCCTCCTAAGCAGCTGGGAGTACAGGCAGCATCGATGCCCCTATTTTATTATTATTATTGTAGAGAAGGGGGCTCGCTATGTTGACCAGGCTGGTCTTGAACTCCTGGCTTCAAGCTATCCTCCCACCTAGGCCTCTCAAAGTGCTGGGATTACAGGCGTGAGCCACCATGCCCGGCCTTTAAGATTCTTTAGACTCGTGGGGTCCAATGGAAATAATCAAGTGAGCTGCAAATGCACATCACGTATGTAATTTCAAATTTTCTAGTAACCACATAAAAAAAATTAAGAGGTTAGATTCATTTTCATGATATTTTAACCTGTTATACCCAAAATATTATTTCAATGTATAATCCACGTAAAAAAATTGAGGTATTTTCCTTTTTTGTACTGTCTTAGAAATCTTGGCGTGACATGGTGGCTCATGCCTATAATCCCAGCACTTTGGGAGGCCGAGACAGGCGGGTCACTTGAGGTTACAAGTTCAAGACCAGCCTGGCCAACACGGCAAAACCCAGTTTCTATTAAAAATACAAAAAAAAAACGGTGAGTGTGGTGGCGGGTGCCTGTGATCCCAGCTACTCAAGAGGCTGAGCCAGGAGACTCGCCTAAATCTGGTAGGTGGAGGTTGCAGTGAGCCGAGATCGCACCACTGCACTCCAGCCTGGGCGACAGAGCAAGACTCTGTCTCAAAAAAAAAAAAAAAAAAAGGCCGGGCGTAGTGGCTCATACTTGTAATCCCAGCACTTTGGGAGGCCGAGGCAGGCAGATCATGAGGTCAGGAGTTTGAGACCACCCTGGCCAACACGGCGAAACCCCATCTCTACTAAAAATACAAAAATTAGCCGGGCATGGTGGCGGGTGCTGGTAATCCCAGCTACTCTGGAGGCTGAGGCAGGAGAACTGCTTGAGCCCAGGAGGTGGAAGTTGCAGTGAGCCGAGATCATGCCATTGTACTCCAGCCTGGGCAACAACAGTGAGATTCTGTGTCAAAAAAAAAAAAAAAAATCAGAAGAAAGAAAATCTAGTATTTCACATTTCCAACATATTTCAATTCAGACTAGCCACAAGCAGCTCTAGACGATCTCCTTTAAGTCAAATCCACTGTCTGCTTAAGACAGGGTTTCGGGTGGGTGGTGACAGTACAGTACTGGAAGGGGAAGGAAACAAGCTTTGTTTCCTGGGTCCTGTTGCTCAGCAGCTTTCTACACCCTTGATTCTCAGACTTCCTAGTGTGCATCAGAATCACATGGAGAGTCTGATCATCATCCTAAGTCTGGGATGAGACCCAAGAAAGTGCTTTTTTATTCTCTCTTTTTTTGATAGAGACTTTGTCTTGCTATATTGCCCAGGCTGGTCTTGAACTCCCAGACTCAAGCAATTACCCCACCTCAGCCTCCCAAAGTGCTGGGATTACAGGTGTGAGCCACCACGGCCGGTTGACATCATTTTCTTAAATGCCCCTCCACTAAATCCCTTGAGGCCGCCCCACATGCTTCCCTATAATCACAGCACTTTGAGAGGCCAGGGTGGGTGGATCACCTGAGATCAGGAGTTCGAGACCAGCCTGGCCAACATGGTGAAAACCCATCTCCGCTAAAAATACAAAAATTAGGCCGGGCGCAGTGCACCCGGGCCCCGTCCACTCATGACATACTTAGTTCTTGGCTCCTCTGCTGGAAATTAAGACCAGCCTCTAGGTGTTTCCAATTCCCACCTTCTCAGGCTCTCTCCTGCCTTTCTCTACATAGCTCCCACAGTCACAGTGAAGTATGCTGAGGATGGGGTCACTGGGCTGATGATAGGGTCGGCTGATGAGCCCTTCATGGGCTGAGCTGCTCTTGGATGCAGCCCTGTATCAGCATGACTTCTCTGTATTTTATGCATACGGATTTCACTAGACATTTGATGCCCCTGTATAAGAGACAGAGCCAAGAGTTTTGTGTTTTTTTTTTTTTTTTTTTTTTTTAAGACAGAGTTTAACTGTGTCACCCAGGCTAGAGTGCAGTGAAATGATCTCAAGATCCAAGAGTTTAAATAGCAATTCTAAAATGTTCCTGGGGTGGGTGTGGTGGATCACACCTGTAGTCCCAGCTACTCAGGAGGCTGAGGCAGGAGGATCCCTTGAGCCCAGGAGATCAAGGTTACAGTGAGCTATGATCATGCCACTGCACTGCAGCCTGTGTGACAGAGCAAGACCCTGTCTCCAAAATTGAAAACATTTTTTAAATTTAAACTTCCTGGGTCTCCCCTTTTCTGGTCTTAGTGAATTTTTTTTTCCTTTAATTACAGATCTCACTCTCACCCAGGCTGGAGTGCAGTGGTTCAATCATAGCTCACTGTAGCCTCAACCTCCCAGGCTCAGGCGATCTCCTGCTAAACTTCCAGAGTAGCTGGGACCACAGGCACATGCCACCACACCTGGTTAATTTTTTGTAGAGATGGGGTGGGGGGGCAGTGTCTCGCTATGTTGCCTAAGCTGGTCTTGAACTCCTGGGATCAAGCAATCCTCCTGCCTTGGCCTCCCAGAGTGCTGGAATTACAGGCATGAGCCACCGCATCTGGTCCTCAGTGCACTTTTTTTTTTTTTTTTGAGATGGAGTCTTGTTCTGTTGCCCAGGCTAGAGTGCAGTGGCGCAATCTCGGCTCACTGCAAGCTCCGCCTTCCGGGTTCAAGCAATTCTCCTGCCTCAGCCTCCTGGGTAGCTGGGACTACAGGCGCCCACCACCATCCCTGGCTTTTTTTTTTTTTTTTTTTTTTTTTTTTTTTTTTTTGTATTTTTAGTAGAGAGGGTGTTTCACCATATTAGCCAGGATGGTCTCGATCTCCTGACCTCGTGATCCACCTGCCTGGGCCTCCCAAAGTGCTGGGATTACAGGAGTGAGCCACCTCGCCTGGCCCTCAGTGCACTTCTAAGACACTGTAAAACTAGTCCCAGAATGTTAACTCCGCAGATACAGTTTTAGAGACAATTTAGGGTGTTCACGCACCCTCTTGAACCCACATCCAGGGGAGAGAAATTAACCAGAGCTTGCAAATTGACAGCCACAGGCCCTATTGCAAACAGGTGTTGCTTGCCACCTTCCTTCCTCTCCTCCCGCACAACTTCCAGGGTTTTTTTAGCGCCCGGCCTAGGGAAAAAAAAAAAAAAAAAGTTTTTCCTAGTCACAATCATAAAAATGCAGATTTCTCTTTTAAAAGCTAGGTTTCAGTTGCCTTTTTTATTTTTTTGAGGCAGAATCTCACTGTGTCACCCAGGCTGGAGTGCAGTGGCCCATTCTTGGCTCACTGCAACCTCTGCCTCCCGGGTTCAAGTGATTCTCATGCCTCAGCCTCCTGAGTAGCTGGATTACAGACATGCACCACCACACCCGGCTAATATTTTGTATTTTTAGTAGAGACGGGGTTTCACCGTGTTGGCCAGGCTCGTCTCGAATTCCTGGCCTCAAATGATCCACCCACCTCAGCCTCCCAAAGTGCTGGTATTACAGGCGTGAGCCACCTCGCCCAGCCACAGATACTTCTGGAAAGCAGAAACTCTTGACCCAACACCGCGAATGAGCACGCCTCATAGTGAGGACCTTGAGGTCAAGAAGAACGGTGATCATTAGGAACCAATGATGTTGAGAAGCCTGAACCCTCACCAACTGTTTTTTTTAGTAGCTATTGTTTACGTTCCCAGGGTAGGAACAGCCTCTTATCACCTCTGTCTAGCCAGTGCCCAGCGCAGGGCACACCGTTAGCACCAATAAATGTTGAAGAGGAAGCCCGGAAACAAGAGGGTGTGAACCCGGTCCACGCGCCACATTTTGCGCTCGAGCCGCCAGGGGGCGGTAGGACCTGGGCCAGGCCGTGTCTGGTCGTGTGGGGGAGGCGGGCAGCCCCAGAACAGGGCGGTAAGGGCGCATTCCCGCATTCCGGCCCGCACCTCTTGGGGTTTTCTCGGGCCTCCCTCGGCCCGCCGTGCTCCCGCCCCACCTCAGACGAAGAGGACCCAGAAAAAAATAGGCTGCAGTGCCCTGAAAGAAGAGGCTTTATTGGGGGTGGGGGGAGTGGGGCAGCCGAGGCGGTAACTCCGGCCCTCTTAACAGTCAAGGGAGAGAGTAGTTCAGTTTGCTTGGCAGAGGAGGGCTGGGCAGTTTCACTGGCGGAGTTGTGGGTGGTGGTCAGTTTCCCAATGGGGGACTGTAAGTTTTATAGAGGGGGCTGGTCAATTTCACAAAGTCAAGTCGATTTCATCTTCCCCAATGCAGAGGGCCGACCCTTCTCCAGGCCTTTTACTAGACGCACCCCGCCCTGTTCCTCTGACAGGCACGTTACTTCCGGCCGGGGGTCCCAGCCTGCTCAAACCTCAAAGTTTGCGCTCCTCCTGGGGACAGAGGGCCAGAAGGAAGACCGGCCTCAGGGACCTGCGCACCGCACCCAGGCTCAGGGTGGCGATTTGTGCCCCAAGACCACTGTCTTCTCTTCACCCCGGGGATGCGTCCCAGACTGAGTTCTGACCAGAGTGGCCCTCCAGGGGGGATGCACCTTTCCCCACCCAGCGTCCTGGCACAGGAGGGGTGGGGGGAGCGACAAGGGCTAGAGGCACACGGGTAAGGGAGCTCCCACCTGCTCCAGGCCGTTCTCCGAGGCCTTTCTGCGGGGGGGCCAGATCACCGCCAACTTTCCGTCGCCCCTGCTCGCTGCGGGGGAAGAAGCTCTCAGCTCACCAGCGGGCGGCAGCCAGGATGAAAGAGGCCGGCCGCACCCCTTAAACACACACAGGCGTTCACCATCTGCCCTCCCCCCATGGAAGCCTCCATTCAACTCCAGGCACCCAGGAACCCGAGGCAGGAGGGAGGTGAACCCAGAATGGAGAAGCAGGAGCCCGAAAATTCAGAGGGAGGACCCAGGAGTGCCAGAATCCAGTCAGGGTTCCCTGGAACCCGACAAAAAGGAAGACATCTGGAATGCCCCCACCCCCGCGCAGTCTGGGTGGTGTGGATCAGAGAGTCCATCACTCCCGGTGGAGGGGTGGATCACAGCGAGTAATGGAGCTCCAGAAGGGGTAGGCAAGACACAAAGTTGAGAGGGGGTCCCAGGAGTTTGAGAGCTTGGAGAGCGAGACCCCGAGAGAATCGGAGGGACAAAGGAGAGGCCACTGAGGTTGGGCAGTCAGTGGGGACGGCTGGAAGCCTGGCGGTCCCCGGCGTTGGTACGCCCGCGGCTTACCGGTGAGGCTCGGCGTAGGCTCCTTGAACTCCGCGGTGCCATAGACGCTGCGCCGCTGGCGCTGCAGCTCCTGCTCGCGCTCGCGCACCGCGCGCACCTCCCGATCCAGCAGTGACGGAGTGAAAGGCGGCGGGGAGCTGCCCAGCACCGGGCACCCGCCCTGCACGGCAGAGCGTGGCCGTCCCCCGGGTTCTGGCAGCCTCTGCGGGCCCGCGCCGCCCCCTGCCCCCGCCGAGGAGCCGCTCCCCGCTGCGGCCTCGAAGAAGCGCTTGAGTTCGCCCAGCGGCTGCGGCGGCGACCGGGCGCGCGGCTCGGGGGCCGCGGGGCGCGCCAGCGCCGCCTGCCGGTGGGCCTCCCGCTCGATGTCCCGCTGCATCTGCGCGCCCGCCCGCGCCCGCTCCAGGGCGCGCGGGAGCGCGGGGCCAGGACCCGGCAGGTTGAGCACCGGCCGCACGCGCAGCTCGACGAGTTCGCGGCCCGCGCGGCCCGGGCTCAGGCCCCGGCTCCGGCGCAGGCTCTCCTCGCGTTCGCAGCTGCGGCGGATTTCGCGCTCGATGGGCGTCTCCATGAACAGCTCCTCCGGGAGACGCTGGGGAGCCTTGGGGCACGGCGGAAAACGCAGGTGGGGGGCTTCCGAGCCTGACCTGGAGGAGGAGGTCTCAGGGCCTGGAGGGGGACGCTGTCCCTGGACCTCCACCCTTTGCGCTTCGGACGGCCCAGGGCCGTCTCTGCCTGGCTCAGGACTCTCAAAACCCGCAGCTGTGGACAGCCCGGGGCGCTCTGCGTTCTGCTCGACTGATGGCTCGAGGACTTGGCTCTCTTGCTCGAGGATCTCCACGTCCTTTGCGGAGGGCTTGGGGACCTCGGTGTTCAGCTCCGCAGCAGCTCTGGGGCTTCGTCGTCTGGCCCTGGGGGCTTGTGGCCCCCCTCTTCAGACGACCCCAGGGTTTCGTTCTCCGGCCCGTGAGGGCCTTGGTGTCCAGGGTTTGAAGCAGCTCGGAAGCCTCAGTTCCCAACCGGGGTTTTGATGCCCAGAGCGAGGACAGAGGGCCCTGTGAGGCACCTGTGGCGGCAGTGGCCGCCCGTGGGTTCCAAGGCGTCGCCCGCACCGGCCGCTTCTCTGACCCGCCTCTGGCCTCAGGGAACGGCCCCCGGGGGCAGGGCCGGGCACCGCCCCCGGCACCTGCCAGGAGGACTCCGGCCCCGCCCTGGCCCCGCCCTCGGGACAGGGGCGCCTCGGTGGGGCACTCAGTTTCATCAGCTAGCGCGCCCAGTCACCTCAGGGCACAGGACTTCTTGGAAGAGGGCTTCCCTAGACCCGGCCCTGCTCTCTGGGGGGCCGCTGTGGGTGCTGTGTTCTACTGAGCACACCCTGGCACTTTTTCAGAGCCATGTCCCCGTCATCGTCCAGGAGACTGGGCCCAGCAGCGCGTCGGACTGGGGTTCTGAACCACTAGCCCATTGGTGAGGTGTCCCCCGAAGCCGTCTTTTCGGGACCCGGGCAGCCCCGCCCAGTCGGTGCCAGACAGCGGGCAGCGAGCCTCAGACCCCTGGGCCCTCCCTCCGATCCAGCCTTGCAGCGCACAGCACCGGCCCGAGGGGGCGCCAGGAGCCGCCTTACTGCGCACTGGGGTCTCCCTACCAGTGCTTGGGCTCAGCGAGGTTCCCAGCCGCGCGCCACTGCCCCCAGCCAAGCCGAGGAGCGGCTTCCCCTCTCCTCCCGGAAAAATCCGGGAGGTGTCCGCGGCCAAGGGCACTCCCGGATTGAGGGAGGAGGAAGAGACGGACACAGCGCGCCCCAGGCGCAGCTTAGCGGTTGCGGTTAAAAGGCGGTCACCTTGGGCCCGGGCGCCCGGGGAGGCCCAGACAGGAAACAGGAGGCGTCCAGGGTTGGGGGAGAGAGCAGCTGGGGCTGGATCATGCGGTTCAAGGGCAGGATCGATGCCCTTGCGCGGGCCACCCTCCCCTGAGGACATTTTCCACTTTCCCCCTAATGGAAGCAGACTCTTCCCAGAACCTGCCCCCAACGCCACCATTCTGGGGTGACTAGGAGGAAAAATACATTACCGGCCGGGCACGGAGGCTCATGCCCGTGATTACAGCACTTTAGAAGGCCGAGGCGGGAGGATCACCTGAGGTCAGGAGTTCGAAAACAGCCTGGCCAGCATGGCCAAACCCCATCTCTACTAAAAATACAAAAAAAATTAGCCAGGCGTGGTGGCGGGCACCTGTAATCCCAGCTACTCGGGAAGCTGAGATGAGAGAATCACTTGAACCTGGGAGGTGGAGGTTACAGTGAGCCAAAATCGCGCCACTGCACTCCAGCCTGGACAATAAGAGCAAAACTCTGTCTCAAATAAATGAATAAATAAATAAATATAAAAATAAAAGCGGTATACTTCTGGGGAAAAGTTGTCTCTATAGGGCCTTCCCCACTGTATCACCTCCTGGTCCTTCCTCCAGCCAGGCTAACTGGGCTGGGTTCTTGGCTCCCATTCCCGGGAACTTTTTTTTTTTTTTTTTTTTTTTGAGACGGAGTCTCACTCTGTTGCCCAGGCTGGAGTGCAGTGGCGTGATCTTAGCTCACTGCAACCTCCACCTCCCGAGTTCAAGCGATTCTCCTGTCTCAGCCTCCAGAGTAGCTGGGACTACAGGTGTGTGCCACCACGCCCAGCTAATTTTTTTGTATTTTTAGTAGAGACGAGGTTTCACCATGTTGGCCAGGCTGGTCTCGAACTCCTGACCTCATGATCCATCCGCCTCGGCCTCCCAAGGTACTGGGATTACAGGTATGAGCCACCGCGCCCGGTTCCCGGGAGCTTTTTCTGACAAGGGCACCTACGATGTCCATTTGGCAGATTAAATCACTGACTTCATCCCCTGTCCTCCTCTTCATTAGCTCCTTGGTCTTTGGGCACGCCACCCCCTCCTGATTTCCTCCTACTTCGCAAGCACCCCTTCTCAGACTTCTGTTTCATCTTCCTTCCCCTCTGGCTTCATTGGGATCACCTGATGAAAGAGAGGAGCGTGAAGCCAAGGTGTTTATCCCAGCCAGGCACGGTGGCTCACACCTGTAATTTTAACACTTTGGGAGGCCGAGGCAGGAGGATTGCTTGAAACTAGCCTGGGTAATATAGGCAGACCTTGTCTCTACGAAAAAAAAAAAAGAAAGAAAGAAAAGAAAAGGAGAGAGGGAGGGAGGGAGGGAGAGAGAGAGGGAGGGAGGGAGGGAGGGAGAGAGAGAGAGAGAGAGAGAGAGAGAGAGAGAGAGAGAAAAGAAAGAAAGAGAAAGAAAAAGAAAGAAAGAAAGAAAGAAAGAAAGAAAGAAAGAAAGAAAGAAAGAAAGAAAGAAAGAAAGAAAGAAAGAAAGAAAAGAAAAGAAAAAGAAACCATACTTTTTTTTTTTTTTTTGAGACGGAGTCTCGCTCTGTCACCCAGGCTGGAGTGCAGTGGCCGGATCTCAGCTCACTGCAAGCTCCGCCTCCCGGGTTTACGCCATTCTCCTGCCTCAGCCTCCCAAGTAGCTGGGATTACAGGCGCCCGCCACCTCGCCCGGCTAATTTTTTTTTTTATTTTTTAGTAGAGACGGGGTTTCACCGGGTTAGCCAGGATGGTCTCAATCTCCTGACCTCGTGATCCGCCCGTCTCGGCCTCCCAAAGTGCTGGGATTACAGGCTTGAGCCACCGCGCCTGGCCGAAACCATACTTTTTAAAAATTAGCTGGGTATGCTGGTTTTTGTCTGTAGTCCCAGGTACTTGGGAGGCTGAGGTGGGAGGATCATTTGAGCCTAGGAGTTTGAGGCCGCAGTGAGCTATAATAATGCCAACACACTCCAGCCTGGGTGATAGAGCAAGACCCTGTCTCTAAATAAATACATAAATAAATACATAAATAAATAAAATAACATTTAAAAAAGATGTTTAGCTGGGCACGGTGGTTCACACCTGTAATCCCAACACTTTGGGAGGCTGAGGCGGGCAGATGGCTTGAGCCCCAGGAGTTCAAGACCAGCTTGGGCAATGTAGTGAGACCCCATCTCTACAAAAAAGATGCAAAAATTAGCAGCATGTTGGTGGTGTGTGCATACAGTCCCAGCTACTCAGGAGGCTGAGGTGGGAGGATCACCTGAGCCCAGGGAGGTCAAGGCTGCAGTGAGCTGTGATCACACCACTGCACTCTAGCCTGAGCAACAGAGTAAGACTCTGTCTCAAAAAAAAAAAAAAAAGGCCGGGTGCGGTGGCTGAAGCCTGTAATCCCAGCACTTTGGGAGGCTGAGATGGGCGGATCATGAGGTCAGGAGATCGAGACCATCCCGGCTAACACGGTGAAACCCCGTCTCTACTAAAAAATACAAAAAACTAGCCAGGCGAGGTGACGGGCGCCTGTAGTCCCAGCTACTCGGGAGGCTGAGGCAGGAGAATGGCCTAAACCCAGGAGGCGGAGCTTGCAGTGAGCTGAGATCCAGCCACTGCACTCCAGCTTGGGCGACAGAGCAAGACTCCCTCTCTCCCAAAAAAAAAAAAAAAAAAAAAGTTGGCCAGGGATGGTGGTTCATGCCTGTAAATCCCAGCGCTTTGAGAGGCTGAGGCAAGTGGATCACCTGAGGTCAGGAGTCCAAGACCAGCCTGGCCAACATGGCGAAAACCCATTTCTACTAAAAATACTAAAAATTAGCCAGGCATGGTGGCGGGCGCCTACTATAGGCCCCACCTACTTGGGAGCTACTTGGAGACTGAGGCAGGAGAATTGCTTGAACCTGGGAGATGGAGGTTGTAGTGAGCCGAGATCGCACCATTGCACTCCAGCCTGGGCAACAGAGTGAGACTCTGTCTCAAAAAAAAAAAAAAGTTTGCCCCATGTCCCCTCCCTCCAAGCCCCATTGGTCCCTCTGCTATAGGCACCAGCTCTACATAGCTCTCTCCAGGGCAAAGAGGTATCACAGCTCCCAGGTGTTGCTAACCCAGGGTGTTGGTACTGTGCCTTGATGGTTTCCCCTCCACCTGTATAAACTGGGTCTTTATTAAGTTCTCATCAATCACTGCGTTCAAGCACACAATCTTTTTTTTTTTTTTTTTTTGAAGAGTCTCCCTCTGTTGCCCCTGGAGTTCAATGGCACGATCTCGGCTCACTGCAACCTCTGCCTCCCGGGTTCGGGCAATTATCTGCCTCAGCCTCCCAAGTAGCTGGGATTATAGGCACCCACCATCACACCCAGCTAATTTTTTGTATTTTTAGTAGAGACAGGGTTTCACCATCTTGGCCAGGCTGGTCTTGAACTCCTAACCTCGTGATTACTCGCCTCGGCCTCCCAAAGTGCTGGGATTACAGGTGTGAGCCACCACGCCCAGCCTCAAGTGCACAATCTTTCCTGCCAGGATTCAGGCTCTGACAAATTTCAATCTCATGTTTTAAACATCTAGGCTGAGCTGTGCACAGTGGCTCATGCCTGTAATCCCAGCACTTTGGAAGGCTGAGGTGGTGGATCACTTGAGGTCAGGAGTTCGAGACCATCCTGGCCAACATGGGGGAGCCCCGTCTCTACTAAAAATACAAAAAAAAATTTGCTGGGTGTGATGGTGTGGGCCTGCTGCTCGGGAAGCTGAGGCAGGAGAATCCCTTGAACCTACGAGGTGGAGGTTGCAGTGAGCCAAGATCGTGCCACTGCACTACAGACTGGGTGACAGAGTGAGACTCAGTCTCAAAAAAAAAAAAAAAAAAAAAAAAATCTATGCTGGTTTTGATGGCTCACGCCCGTAATCCCAGTGCTTTGGGACGCTGTGGCAGGAGGATCACTTGAGGCCAGGAGTTTGAGACCAATCTGGGCAACATGGTGAGACTCCACCTCTAGTATATACATATATATATATGTATATATAATATATATATAATATATATATAATCTTTATGCTGATGTCTTCCAAATTTATATCTCTAACTCTGACTGCTCCCCTAGGCTTTAGACTCCTATCTAGCAGTCTCCAGTCTAATAGACATTTCAGACTGAACACTTCCGAAACCACATTCTTGGCTCTTCCAACCTTACTCCTCCTCACCGTGTGTGTCAGTTTCACCCATTCAGTTATTCATGCCAAAAAATACCCCAGGAGTCAGCCTTAATTCCTTTCCTTTAGCCACCCTCCAATTTATCAGCAAACTTCTTGACTCAGCCTCCAAACAGATTTTGGATTCATTCACTTCTCTCCATCCTTGTTCCAGCCACCTCCTCCCTCTCTAAGGTTTCCATGAAGCCACGCACAGAGGCTTGCTCTAATCCTAGCTACCCTGGAGGCTGAGGCAGGAGGATCGCTTGAGCCTAGGAGTTCAAGAACAGCCTGGATGACATAGTGAGACACCATCTCTAAAACAATAATAATAATAAAAATAAAACAAAGGCTTCCACCAAATTTAGAATAAAAATATGAATTCTCTACCTTGCCCCAGCAGGCCTTGCCCACTTCTCAGGTCACATCTTCTCACACTGTCCCCTTGTGTCACTTCATTTCAGCTTCGTACTTCCCTTAACCCCTCCCCCAACTGCATTCCCACCTCAGGGCCTTTGCACTGTGGTTTTCTCTGCTTGAAATGACAGTCAAGTGGCTGGTTCCTCCATTCAGGTCTCACCTCAAATGTCACTTCTTCAGGGCAGTGGTCTCTCATAACCCAGCCTATAGCAGCACTCTTTCTTTAGCCCCATCCCAGGTATTCTCAATAACTCACCTCAATTGCAGTTGCCACCAATTGCTTTTATTTTTATTTTATTTATTTATTTATTTATTTATTTATTTATTTATTTATTTATTTTTGACAAAGAGTCTCACTCTGCCACCCAGGCTGGAGTACAGTGGCGCGATCTTGGCTCACTGCAACCTCTGCCTCCAGGATTCAAGCAATTCTTCTGCCTCAGCCTCCGGAGTAGCTGGAATTACTGGTGCGCACCACCGCGGCCCACTTATTTTTCTATATTTAGTGGAGACAGGGTTTCACCATGTTGGCCAGGCTGGTCTTGAACTCCTGACCTCATGATCCACCCACCTTGGCCTCCCGAAGTGCTGGGATTACAGGCATGAGCCACCACACCCAGCCGCCCTTTTTTTTTTTTTTTTTTTTTTTTTGAGACGGAGTCTCGCTCTGTCACTCAGGCTGGAGTGCAGTGGCACAATCTCGGCTCACTGCAAGCTCTGCCTCCTGGGTTCACGCCATTCTCCTGCCTCAGCCTCCCGAGTAGGTGGGACTAAAGGCGCCCGCCACCACGCCCAGGTAATTTTTTTTTTTTTTTTTTTGTATTTTTTAGTAGAGACGGGATTTCACCATGTTAGCCAGGATGGTCTCAATCTCCTGACCTCGTGATCTGCCTGCCTTGGCCTCCCAAAGTACTGGGATTACAGGCGTGAGTCACTGCAGCTGGCCCCAGCCTTCTTTTTATTATTATTATTTTTCAAGACGGGGTCTTGTCTGTTGCCCAGGCTGGAGTGCAGTGACGCCATCTCAGCTCACTGCAACCTCTGCCTCCCAGGTTCAAGTGATTCTCCTGTCTCAGCCTCCTGAGTAACTGGAATTACAGGTGCATGGCCGGCTAATTTTTGGTATTTTTAGTAGACACGGGGGTTTCACAACGTTGGCTAGGCTGGTCTTGAACTCCTGACCTCAGGTGATGTGCCCTGCTCGGATTCCCAAAGTGCTGGGATTACAGGCATGAGCCACCATAGCCGGCACCAATTGCTTTTATATTTCTTTCTATTTGTGTGTGTGTGTGTGTTTGGTTTTTTTTTTGAGACGGAGTCTCACTCTGTCACCCAGGCTGGAGTGCAGTGGTGCGATCTCAGCTCACTGCAAGCTCCGCCTCCTGGGTACAAGCGATTCTCCTGCCTCAGCCTCCCAAGTAGCTAGGACTACAGGTGTGCCACCACACCTGGCTAATTTTGTATATTTAGCAGAGGCGGGTTTTCACCATGTTGGTCAGGCTGGTCTCAAACTCCTGACCTCGTGATCCACCCACCTCGATCTCCCAAAGTGCTGGGATTACAGGTGTGAGCCACCGTGCCCTGCTCAAAAAGGAATTTTTTTTTTTTTTTTTTTTTTTTTTTTGAGACAGAGTTTTGCTCTTGTTGCCCAGGCTGGAGTGCAATGGTGCGATCTCAGCTCACTGCAACCTCTGACTCCCGGGTTCAAGTGATTCTCCTGCCTCAGCCTCCCAAGTAGCTGAGATTACAGGCATGCACCACCATGCCCGGCTAAGTTTATTTTTGTTGGGTTTTTTTTTGTTTTTGTATTTAGCAGAGACGGGGTTTCATCATGTTGGTCAGACCAGTCTTGAACTCCACCCTCAGGTGATCCACCGAGCTGGGCCTCCCAAAGTGCTGGGATTACACACATGCACCACCGCGCCTGGCCTCAAAAAGTAATTTTAAAAAATGTTCTCCGCCAGGTGTGGTGGTTCATGCCTGTAATCCCAGCACTTTAAGAAGCCAAGGCGGGAGGATTGCTTGAGCCCTGGTGTCTGAAACTGCAGTGAGCTATGATCACACTACTGCATTTCAGCCTGGGCAACAGAGCGAGACCCCCATTTCTAAAAAAATAAAACAGTCTCCAGCCTGTGTGCTATGCAATGGTGCTCTCGTGTGGGTGAGTCTTGGCCGGCAGTCAGACTCAAGATGATTGGGGTGCCAAGTAGAAATGCCATTCTCTGGTGGCAGGGGGAGTCACCAACTCAGTACTCTCACCCCCATGCCTGACCACACGTGTGTGAAAGCGTGTTTTCCGGGAGGCACCTGAGTGCAACAAAGAGGCCAGAGACTGGTGAATAATTTATCAGGACAGCTGATAGTACCTCCCCAGAACTGCCCTCCAGCCCCCAGCCCCCCTCTCTGGTGTGCCTCCCGCCTCCCTGGCCCAAACCCGCTGGACCAGCTCTCCCGGTGCCCGTCCGCAGCCCCCCCCCCACTCCAGGCAGCCGAGTCACAGCCTCCGGGGCACCTTCAGGCAAGCGAGTGGTGGGTCCAGAACTCGGAGACCAGAAAGTGAACTTCTGGGCAGAGATGGCCCTGCAGAGCCAGGTGTGGTCTCTGGCCACACCCATGTAAGTGTCTGTGGGGTCAGGGGAGCTGGTGGGCAGGGCCTTGGGAGGGGCTCATAGGGGATGCTGGCCTTGTATGGGAGCTGAGCGCTCCAGTGGCCTCTCCTAAGGGGACCTGAGGAGTGGAGGGGGTGGCCAGCCAACCCCATAGGTTCGTCAGTGTCACCCTTCCCTAAAGAGTCATGGGATGGGAGAGAGATATAGGCTCCCCCTGCCCCTTCCTCTTTGGGGATTTTCCGCTGCCAGGGCTGAGAACCCAAAGTCCAGCCAGGGGGTGGGGCTACTGCTGTGGTGCGGGCAGTGGGGAAAGTCAGGGTCACTGGGTTCCACGTTTTGCCTCTAGAATCACCCCCTCAGTGTCCAGGGTGGGAGAAAAGGCTTGAGATCCAACTGAAGTTAAAAGCTCCCAGCCTGGGAAAGGCAATGGCAACATTGCAAAGATGACCTCCTTCATGAAATGGCCACCAACTCTTGCGGGCGGCCAGAAGTCCGGGCCGTCTACGTTGTTCTTCCAGAGTTAGTTAGAGATAAGCAAGATGGAATGGGGTGTGTGAAGTCTTTTCATAGCCGAGGGGTGAGAGTTTTTTAAGGTTAAAAGGGTAGAGGGGGCTTCAGAAATTTGGAAAGAGTTTTGGAAAAGGGGCTTCCCCCCACACTAGGGACCCCAGTTCGGTTCCTCACCCTTCTAGGTCCTCCATTGCATTATTCACCAACTACAAACCTGGTTGCTTAGCAATGGGAACCCGATCCCCCCCAGCAAGGAAGAGGCAGGGAGATTACATCTTGGGGGTGGTAGAGGAGACCACGAGACTTCAGCCCTCCGCCAGGGGCAAACCTATAAGCACGGAATCTGGGCTTCCTTTGGGATATCTTGCAAAGCATGACTTCGTGGCTGGGCGCGGTGGCTCACGCCTGTAATCCCAGCACTTTGGGAAGCCGAGGTGGGCGGATCACTTGAGGTCAGGAGTTCAAGACCAGCCTGGCCAATATGGTGAAACCCCGTCTATACTAAAAATACAAAAATTAGCTGGGTTTGGTGGCGCACACCTGTAATCCCAGCTACTCAGGAGGCTGAGGCAGGCGAATCGCTTGAACCCAGGAAGCAGAGGTTGCAGTGAGCTGAGATTGAGCCATTGCACTCCAGCCTGGGAGACAGAGTGAGACTCCGACTCAAAAAAAAAAAAGAGCATGACTTCAATACCTTGCCTCAAACAGCATTCAGGGTCCTCAGGCGGATCTCTTAGCTGCCTTGATGGGGGTTCCTGAACCTGCACCCCCGCCCTGCTCACCAACTGTGTTCTCAGTATTTTGGATGTGACAGCTTCAAGTTCTGATCTTGGCTCCATGACCTTGGACAAGTCAAACTGCTGCCACTTCTCAGAACCTCAGTTTTCCCATCCATAAAATGGACACATTCATATAGCTTACCTCCTAGAGTCGTTGGGAGGATTCAGTGAATTACATTGCACTTGGCACCTGTTACAGGCTGGCTAATGTTTGGCTGATTTTGTTCTTAGCTGGAATGTCAACTCAGCAAAGAGTTGACTCCACTGTGTCATGATAGAGGCAGGGAGGGGGAGGCCGAGGTGGCTGTGGGAACCTAGCGGAAACCCCACAGGGCACTTAGAACATTATATGCTATACATAGTATATATATATATCATACATAAAGCACTGTAAGTGCTATTATGCCTTCACGTTGTGGCCGCGGAAGATCTGGGAGGTCCTAGCTGGAGGGAGTTCGGGCAATGAGGCTTACCCAGTAGGGTGACTGTTCAAATTAATAAATGTTTGAGGGCTTGATCAGTGCCCATCCATGCCCAGCGTCCGTCCATGCCGGGTGTTGGAGATGACAGGCAGAGAGACATTGCTTTCTAGATACTGGCCTGTGACACATGGTCAACATAGCAACATAGTCGGGGGTGCCCAATGCATGTCTGTGTTGATAAGGTTGGTGTGACACTGACTGCCCCCTAATCATCTTGTAGTATGACAGTCACCCTCCAGCTTCCAGGGGGAGCCTAAGTGGGTCCAGAGGCCACTCTGGAGGCTGGAAAGCAGAGATGCTTTGAGGAAGACAACAACAGGGGAATCTCGAGTTAAAACTTAAATGACAAGTCCTCCTCCTCCCAGCTCAGAGTCCAGTCCTAGGCAGAGTGACCCAGTGACCCTTGTCCCCAGGGAGGGGGGGGGTTAGCAGGTGGAGGAGGCAGCTCTGGAGTTACCAGGGCAACAGTGGGAGGGCCACAGACTCCCTCACCCCCCAGCGCTTGAGAAATTCTGGGTTGGAGCTGAGGTCCAAAGAGGGTGTGGGATTAGGAAGAGAAAGAGGCACACAGCTTGTTAGGGGCTTGGTGGCATTTGAGAGTTTCTGCAGGTCGGACTGGGGATGGTTATTATCATTAATCATACATATTATTCATCACGGAATTATATAAATTATGATTATTAATAAACAATGGGACTATTCTTGCAGCACTGTATCCTGAGCTTTTCCCTGCATGAATAGTTCCTTACAAAGGTCCTCTGAGATCGGGGGTGGCAAGGGCAGGGTGGTCAAGCTATTCCTGCCCATTTTACAGATGAGGAAACTGAGGCTGAGAGAGGCAAAGCCAGATTTAGGAAGGGCTAAGAGAGAAAGTCACCAGTCATGGTCACTGCTCAGTTCCCCTCCCAAGACCCTTGCCCCCTGCCCCAGACTCTTCCCATGTGCAAAGGGGAAATGCAGGCAAACTGCTGGGCTCTGGGCTGTTTCCACACTGCTCAGGGATCTTGGCAAAGAGAGGGGAGTTCAAGACGCGTACGGCCTCTGGGAGCCCCTCACAGCCCGTGCCCTCTCCCCACAGGCCCATGGCGGAGAGCTCCCTCTACCGGCAGCGGCTAGAAGTAATCGCTGTAAGTGACGCCCTCCCCGCACCCTGGGGACCCCCAAACTTTCCCCCATGCTCCCTCCTCGTTTCTTCGTTATCCCTGCGGAGACGGCCCTCAGCTCCAGCGCCGCCCAGGGCTCCCTGCACCAATTCTCAGCTCCCTCTGCCCCCCAGTTCCTGTCTGGTCACTATCACCTTCAGAATGAGGGGCTGTGGCCGCCGCACTTCCAGAGCCTGCATAGTCTATGCCTCATTCCTGAACCCTAGTCTCTCAAATACCCCATGCCTGAGCCCCATCTCTCGAACCGCCTTGTATCAGACCACTGTCTCTCAAATTTCCCTACCTCGGATCCCCCATCCTGAGTCCTTCCTTGGCAACTTTCATCCCTGACTTCCTCGTCTCTCTGGACTCCCGCATCTCTGGGTCTCTACCACTCTGATCCTATCTGTCCCCCATCCTTCTTTCCTTCATCTCCTTGCACCCCAACTTTCTGCACCCACTTCCATACCCCATCTATCCATACCTCCACTTCTGTACCCCATATTTCTGACCCCTATCTCTGCATCCCATCTCCCCGATCCCCACCTCTACACTTCAGTATCTCTGGACCCCCATGGCTGCACCCCCGTCTCACTAGCATCCTCCTTTTGATCCCCATCTCTGTACCCCATCTCTCTGGACTCCCAGGCGGCACCCCCATTTTGGATCCCCATCTCACTAGCACCCTTTTTATCACATCTATGGAACTCCATCTCCCTGCACCCCATCTCTCTGTACTCCACTTCTACAACCCATCTCTGCACCCCATCTCTCTGTACCCCATCTCTCTCCACCCCACTTCTGCATCCCATCTCTCTATACCCCACTTCTGTACCCTATCTCTCCTCACTCAACTTCTATACCCCATCTATCTGCACCCCACTTCTGTACCCCATCTCACTGTACTCCACTTCTGTACCCCATCTCTCTGCATCCCCAACTCTGCACCCCATCTCTCTAGATTCCATGTCTATACTCCAGTACTCTGTGCTCCCATGGCTGCATCCCCATTTCAGACCCCCATCTCACTAGCACCCTCCCCTCCTTTTTTCTTTGAGACGGAGTCCCGCTCTGTCTCCCAGGCTGGAGTGCAGTAGCACGATCTCCGCTCACTGCAACCTCCGCCTCCCGGGTTCAAGAGATTCTCCCGCCTCAGCCTCCCCAGTAGCTGGGATTACAGGCTCGCGCCACCACGCCCAACTAATTTTTGTATTTTTAGTAGAGCCCGGTTTTCACTATGTTGACCAGGGTAGTGTAGAACTCCTGACCTCAAGCGATCTGTCCGCCTCGGCCTCCCAAAGTCCTGGGATTACAGGCGTGAGCCACCGCGTCCGGCCGCACCCTTCCTTTGATACCCATTTCTCTGAACCTCGCATCTCGGAGCTCCCCAGCTCTGCCCCTCCCCCGATCGTTGTCGCAAGTCCCCACCCCCTACATCCCCCCATCCACAGACCCCCATTGGGCGCGGGCGAGGCCTCCGCAGCATCCCGGGCGCGGCCGGCCCCGCCCCCGCCCCGCCCTCCTCCCCCCCCCCCAACTCCGCCCGCCGCTGAGTCAGCGCCTCCGCAGCCCCCTCCCCGCCCTGGGCGCAGACCCGCGCTGGGCCACCCCCGCCGGGCTCGCTGCCTCGGGAGTTCCGGGGAACCCCGCGGAGGAGGGAGGGGAAAGGGAGGATAGAGGAGGTGGTGGAGGCCTCGCCCGGCCGGCGGGCAGCTCCGGGTCCTCTGTGCGCAGGAGAAGCGGCGGCTGCAGGAGGAGATCCGCGCGGCGCGCCGGGAGCTGGAGGAGGAGAAACTCCGCGTGGAGCGGCTCAAGGTTGGGGGCGGGCGGGGGCGCCTGCCTAGCCTGGGGAATGAAGTAGGGGGGTGTCTGTGCAAGTCGGTTTGGGGGACGATAGGAGCCTCAATTTTGCGGGGGAGCAGGCAGTTGGGGGCGTTGGTTCCAGCTTGGCCGGGGCGGGGGACGTCTTTCCCGGCCTGGGAGGGACGAAGTGGGGTGGTCATGGGTACATTTGTACCATTTGGGGAAAAGTCTGGGATGGTGATGCTGTTTGTCCCAATTTGGGGGAGATGGAGAGGAGCCGAAGTCCAGCTTTGGGGTAGGGAGGGGCCAGTAGGGAGGGACATTGATTTCACTTTGGAAGTGCCTGTTTCATTTTGGAAGGGTTTGGACAAGGGATGTCTGCACACTTACAGCGTTGGGTGGCACTGTGGCGGTGTATCCCAGCCTGATGTATGTCGCATCTAAGTGGTTGTGAGGTGGTGATAAGATACCTGCCCAGCCTTCAGGGGTCGGGAGGGGACTTTACATGGACCTGGGTAGTCTGTATGCCCAGCGCCGACTCCCTTCCCCTGCCCAGAGGAAGTCTCTCCGGGAACGTTGGCTAATGGATGGGGCAGCTGCAGGGCCAGAGCCATACGAGGACCCCACCTCGAAGGACCCGCAGTCACCGGAGGGCCAGGCTCAGGCCCGAATCCGGAACCTGGAAGACAGCTTGTTCACGTGAGTGGAGACCTGCTAGCTCTGCCCCAGCTGGGTGAGATCGAGACCCTGGGCGCATTCCAAGGAGTTGGTAGCTTCAGCCTGGAGCCCAAGGAGCCTGGGGGCCCAGGTCCTAGCAGCCCTCTCTCTTCTTCAGACTCCAGTCCCAGCTGCAGCTGTTGCAAAGTGCTTCCACAGGTGCCCAGCACAAGCCCTCAGACAGGCCTAGCTGGCGCAGACAGGTGAGGGGGTGATCAGGGGAGTGGGATGGGGGGCGTGGCCAGCAGGCCTCAAAGCAGAACATGGAACCAGGAATGCAGCTTTCTCCAAGTGCAGTCTGGCCACTAGATCTGCATTCAGATTCGCTTCCTGCTGTTACTTTGCTCTGTGGTCTTGGGCAAGTCAGTTTCCTTTCCCAAGCCTTAGTTTCTCCATCTCTAAAATGGGAATAACAACAGTACAGGCCGGGTGCGGTGACTCACGCCTGTGATCCCAGCACTTTGGGAGGCCGAGGCGGGCAGATCACTTAAGGTCAGGAATTGGGAGACCAGCCTGGCCAACATGGTGAAACCCCATCTCTACTAAAAACACAAAAATTAGCTGGGTATGGTGGTGTGTCCCTGTAGTCCCAGCTACTGGGGAGGTTGAGGCAGGAGAATCACTTGAACCCGGGAGGCGGAGCTTGCAGTGAGCGGAGATCACGCCACTGCACTCCAGCCTAGGCGACAGAGCGAGACTCTGTGTCAAAAAGACAAAAATCAGCTGGGCGTGCTGGCAGGCGCCTGTAGTCCCATCTACTCGGGAGGCTGAGACAGGGAAATCACTTGAAACCAGGAGGAGGAGGTTGCAGTGAGCCGAGATTATGCCACTGCACTCCAGCCTGGGCGACACAGCAAGACCCCATCTCCAAAAAAAAATTTAATTTGTATTTATGTTGATTGGAATGTAAGTGCCAATAACAAAAGGCTTAAGTGTCTCTTGTCCATGGTAACCAGTAACTGGCAAAGTAGGCCCCTAATACAGAAGACTGGCTATGGGAATGCAACATTGTTTAAGCACTTACTGTGTGCAAGGCCCTAGAACATAGGGCAATAAGATAGATGAGGAAGGCGGAGGTGCAATGTGGAGTTTGATCCTGAAGGTAATAGAGAGCCATTGAGGGTATTTGGGGGTGGTGGGGTGGGAGCATAGCATGCAGGAAGGCCGGAGGTGGGGATGAGGGCCAGCCTGACCTTGTCTCCGCCATCTCTGCAGGGTCACCGTCCTCTCTCCCAGCTCATTGTTGAGGCAGGTTCTGTAGGTAAGTGTGGGAGCCCCTAGGTCTGGGGGTCAGGTCACCCCAGACCCTGGGTGTGAGAGGGTGACCCAGGGGAGTGTGGATGGCGGTCCTTTTGTTCCATCTTAGCCCTGTCTTCCCTTTTGTCCTCTCCCCTCCGCCTCCGACTCCCCCAGGCCAGACTGATCTGAAGAAGAGAGCCTCCCTGCCGGCCAGGCTAGTGGGCACGCCTCCAGAGTCCCCCTCTGAGCCCAAGGAGGATGTCTTGGGGTTTCTGCCAGCCCCGAGGCAGGTCCCCGGGGCAGCGGGGGACTCCTCAGAAGCCAATGGCCCCTGCCCCAGCCCCATACCCACTCCAGAGCAGGGGCTAAGTCAGAGGGCGGTGCCATGCAAAGGGCGGGTGGGCGAGGCCAAAGGAGGGGGTGTGGTGAGTGTGGTGTGGGAAGGGCTGAGGGTCACAGAGGACTGTGCCACAGGGGCCACGGGCCCCGAGCTGGAGGCTAAGGTAGAGGAAGTGGTGCTGGAAGCCATCGGAGACAGGAAGGGAGCTGGTAGCCTGGAGCTCCCGGCCTGGGTGAAGGAGGATAGGGGCATCGTGGAGGTGGTATGGGAGGGGGTGGGCGGCAGCGACACAGAGGCCACGGGCGTGGTGGGCAGGGTCCCTGAGGTCGTGCAGTCCAGCTCGCCTAGGCTCCCGGAGAGACTAGAGGCAGCAGCTTCCAGAGAAGGGGAAGATGTGCCTCGGGGCAGCCCTGAGGGTGACGGGCAGGGAGGTTCTGGAGGAGAGGAGGGGTCCTTCATTTGGGTGGAGAGAGTGACCCTCAGTGAAGAGTGGGAGGAGCTGCTGGTGGAGGGGTTGGAAGGGCCTGAGGTGGCAGGGAGGGAGAGAGGAGATGAAAGCCCGTTGGGGCCCGAGGAGGCTGAGACGGGAGGAGGCGAGGAGACCTGGGAGGCAGAGAAGAGAAAAGCAGAAGAATCCATGAGAATAGGAAGTGAGGAAAAGCCAGGGACAGGGAGGGATGGAGTGGAGATGTCGCCTGTGATAGAGAGGAAAGGAGGGGAGAAGAAGTTGGAACTGGAGAGCAGTGGAGGTGCAGAAAAGCTGGGAACAGAGAGGGAAGGAATTGAGGAACCACTGGGCATAGAGAGAAAAGTTGAGGGACATTTGAGGGCAGAGAAGGAAGGAGGTGAGGAAAAGCGAGGGGCAGAGAAGGAGGAGGTAGAAGAACCATTGGGAGTAGAGGAGAAAGGAGGTGAGGAAGAGCCAGAGGCAACCGAAGAACCACTGGAGGCAGAGAGAAAGGGAGGGGAGGAGACACTGGAGGCAGAGAGAAAGGGCGGGGAGGAGACACTGGAGGTGGAGAGAAAGGGTGGGGAGGAGACACTGGAGGTGGAGAGAAAGGGTGGGGAGGAGACACTAGAGGCAGAGAGAAAGGGAGGGGAGGAGACACTGGAGGCAGAGAAAAGGGGAGGTGAGGAATCACTGGAGGCAGCGAAGACCCAAGGGACCGAGGGAGATCTGAATTTAGAACAACAGGAGTCTAGGGAAGGAAGTGAATCCCAGGCAGAGGAGGTGAATGAGGCAGGGCCTCCCCTTGAGGCTAACACGGAGACAAGGCCAGAGGAGGAAGGACCCCAGCCCCAGGAGAAGCCAGTAGGAGCCCCGGAGGAGGAAGGAGTGAAGCCCCAAACCGCTGCTGAGGGCCAAGGCCCCTTGGGGGATGCCACACCCCTTCTGGCAGAGACCCCAGCCCCAGAGCAGCCCGCCGAATGCCAGCCACTGCTTCAGGAGGAGGGGCCCAGCGCCAACCCCAGTGCCCACCCTGTGCCCACCTATGCGCCTGCCCGGCAACCTGAGCCATCTGCCCCCACCGAGGGTGAAGAGGCAAGCGGCCCTAAGCAAAAGACGTGCCAGTGTTGTGCGGTCATGTGAGCCCGCACCCCTCCACCCCACGTCCAGCTCCTCTCACAGCTACCTCGGCCTCTTGGCACCCAGTAGAGGGTCCCAGGCGCAGACAGGGCACCACAGGACTGACCGTGGCACCTGGGAGCCAGCTAGCCTGCACGTCCACCTACACCTGGGCTTCCGGACCCCTTGCCCACTGCCTGTGACCCTGGCCTCCTTCTGCGATGAAGCCTTTATACTTGAAAATAAAACATGAAAGCACTCAGACAGCTTGAGTGTGTGTGTAGTCAGCACAGAATCACAGCATCATCTCTTGGTGGGAAATTTAAGGCTTAACCCTGCTACAGTCAAAGATGATGAATCAGTAAGAGTATAGATTGAGCTGCTGTAACAAAAAGACCTCAAAGCTACAGTAGCTATAAAAATATAAAAGTTTATTTTTCTCAGTGGTTCTGACCCATGCAGTCATTCAGGGATTCAGGTTCCATTTCTTGCTCCACCTTCCCCTTGGGTATGGCCAAAGCTGGATCATAGGCATGTGTTATGTTCCAGCTCATAGGCAAGGAAAGTGTGTGGGGGACTCCCCACCCAGACCCTGTGTTGGCACGTCACTTCTGACCACATTCTGTTGCCAAGAACTCAGTCCATGCTGCACCTGGCTGCAAGGGAGCTGAGATGATGCCCAAATGCAGTGTTTTTTTTCTTTTTTCTTTTCGCGTTTTATTTATTTAAGATAAGGTCTCATTCTGTCTCCCAGCCTGGAGTGCAGTGGTGCAATCAGAGCTCCCTGCAGCTTCGAACTCCTGGGCTCAACCAATCCTCCCGCCTCAGCCTCCCAAGTAGCTAGGACCACAGATGTGTGCCATCATGCCCAGCTAATTGTTTTTGTTTTTGATGTTTCATTTTTGTAGTTAGGGGTCTTGCTCTGTTGCCCAGGCTGGTCTCGAACTCCCAGCCTTAAGTGATCCTTCCACCTTGGCCTGCCAAAGTGCTGGGATTATAGGCGTGAACCACTGTGCTGGGGTCCAAATGCAATTCTGTTATAGCGGAACAGATTTTGGCAGGCAGCCAATTTCATGTATTTTTCTTTGCTCCATCTTCCATCCATGCCTTCCCCATGGGGGCCAAGCCCTTCTCTATAGGGGTCCTTCGATCCTACCTCTGCCTGGCTGAGAGTCCTCAGGTAAGTGACTCAGACTCTCTCAGCCCTCAGTGTCTTCATCCATCAAGAGGGCTAATCCAGGACTGGAGTGCAACCTGCATGAGCATCCCTCTGGCCTGGCTGGCAGTCCCCAGCCAGAGGTGTGGTTCAGGCCAGAACTTGTGGCCGGGGGGGACCCAGAAGGCCCAGCTCCTCAGGTGTGGGCAGGAAGTGCTTCTCATACCCAGAGTCAAGCGGGGCGGTGACCTGGGGGGGCTGGGAGGACTCCATAACCGGCGGGGGCTCCATCTCCTCCACTTCCAGGATGGGCAAGTCCCCAAGGGGCTGGACCTCAGGCACTTGCTGGGAAGAGATGAGGAGCTTGTAATCCTGCCCCAGCCTCCCCCACCTACCCCTCACCCTCTACCCACTGCCCCAGAGGGCTCCGACTAGCCGGCCCTTTGACTCACCTCCATGTGGGGCTGGCCTGAACTGCTGTTGGCAGGATCAGGAACCTTCTCCCAGACCCAGCGGGGCAGCACCTTGTGCCATAGGTGGTAGCACCTGGCAAGCCAGGAGGAGTCAGGGCAGCAGATCCAGATGGCCAGATGCCCCAGCCCAGGGTGCAGGGTTCATGAATGTGATTGAGCCCCGAGGCCTCCCTTCACGCCCCCCGGAAGCTCAGCGAAATGCCCAGCTGCCTTCCCCACGAGGGCAGAGATGCATGTATCTGACAGCCTCACCTTCCAGAGGTGGCCAGGCTCAGACCACACCCCATCAGGAACAAGCCCCACAAGAACAGGATGCCTGGCAGGACTTTCCACCTCAGGGTGTTATCTGGTAGGGTAGGGAAGAGATCATTCTTAATTTTTTATATTTTTGAGACGGAGTCTTGCCCTGTCACCCAGGCTGGAGTGCAGTTGTGCGATCTCGGCTCACTGCAACCTCTGCCTCCTGGGTTCAAGTAATTCTCCTGTCTCAATCTTCCAAGTAGCTGGGATTACAGCCGCACGCCACCACGCCCAGCTAATTTTTGTATTTTTAGTGGAGACAGAGTTTCACCACATTGGTCAAGCTGGTCTCAAACTCCTGACCTCAACTGATCCACCCACCTCGGCCTCCCAAAAGTGCTGAGATTACAGGTGTGAGCCACTGCGCCCGGCAATTCTTAATTTTTTAAAGACAGGGTCTTGCTCTGTTGCCCAGGCTGGAGTGCAGTGGTGTAATCAGCATACTGCAGCCTCCAACTCCCGGGCTCAAGTGATCCTCCAGCCTCAGCCTCTCCAGGAGCTGGGACCACAGGCGCATGCTACCACATCCAGCTAATTGTTTTTTGTAGAGATGGGGTCTCACTATGTTGCCCAGGCTGGTGTCGAACTCCTGGGCTCAAGTAATTCTCCTGCTTCAGCCTCCCAGAGTGTTAGGATTACAGGGGTGAGCCACTGCACCAGCTTCCAAGTAATGACTCCAGACGCTACCTGGAGCGCATCCCCTCCCTGTGGCAATCCCATCCCAACCCCCCTACCTGGTAGATGAAGCCGGAGGATGGGACCAGGAGGGCCCTGTCCAGCGATGGTAGATGCTGTCACCCACAGCTGACAGGGACCCCAAGGAAGGTCAGGCAGGGTGACACTGTGTGTGTTGCCACTCACTGGAGAACACAACCAAAGAAGTTAGGGAGGTGGTCAAGCCTACCACAGGGCCTTTGCACGTGCTCTTCCTGCTGTCTGCAACACTTTCTCCCAGATATCAGCATGGCTCCCTCCTCATCTCTTTTAGGTCTTTGCTCAAAGGTCACCTCTTCCATGAGACTTTCCTTGACCCCACTCTATTTGAAATTGCACCCCCTTCACCACCCACCTTCCTTGTTTGAGTCTTTTTTTTTTTTTTTTGAGGCAGAATCTCGCTCTGTCGCCCAGGCTGGAGTGCAGTGGCCGGATCTCAGCTCACTGCAAGCTCCGCCTCCCGGGTTTACGCCATTCTCCTGCCTCAGCCTCCCGAGTAGCTGGGACTACAGGTGCCCGCCACCTCACCCGGCTAGTTTTTTATATTTTTTAGTAGAGACGGGGTTTCACCGTGTTAGCCAGGATGGTCTCGATCTCTTGACCTCGTGATCCGCCCGTCTCGGCCTCCCAAAGTGCTGGGATTACAGGCTTGAGCCACCGCGCCCGGCCTCTTTTTTTTTTTTGGGGATGGCGTCTCGCTCTGTAACACTCTGTTGTCCAGGATGGAATGCAGTGGTGTGATCTCAGTTCACTGCAACCTCCACCTCCTAGGTTCAAGCAATTCTGCTGTCTCAGCCTCCTGAGTAGCTGGGACTACAGGTGCCTGCCACCACATCTGGCTAATTTTTCTATTTTTAGTAGAGACAGGGTTTTACCATATTGGTCAGGCTGGTCTCAAACTCCTGGTCTCAGGTGATCTGCCCGCCTCGGCCTCCCAAAGTGCTGGGTTTATAGGCGTGAGCCACCTTGCCCAGCCCCTGGCTTCATTCTCTACTCAGCAGTTATCACCATCTTATACACTGCTTAGATATTATTTAGTTTGTCTTTGCACAATCTCGGCTCACTGCAACCTCCACCCGCCGGGTTCAAGCAATTCTAGTGCCTCAGCCTCCTGAGTAGCTGGACTACAGGCTGCGCCACCAGGCCTGGCTAATTTTGTATTTTTAGTAGAGATGAGGTTTCACTATGTTGGCCAGGCTAGTCTCAAACTCCTGACCTCAAGTGATTTGCCTGCCTTTGCCTCCCAAAGTGTGGAGATTACAGGCGTGATCCACCATGCCAGGCCTTCTATATATATATTTAAAATTATATATAGGCCGGGCGCGGTGACTCAAGCCTATAGTCCCCACATTTTGGGAGGCCGAGGCGGGTGGATCATGAGGTCAGGGGTTCGAGATCAGCCTGACCAACATGGTGAAACCCCGTCTCTACTAAAAATACAAAAATTAGCCGGGCATGGTGGTGCATGCCTGTAATCCCAGTTACTCAGGAGGCTGAGGCAGGAGAATCGCTTGAACCTGGGAGGAGGAGGTTGCAGCGAGCCAAGATTGCACCGTTGCACTCCAGCCTGGGTGACAAAGCAAGACTCCATCTCAAAAAAAAAAAAAAAAAGTGGAGCCGTACCACGGAATTTTGACATCCTTTTATCTTTTTCACTAATAAAATATGACAGGCATCTGTCAATGTCGATAAATATAGATTGGCATCCTCATTTTTAATGGCCGAATGAAAGTTCATTACATTGATAGCCAAGAGGGAATTGAGGACACTATGTATGGGCCAAAGAGGCCCACGTGGGGACAAGGGGTGGGGTTGACTGATGGGTGGGTCTTGTGGGGGCTGGGAGGATAGGTTGGCAGGCAGAGAAGCTCACAATTCATGCAGACGGAGGGGCTGATTCCACCCTGGGCACATAAGGTGTAGTGGGTGAGGTGTCCTCGAAGCTGGTGCCTTGGGACCTCTCCCCACGCTATGGCGGGGGTCCCTGGAGGGGCATCCTGGAGTCGCCAAAGCGTTGGCCCCACTAGGGGTGCTGGGGAGGAAGGCAGTGGGTCAAGGTCAGCCTGGGTTACAGGAGTCCCCCATCCTCCAGCCCCACCTCTTACCTAGTTCCTCTCTGAACCCCCAGATGGGGGGTGCAGGGGCCAAACCCGAAGCAGAAACTGCGGTCACAGTGATTCGATAGGGGACCCCGACTGTGAAATTCCCTGAGTGACAAAGGAACAAAGACCAGTTAGAATTGGCTCTCCTTCCCATGCCCATTTCCTACTTGCTAGGTGTCTTCATTGGGTTCCCCAGGACACCCTGAGATAAGGATCTGAGTGTAAGTCATTTATCTAGGAGGTAATCCCAGAAAACCCCAATAGGGCAGTAGGGGAGTGAAATGGGGAAGGAACAAGTTCTCACTGTGGACAACTGAGACGCAGTCCCATGGGGGACCTCTTGGGGGTAGCAGAGAGCAGACATCATAGAGTCAGCCCAGCCCAGGAGGAGGAAGCTGGGGTATTAATCCACCAAGCCTCATTAGTCATGGCTGAGGGCTGCTCCTGAGGGCTCTTAACTCCTCGATATTTCCATCCTGCTTCTCCAGCAGGCAAAATGCCTCAGTGACCAGAAAAAGCCCTCAGGCCAGGAAACTTAAGTGTGGGCAGCTGGGAGAGAGGCCTAAGGGCTCTGACGTGGTCAAACAGATATGAGCAGGCAACTGACAGCACCTACTATGGTAACTGAGGCTGCTGCAGTCCCTCTTCTAAACCCTATCACATCCACATAGCCTTCCTCAACTGGGAATTTTCCATAATTGTGCCTTTGCTTCTTTGGTTCGTATATCCTTGTGGGTCTTGGGACTGTGTCCTAAATTCCTCACCCAACATCTTCGCAGTTCTTCCAAGTCCTTTAATTAAGTAACTAATTAATAAAGATTTCTTGCCAGGTATGGTGGCTCATGCCTGTCACCCCAGCACTTTGGGAGGCCAAGACAGGGGGATTGCCTGAGGTCAGGAGTTCAAGAACAGCCTGGGCAACATGGAGAAACCCCACCTCTACAAAAAATACAAAAACTATCTGGGCTTGGTGGCGTATGCCTGTAATCCCAGCTCCTCAGGGCGCTGAGGTGGGAGGAATGCTTGAGCCATGGAGGTTCACACTGCAATGAGCTGAGATCACGCCACTGCAGTCCAGCCTGGCTGACAGAGTGAGACTCATCTCTTAAAAAAAAATAAAAAGAAAAAAGATGTTGGGTGTGGTGGCTCACACCTGAAATCCCAGCACTCTGGGAGGCTGAGGAGGGCCGATCACGAGGTCAAGAGATCAAGACCATCTTGGCTAACACGGTGAATCTCCATTTCTACTAAAAATACAAAAATACAAAAAAAAAAAAAAAAAAAAAAATTAGCCAGGCGTGGTAGTGGGCACCTGTAGTCCCAGCTACTGGGAAGGCTGAGGCAGGAGAATGGCGTGAACTCGGGAGGCAGAGCTTGCAGTGAGCCGAGATCACGCCACTGCACTCCAGCCTGGGCGACAGAGCGAGACTCCGTCTCAACAACAACAACAACAACAACAAAAGGGCCAGGTGTGGTGGCTCACCCCTGTCATCCCATCATTTTGGGAGGCCGAAGCGGGTGGATCTTGAGGTCAGGAGTTTGATGCCATCCTGGCCAACCACGGTGAAACCCCGTCTCTACTAAAAATAAAAAGATTAGCTGGGCATGGCGGCAGGCTCCTGTGATCCCAGTTACTCCCTGGAGGCTGAGGCATGAGAATCGCTTGAACCCAGGAGGTAAAGGCTGTAGTGAGCTGAGATCGTGCCACTGCACTCCAGCCTGGGTGACAGAGCCAGATTCCATCTCAAAAAAAGAAAAAAAAGAAAAGAAAAAAAGAAAAGTTAGGCTGGGCACGGTGGCTCATGCCTGTAATCCAAGCACTTTGGGAGGCAAAGGCAGGCAGATCGCTTGAGGTCAGGAGTTGGAGACCAGCCAAACCAACATGGTGAAACCCAGTCTCTACTAAAAAAAAAAAAAAAAAAAATTAACCGAGTGTGGTGGCACGCTCCTGTAGTCCCAGCTACTCAGGAAGCTGAGTCATGAGAATCACTTGAACCCAGAAGATGGAGGTTGCAGTGAGCTGAGATGGCGCCATTGCACTCTAGCCTGGGCCACAGCGTGGGATCTTGCCTCCAAAAAGCAAAAAAAAAAAAAAAAAAAAAAAAAAAAGTCTTGTGTGAATTCACGCTACTTTATTATTTATTTATTTATTTATTTATTTATTTTTTGAGACTGAGTCTCACTCTGTCACCCAGGTTAGAGTGCAGTGGTGCAATCTTGGCTCACTGCAACCTCCACCTCCCAGGTTCAAGCGATTCTCCTGCCTCAGCCTCCCGAGTAGCTGGAACTACAGGTGTGTGCCACCACGCCCCACTAATTTTTGTATTTTTAGTAGAGACGGGGTTTCACTATCTTGGCCAGGCTGGTCTCGAACTCCTGACCTCAGATGATCCGCCCCTTTCAGCCTCCCAAAGTGCTGGGATTACAGGCGTGAGCCACCAAGCCCGGTCATCACACTGCTTTAATCATAGCACTCCCTCTTACAAGTCCACCCATCTGTCCGCTCTGTTTTAACAGCGGGGATGGAAACCCAGGTGTCCCAGGGCCTCACCCGGTAACAGAGCACTGAAGTTCCCCGGGGGAAGCCGGACCCAGTTGAGTTTCTCCAGGGGGTCCCCATCTCGAGTCCAGTCCACTACATGCTGCCGTGGCTCCCCAGGCCCCGGTCGCCAGGTCACCAGTAGCTCCGTGCTCCCAGCGATGCTGCTGACCGCCACGCTATGAGGGGCAGAGGCGGAATCTGGAAGGTGGAGAGAAGTCTCAGCTGGCCACTCAGGAAGCCACCTCCCACCCCTCCAGGGCACCGAGCTGAGGAAGGTCACAGTCTCTTACCCAAGCAGACCAAAGAGAGGTTGGTGAGAGGCTCCCAGCTTGTGGCGTTGATAGCGGACACTCTGGCCCACTCTGCCCCGCTGGGAATAAGGGAGCAGCAGCAGGTAACTCCTTCCGGACTCAGCTCACGACCTCCAACCCAGAACCAGACTTTGTAGCTCACCTGCACACAGGGCCCTGGGGCCTGAGGGATGAAGGGAAAAAAGGGTTAATGTCTCCCATTAATCAGGCACATGTATGTGTCTCCCTGAGGTCACCTGATAAACCACTGGTCAGTGAAGCTTTTTCTTGTTTTGTTTTGTTTTTTGAGACTGAGTCTCGTTCTGTTACCCAGACTGGAGTGAAGTGGCGCGATCTCGGCTCACTGCAACCTCCACCTACTGGGTTCAAGTGATGTTCCTGCCTCAGCCTCCTGAGTAGCTGGGATTACAGGCGCCTGCCATCACACCCAGCTAATTTTGTATTTTTAGTAGAGATGGGGTTTCACCATGTTGGCCAGGCTGGTCTCCAACTCCTGACCTCAAGTGATCCACCCTCCTCGGCCTCCCACAGTGCTGGGATTACAAGCGTGAGCCACTGCATCCGGCCTTATGTCATTGTTATTTAGGGGATTCCTGACACGTGCAGAGAAATGTAACTGGTCCCTGAAGCTCACCTTCCACAGAAGCAAGGGTTCCTCTCCTCCAGGCGTCCCACAGAGGTTCCCTGATACCCACACATCTTTTGGAGCTGGCAAGGATGAGGAAACGGGGGAACAAATGAGTGGGACATGATTGGACAGACTTCCGCGGGTGGGAGGGGCGTGGATTGAGGGCAAGCCCAGATATCCTCACCAGAAGGCGGTGTCTGGAAGGACAAAATGGGGCTCCACTCGCCCCACAAATCCTCTTCTTTCTCCATTCGGCAGCGGCCATACACTTGGTAGCCAGTGGCTAGCTCCAAATCTTGGATCTCAACAGGGGCCAGGGGTATGGTCCTCAGCTCCAGTTCCAGCTGGGGGAAGAGACAGGTGAGCGTGATGGGCCCAGGGCCTGAGTCAAGGGTATTTGAACTTATCTTTGCACCTGTCACCACACCTGGCTTTTTTATGTTTTTTGAGACGGAGTCTTTTTTTTTTTTTTTTTTTTTTTGAGACGGAGTCTCACTCTGTTGCCCCAGGCTAGAGTGCAGTGGCACAATCTCAGCTCACTGCAAGCTCCACCTCCCGGGTTCACGCCATTCTCCTGCCTCAGCCTCCCAAGTAGCTGGGACTATAGGCACCCGCTGCCAAACCCCACTATTTTTTTTGTATTTTTAGTAGAGATGGGATTTCACCATGTTAGCTGGGATGGTCTTGATCTCCTGACCTCATGATCCACCCGCCTCGGCCTCCCAAACTGCTGGGATTACAGGTGTGAGCCACCGTGCCCAGCCAATTTTTGTATTTTTAGTAGAGTCGGGGTTTCACCATCTTGGCCAGGCTGGTCTTGAATTCCTGATTTCAGGTGATCTGCCCACCTCGGCCTCCCAAAGTGCTGGGATTAGAGCCACTGCGCCTAGCTGGTACTTGAACTTATCTATCAGCAGAGCGAGCAACTGTTTGTATTTGCCCAGGACCAAGGGGGTTTCCAGAACATGGGCCTGTCAGAAAAATCGGCACAATCCTGAGCAGACAGAGAAAAGGTGGTCACTCTATGTGTTAGGTATAGCAGGAAGTGGTAACTTCTATTATTTTCTCGTTTTACAGACGAGGGAACTGAGGCCCAGAGAGGGAAAGTGACTAGCCCAAGGTCACAGAGTTGGTGTGCTGGAGCTGAGCACTGAGGTAGTCAGATTCCAAAGTCTGCCTCTCAGCCAGGTGAGGTGGCTCACACCTGTAATCCCAGCACTTTGGGAGGTGGAGGCAGGTGGATCACCTGAGGTCAGGAGTTTGAGACCAGCCTGGCCAACAGAGCAAAACCCCATCTCTACCAAAAAAAAAACTTAGCTGGGCATGGTGGCACATGCCTGTAATCCCACCTACTTGGGGGGCTGAGGTGGGAGAATCGCTTGAACCTGGGAGATGGAGGTTGCAGTGAGCTGAAATGGTGCCACTGCACTCCAGCCTGGGCAACAGAGCAAGACTCCATCTCAAAAAAAAAAAAACCAAGGGGACCGGGTACGGTGGCTCACACCTATAATCCCAGGACTTTGGGAGGCCCAGGCAGGCTGATCACTTGAGGTCAGGAGTTCAAGACCAACCTGACCAACATGGAGAAACCCCATATCTACTAAAAACACAAAATTAGCCAGGCATGATGGCGCATGCCTATAATCCCAGCTACTCGGGAGGCTGAGGCAGGAGAATCGCTTGAACCCAGATGGCAGAGGTTACAGTGAGCCGAGATCCTGCCATTGCACTCCAGCCCGGGCAATAAGAGCAAAACTCCGTCTCAAAAAAAAAAAATTCTGGCCGGGCGCGGTGGCTCAAGCCTGTAATCCCAGCACTTTGGGAGGCCAAGATGGGCGGATCACGAGGTCAGGAGATCGAGACCATCCCGGCTAACACAGTGAAACCCCGTCTCTACTAAAAAAAAAATACAAAAAACTAGCCGGGCGAGGTGGCAGGCACCTGTAGTCCCAGCTACCCAGGAGGCGGAGTTTGCAGTGAGCTGAGATCCGGCCACTGCACTCCAGCCTGGGCAACACAGCGAGACTCCGTCTCAAAAAAAAAAAAGAAAAAAAATTCTGCATCTCAGTGTTGCTCTGAATTGCATGAATAATCACAACTCTCAACTCTTTTTTTTTTGAGACAGAGTCTTGCTCTGTTGCCAGGTTGGAGTGCAGTGGCACGATCTCGGCTCACTGCAACCTCCGCCTCCCAGGTTCAAGCCATTCTCCTGCCTTAGCCTCTCAAGTAGCTGGGACTACAGGCACCCATCAACACGCCCAGCTACCTTTTTGTACTTTTAGTAGAGATGGGGTTTCACCATGTTGGCCAGGCTGGTCCCGAACTCCTGACCTTCAGGTGATCCACTCTCCTTGGCCTCCCACAGTGCTGGGATTACAGGTGTGAGCCACTACACTTGGCCAGATTATTTTTTAACTTCTTAGAGATGAGTCTTGCTATCCTGCCCAGGCTGTCCTCAAACTCTTGACCTCAAACAATCCTCCTGCCTCGGCCTCCTGAGTAGCTGGGACTCCAGGCACGAGCCACCATACCCTCATAATTGTTTCACTTTTTTCGTAGAGATGAGGTCTCCCTAAATTGCCCAGGCTGGTCTTAAACTCCTGGCCTCAAGTGATCCTCCTGCCTCAGCCTCCCAAGGTGCTGGGATTTTAGGAATTAGCCACCATGACGGGGTGATAGATTATTTTGGCAGGAGAAAAAAAAATTTCTTTTTGAGACTGAGTCTCGCTCTGTCGCTCAGGCTGGAGTGCGGCGGCCCAATCTCGGCTCACTGCAACTTCCGCCTCTCGGGTTCCAGTGAATCCTGCTTCAGCCTTCAGTAGCTGGGATTACAGGCACCCACCACCATGCCCGGCTAATTTTTGTATCTTTAGTGGAGACAGGATTTCGCCATGTTGGCCAGGCTGGTCTCGAACTCTTGACCTCAAGTGATCTGTCCCCTCGGCCTCCCAAAGTGCTGGGATTACAGGCGTGAACCACCGCGCCCGGCCATGGGAGGATAATTTGTAACTGAACAAGAAGCACGTGCAGGCATTTTGTGTGGGATGCAGACAGGCTCAGGGGCAGGCACAGAATGAGTCCTTGGCTGGGTCTCAGACTAGGGGATGTTGCCTCAGTCCCTGCCCAGGATAGGGTGGGGAGAAAAGGACCCCAGCACTCACCAGGGTCCAGGCTGCCTCCTGACATCTTCGGTAGTGGAACTGGCAGATCAGAACTTTATGAGACGGCCATGTAGGTGGGGCCCAATGGACAATGGCCTCCAGGGGCTCATCCTCGGAAACGTCCACCTCAGGGCCCAGCCGGGGGGCATTTGGCTTCACTGGGGAAGGGGAAACCAGGGTGTAGTGAGCCATGCCCTCCAAGAACACCCACCCCACATAGAGCGCCCCACCCTCCCGCCACATTACTTTGGGTTTCCAGGTTCACGAAGACGGGGGTCCAGAGAGGCTGGCCTGCCTTAGTGCCCCAGACAAGGAGCTTGTCAGACATGGTGAGCTGTTCCCGAGGAATGGCCACCCAGCTCTGCCTGGCTGCCACTGCCACAGTCTGGGTTTTGTTGGAATGGCTGTGAGGAGAGAGGCGGGGGTGAGATGTACACTCGGCTACAGCCAGGGCCACTGATAACCACCCTTGTGCCAACAGAGTGGCTGCAGCCTGCTTTTTTTTTTTTCTGTTTGGGTTCAAATCCCACCTCTGCTGCTTCAGAGGTGTGGCCTTGAGTAAGTGACTTAACGTGTCTGTGCGTTAGTTTCCTCATCTACAAAATGAGGGTAATAAATGTAACTGCTCCTTTTTTTTTTTTTTTGACACAGTCACCTAGGTTGGACTGTAATGTTGTGATCTTGGCTTACTGCAGCCTCTTCCTCCTGGGTTCAAGTGATCCTCCCACCTCATCCTCCCAAGTAGCTAGAATTACAGGTGTGTGCCACCACACCTGGCTAATTTTCTTGTATTTTTAGTAGAGATGTGCTTTCACATGTTGGCTAGGCTGGTCTCGAACTCCTGACCTCAAGTGATACACACACACACACACACACACACACACACACACACACACACACCTCAGCCTCCCAAAGTGCTAAGATTATAGGCATGAGCCACCATGCCCGGTCGTAACTGCTCTTTTCTCTCTCTTTTTCTTTCTTTCCTTCCCTTTCTCTCTCTCTCCCTCCCTCCCTCCCTTCCTCTCTTTCTTTCTTTCTTTCTTTCGTCTTTTTATTTTTTGAGACGGATTTTTGCTCTTGTTGCCCAGGCTGGAGCGCAATGGTGCGATCTTGGCTAACTGCAACCTCTGCCTCCCAGGTTCAAGCAATTCTCCTGCCTCAGCCTCCCTAGTGGCTGGAATTACAGGCATGCACCACCACGCCCGGATAATTTTATACTTTTAGTAGAGACAGGGTTTCTCCATGTTGGTCAGGCTGGTCTCGAACTCTGACCTCAGGTGATCCGCCTGTCTCAGCCTCCCAAAGTGCTGGGATTACAGGCATGAGTCACCATGCCCAGTCCTGTCCTCTTTTTTTTTTTTTTTTTTTTTTTTTTTGAGACGGAGTCTTGCTCTGTCCCGGGCTGGAGTTCAGTGGCCGGATCTCAGCTCACTGCAAGCTCCGCCTCCCAGGTTCACGCCATTCTCCTGCCTCAGCCTCCCGAGTAGCTGGGACTACAGGCGCCAGCCACCTCGCCCGGCTAGCTTTTTGTATTTTTTTAGTAGAGACGGGGTTTCACCGTGTTAGCCAGGATGGTCTCAAACTCCTGACCTCGTGATCCGCCCGTCTCGGCCTCCCAAAGTGCTGGGATTACAGGCTTGAGCCACCGCGCCCGGCACTCTTTTTTTTTTTTTTAGAGGCACGATCTCACTCTGTCACTGGAGCGGTGGGATCACAGATCACTGCAACCGTGAACTCCTAGGTTCAAGCAATCCTCCTGACTCAGTCTCCAGAGTAGCTGGGATAACAGGTGTGCATCACAGTGCCCAGCTAATTTTTAAATTTTTTTTAGAAATGGGGTCTGGCTATGTTGCCCAGGCTGGTCTCCTCTAACTCTCGGCCTCAAGCAATCACATACTGAGACCTCGCATCTCTACAAAAAATGTTTTAAAAATTAGCCAGGGGTGGTGGTGCACACCTGTGGTTCCAGCTACTTGAGAGGCTGGGGTGGGAGGGTTGATTGAACCCAGGAGGTTGACTTGGAATCATGCCACTGCACTCCAGCCTGGGTGACAGGGTAAGACCCTGTCTCAAAAACAGCAACAAAAACACCATATATATAGAAAGAGAGAGGCCAGGTGCGGTAGCTCACGCCTGTAATCCCAGCACTTTGGGAGGCCGAGGCAGGCGTATCACGAGGTCAAGAGATCGAGACCATCCTGGCCAACACAGTGAAACCCCGTCTCTATTAAAAATACAAAAACTAGCTGGGCATGGTGGCGTGTGCCTGTAATCCCAGCTACTTGGGAGGCTGAGGCAGGAGAATCGCTTGAACCAGGGAGTCGGAGGTTGCAGTGAGCCAAGATCGCACCACTGCACTCCAGCCTGGCAACAGAGTGAGACTCTCTCTCAAAAAAAAAAAAAAAAAAAAAAGGAGAGAGAGAGGTTCTAGCTCTGTTGGCCAGACTGGTCTGGAACTCCTGGCCTCAAGCAATCCCCACCACCACCCCCCTTGGCCTCCCAGTGTTGGGATTATAGGTGCGGTGGGGTGGTGAGGTAGGGGGAGGGGGGCGGGGCGGGGGGACCATCACACCTAGCCTGAGGAGACATTTGAATAAAGGCCTGAAGGAGATGAGGACAGAACCATGCAGTAGCTAGAAGAACAGCATTCCAGGAAGAGGAAACACAGGGTGCAAAGGCCTGGAGGCCAAACTGTGCCTGGTGTGTTTGACAAATAGTAAGAGGGGCCAGGTGTGGTGGCTCACGCCCGTAATCCCAGCACTTCAGGAGGCCAAGGCAGGCGGATCACTTGAAGCCAGGAGTTGGAGACCAGTCTGGACAACATCGTGAAACCCCATCTCTACTAAAAATACAAAAATTAGCCATGTGTGGTGGCAGATGCCTGTAGTCCCAGCTACTTGGGAGGCAGGAGAATCGCTTGAACCTGTGAAATGGAGGTTGCAGTGACCCAAGATTGAGCCACTGCACTCCAGCCTGGGCAACAGAGCGAGACTCTGTCTCAAAAAAATAAATAAATAAAAATAATAAGGAAATGAAATAAGTTTGTCCAACGGACGTCTGTCTTCCCAATGCAGCACTACTCACAATAGCCAATATATGGAATGCGTCCATCACCAGATGTACGGATCAAGAATATGTGGGGCTGGGCGTGGTGATTCACGCCTGTAATCCCAGCATGTTGGGAGGCTAAGGTGGGCAGAGTTCGGGTCAGGAGTTTGAGACCAGCCTGACCAACATGGTGAAACCCCATCTTTACTAAAAATACAAAAATTAGCCAGGCCTGATGGTGCACGCCTGTAATCCCAGTTACTTAGGAGGCTAAAGCTGGAGAATCGCTTGAACCCAGGAGGTGGAGGTTGCAGTGAGCCGAGACTGCACCATTGCACTCCAGCCTGAGCGACAGAACGAGACTTTGTCTCAAAAAAAAAAGGCCGGGTGCGGTGGCTCAAGCCTATAATCCCAGCACTTTGGGAGGCCGAGATGGGCAGATCACGAGGTCAGGAGATCGAGACCATCCTGGCTAACACGGTGAAACCCCGTCTCTACTAAAAAAATACAAAAAAACTAGCGGGGTGAGGTGGCAGGCGCCTGTAGTCCCAGCTACTCGGGAGGCTGAGGCAGGAGAATGGTGTGAACCCGGGAGGCGGAGTTTGCAATGAGCTGAGATCCGGCCACTGCACTCCAGCCTGGGCGACAGAGAGAGACTCCGTCTCAAAAAAAAAAAAAAAAAAAAAAAGAAGAAAATACACTGCGTGTGTATTTTCTTTTTTTTTTTCTTGCTCACGCCTGTAATCCCAGCACTTTGGGAGGCCGAGGTGGGTGGATCACTTGAGATCAAGAGTTTGAGATCAACCTGGCCAACATGGTGAAACTCGGCTCTATAAAAATACAAAAATTAGCCAGATGTGGAGATGTGCACCTGTAATCTCAGCTACCCGGGAGGCTGAGGCAAGAGAATCGCTTGGACCGGGGAGACGGAGGTTGCAGTGAGCTGAGATCGCGCCACTGTACTCCAGCCTGGGCGACAGAGTGAGATTCTGTCTCAAAAAAAAAAAAAAAAAAAAAGGAAATCCTGTCATTTGTAACAACCTGGATGGAAATGGAGAACAATATGTTATGTGAAATAGGACACGGAAAGACAAACACCACATGTTTTCATTGATACATGGAATCTAAAACATTTGAACTCCTCCTAGGGACAGAGTAAACTGGTGACTACACAGGCTGGGAGAGAAAATCATGGTCAAAGAGTACAAAATTACAGGCTGGGCATAATGGCACCTGTAATTCCAGCATTTTGGGAGGGCAAGGTGGGAGGATCGCTTGAGCCCAGGAGTTCCAGACTAGCTTAGGCAACAGAGCAAGACTCTGTCCCTACCAAAAAAATTATTTATTTATTTACTTTTAAAATTATTCTTACTTTTTCCCCTCCTCTTCCTCTTCTTCTTTTCTTTCTTTCTCTCTCTCTCTCTCTCTCTTTCTTTCTTTCTTTCTTTTAATAGAGAAGGTCTCACTCTATCGCCCAGGCTGGTCTCCAACTCCTGGGCTCAAACCGTCCTCCCACCTCAGCCTCCCAAAGTGCTGGGATTACAGACGTGAGCTACCACTACAAAAAAAAATTTTTTTTTTTTTTTTGAGACGGAGTCGCGCTCTGTCGCCCGGGCTACAGTGCAGTGGCCGGATCTCAGCTCACTGCAAGCTCCGCCTTCCAGGTTTACGCTATTCTCCTGCCTCAGCCTCCCGAGTAGCTGGGACTACAAGCGCCCGCCACCTCGCCCGGCTAGTTTTTTGTATTTTTTAGTAGAGACGGGGTTTCACCATGTTAGTCAGGATGGTCTCGATCTCCTGACCTCGTGATCCGCCCGTCTCGGCCTCCCAAAGTGCTGGGATTACAGGCTTGAGCCACCGCACCCAGCCCAAAAAATTTTTAAAAATTAGTGGCACATTCCTGTGTTCCAATTACTGGGGAGGCCGAGGAGGGAAAATGGCTTGAGCCAGGAGTTTGAGGTTGCAGTGAGCTATGATCGCACCACTGCCCTCTATCCTGGGTGACAGAGCAAGACCTCTTCCCAAAATAAATAAAATCAATACATAAATCAATGAAACTAAAATACAAATAGAAAAGAGGGACCTTCTCTGACTCCCCAATCCCTGCACCAATTAAAACTAGGCCCCCCGCCGGGCTCAGTGGCTCATGCCTGTAATCCCAGCACTTTGGGAGGCCCAGGTGGGCGGATCATCTGAGGTGGGGAGTTCAAGACCAGCCTTATCAACATGGAGAAACCCCGTCTCTACTAAAAATACAAAATTAGCCGTGCGTGGTGGCACATGCTTGTAATCCCAGCTACTCGGGAGGCTGAGGCAGGAGAATTGCTGGAACCTGGGAGGCGGAGGTTGCAGTGAGCAGAGATCGAGCCATTGCACTCCAGCCTGGGCAACAAGAGCGAAACTCCATCTCAAAAAAAAAAAAAAAAGAACTAGACCCCCTTCTGGAGGTGAATGGTAACCAGGAAAGCACCATGGGAATGTACTTAATGCCACTGAACTGGACACTTAAAAATGGTTAGGATCGTAGATTTTGGCCAGGCACAGGGACTCACGCCTGTAATCCCAGCACTTTGGGAGGATGAGGGAGGTGGATATCTTGAGCCCAGGAGTTCGAGACCAGCCTGGGCAACATGGTAAAACCCTGTGTCTACTAAAAAATATATTTAAAAAATGAGCTGGGCATGGTGGTGCATGCCTGTAGTCCCAGCTACTTAGGAGGCTGAGGTGGGAGGATCACCTGAGCCTGGGAAGTTGCTGCAGTGAGCTGACTGCCCCACTGCACACCAGCCTGGGTGACAGGAGTAAGACACTGTTCCCAAAACAAATTTTAAAAATGTCGTACGTTTTATGTTGTGTGATTTTTTTTTATTTTCAGACAGAGTCTCGCTCTGTTGCCAGGCTGGAGTACACTAGTGCGATCTCAGCTCACTCCAACCTCTGCCTCCTGAGTTCCAGCGATTCTCCTGCCTCAGACTCCCGAATAGCTGGGACTACAGGCATGTGCCACCAAGTCTGGCTAATTTTTGTATTTTTAGTAGAGACGGGGTTTTACCATGTTGGCCAGTCTGGTCTCCAACTCCTGACCTCAGGTGATCCGCCTGTCTCAGCCTCCCAAAGTGCTGGGATTACAGGCGTGAGCTACCGTGCAGGGCCTGTTGTGTGTATTTTAACCATTATTATTAGAAAATATATATATATCCAGGACCTCTGTCTCCCATTCTTATCTTTCATTGGCCCTTTTTCTCTTCCCTCACTTAGCCCAATTTGAAATTATGAGTTTCCAGGTACGATTCATCATGAAGAAACACAGGTCTCTTCCTTGGACTGTGGGCAGGGCTTTCTGTCTACCTCTTTCACTGCACCATCCCCAGCACCATACTGAATAATCTTTTAACATGCTCAGAGAGGTTAAGCGACTTGCCTGATGTCACACAGTAATAAAAAACAGCTTCACATTATGAAGCAATTTTCTCCTTGCCAAGCACCTAACTCTTTGAATCCTCAGACTCAACCTTCAGAGGCAGGTTCTATTATTATTTCCCTTTTTATTTTTTATTTTTATGTTTATGTTTTTGAGACAGAGTCTCAGTCTGTTGCCAGGCTGGAGTGCAGTGGCCGACCTGGCTCGACCGCACCTGGCCGAGAGCCCCTCTCTTAAAAAACATAAACTATAATATAAATAAAGGGAAATAGGCCAGGCGCTGTGGCTCACGCCTATAATCCCAGCACTTTGGGAGGCTGAGGTGCGTAGATTACTTGAGGTTAGGAGTTCAAGACCAGCTATAGTAATCCCAGCTACTCGGGAGGCTGAGGTGGGAGCATCACTTGAACCCAAGAGGCAGAGGTTGCAGTGAGCTAAGATCGTGCCACTGCACTCCAGCCTGGGTGACAGAATGAGACTCTGTCTCAAAAAATTTTTTAAAAATAAAAAATGGCTGGGCCGGGTACGGTGGCTCACGCCTGTAATCCCAGCACTTTGGGAGGCTGAAGCGGGTGGATCACGAGGTCAGGAGATCAAGACCATCCTGGCTAACACGGTGAAACCCCGTCTCTACTAAAAAATACAAAAAAAAAAAAAAAATCAGCTGGGCGTGGTGGCAATCACCTGTAGTCCCAGCTACTAAGGAGGCTGAGGCAGGAGAATGGCGTGAACCCGGGAAGTGGAGCTTGCAGTGAGCCGATATCACACCACTGCACTCCAGCCTGGGCGACAGAGCGAGACTCTGTCTCGAAAAAAAAAAAAAAAATGGCGCGGTAGCTCACGCCTGTAATCCCAGCACTTTGGGAGGCCGAGGCGGGCAGATCACGAGGTCAGGAGTTCGAGACCAGCCTGACCAACATGGTGAAACCCCCATCTCTACTAAAAATACAAAATTAGCCAGGTCTAGTGGTGCATGCCAGTACTCCCAGTTACTCAGGAGGCTGAGAGCAGAATCGCTTAAATCCAGTAGGCGAAGGTTGCAGTGAGCCAAGATCGCACCATTGCACTCCAGCCTGGGCAACAAGAGCGAAACTCCATCTCAAAAAAAAAAAAAAAAAAAAAAAAAACAGAAAGAAAAAGAAAAAAGAAAAAGAGACGGGCTCTCTAAAACTCTGAACTCTTGAACTCTTGGGCTCAAGCGATCCTCCCGCCTCAGCCTCCCAAAATGCTGGGATAACAGGTGCAAGCCACCTCTCCTGACCCTATGATTGCTATTTAACAGAGAAATGTAAAGGAGACTCAAAGAGGGAAAGTGATTTGCCCAGGGTGACACAGCAGAGAAACGAGGGAAGCTAGAATTGAAGGGCTTTGGAGTGGAGGAGTATTGGGGGAGGGGGTCAGACTCCTGGGACTTTTCTTTTTCCTTATCATATTTTTTTTTTTTTTTTTTTTTTTTTTTTTTGAGTCAGTCTCACTCTGTCCCCCAGGCTGGAGTGCAGTGGCGAGATCTGGGCTCACTGCAACCTCCGCCTCCCGGGTTCAAGCGACTCTCCTGCCTCAGCCTCCTGAGTATCGGGGACTACAGGAGCGCGCCACCGCCCCCGGGTAATTTTTTTTGTATTTTTAGTATAGACAGGGTTTCACCATGTTGGCCAGGCTTGACTCCTAGAACCTTTCAACCATGGCAGTCTGGGACTTGAGCGGCCACCTCCAAAGCCTGTTTCCCCACGTTACCTCCCTGTACTCACTACTTTTGGCTCTGGAAGTGTAACTCGGAGGGGGCTCCTAGGTCCCCAAGTGGCTCCCACGAGCAGTTCAAGTCGCCCAAGGGTCCAACTCCGTAGCACTGCAGTGGCCTGGCGCTGCCTGGAGAGGGAGTCAGAGGGTCTCAGGAAATGGGGTCGAATCCCCCACTTCCGCCTGCACACCCCAGAACTTGGACTTCTGACAATTGCAAGGTGGGGGGCTTAGGGAAATGAGCAGCAGGAAGCCTCCCCAGGCTCCGTGCAAACCCCCCTTTCCCTGTGCTCGCCACATCCTGCTAACCAGCTGGAGAGCTCCCTCACCCCGCCCCGGGGCTCCGGTTCGACCTTGCTGCCGCCCATTCACCAGTGTCGCCGGGTCCCTGCCCCCGGAGGAGCCAAGTGGCGCCTGCACCTCTCTGCCTTTCGCTCCGCAAACGCGTGGCTTATCCTGAAGCATTGGCGCCTTCGCGGGGAGAGCAGCGGCAGCACCCGGCACACGAGCTCCCTCCAGCACTCACCCTGGGGACGCGTCCGCTGGAAAAGCACCCACAGCAGAGGCAGCAGCGCCAGCTTGGGCAGCGGCCACGGCCAGAAAGGGGCGCCCCTGCCTCCCCGCATGGCGCCTCTCGCGCGTCCCGAGTCCGGCCCAGCCCTGCCGGGCCCGCGCGGCTGCGCTGCTCGGCTCCCAGCTCTGGGTACAGCGCCCGAGGCGGCAACGGGAAGCCGAAACACCCCTGCAGGCCGCCTCCGCACCTTTCGCTCCGGGTCCCCGCCCCTTCCCCGCGACGGAAAGTCCCCGCTGGGGCTGCTGAGGGGGAGTAGGGAGGCGGCCTGGGGCGTCTGGGGGTGGGGGCCTCTGAGGAAGGGTACCGCTTACCGCGCATCCCTGAAACCTATCCTACGCCCAACAACCGCGCGCACACACACACACACACACTCTGCCAGTCTTGGAATTTTTATTATTGGAGTTTGGGAAGATTCTAATGTGCCCAGAGCTCTCCTACGGGGGCCACCTGTCACCTTCTCTGGGGTCCACAGCCTTGGAACTCTGGCAGGGGAGTTGGAGGAGAGGGGATGGAAAGCAGGAAAAAGGAAGCTTGCGTGCAAAGGCTGGACTAAGACAGAGGCTTAATTTGAGCTGGCCACAGTTTGGACTGGGCAGGGGGCAGGGGTCTCTGTGTGGCCTGTCTGGGTAGAATAGGGACCCAGTTGTGGCAGTGGAGTGTGTAGGCCAGGCAAACGCATAGTTAGGGTTGGGGAGAGGTCAGAGGTCAGGATCAGGGGTCCCCACTTGTCCAGGCAGGGGCACAGCTTGCTCAGGGGACAGGGTAATGATAGGCTGGTCAAAGGGCAGGGTTGGATAGGTAGTGTCAGGGGACTGTGCCTGAGCCCACAGTGCCTGGACTCTGTGACTTGCAGACGAATGAATGAATGTGTGAGGCTCGAAAGACAGGTGCCCAGCCAGACACTGGTTAAGTGGATGGCAGGACTGGGGCACTGGTACTGATGCCCACAGCTGCCCAGCCCTCGAACTAGCAAAGGCTACTGATTTCACTTTTGCTACACCCCCATTTGCAGCAGCTGCTGGAAAGGCCAGCCAGGACATCTCGGCTGCCCCGAAGAATCCGGGGGGTTCCTTGCCAGCTGGGTCGCCCCCCATAAAAGGCCTGGGGTGACTTGGTCAGGGCCAGCCACTCGCTGGACCCCATGGCCTCATCCAGCTCGCCTGCCAGACTGTCTCCATCAGCATCTGCATCTGGGAAAGTATCTCCTGCAAAAGATGAACAGAGTTAGTGCTCAGGGCTCAGCTGCCGCTGTACCCACAGTCCTGGCTCCTGGATGGTCTAGCTCTGATCTTGTGACAACAGTTATAGACATAGTTCACAGACATAGTTCAGAGTTTTGATTCCACCCGGTCCTGGGTTCAAATTCTGGTTCTGCCACAGTAGGTGGGAGAGTAGCTGGGATTACAGGGGTCTGCCACCAGGCCTGGCTGATTTTTGTATTTTTAGTAGAGACAGGGTTCACCATATTGGCCAGGCTGGTCTCAAACTCCTGGCCTCAAGTGATCTGCCCACCTCAGTCACCCAAAGTGCTGGGATTACGGGAGTGAGCCACCACATCCAGCCCTGTCATTTATTTTCCCTTACTCTTTATTATTAATTGAGGACCTGGTACATTTGGGAGCTGGGCTGACTGAGCATGAATCCAGCCCCTCCAAGCTGTAATCGTGAGCAAGTAAATTTACTTATTGGAGCCTCAATGTTCTTTTCTGCAAAGTGGAAAAAAATAATTACTCCAACCTTCTCGTTTTATAAGGAGTAGAGGAGTTAATATCCATTAAAAAAAAAAAAAAAAAACTTAGAACAATGTCTGGGACATGATGAGCACTCAAAAATTATTATTTAGTTCAGGCATGGTGGCTCATACCTGTAATCCCAGAACTTCCAGGAGCCCATGCAGGAGGATCACTAGAACCAGGAGTTCAAGAACAGCCTGGGCAACACAGCACTACCCTGTTTCTACAAATAATAATAAGTTAGACATGGTGGCATAAGTTAGAGATGGTGGCACAAGCCTGTAGTCCCAGCTACTCAGGAGGCTGAGGCAGGAGAATTGCTTGAGCCCAAGAAGTTGAGGCTGCAGTGAGCTGTGATTATACCACTGCACTCCAGCCAGGGCAACAGGGCAAGACCCTGTCTCTAAAATAATAATAATAATAATAATAATAATAATAAATAATAATTTATTGATCACTTACTGTGTGTCAAACAACGTTTAAGTGCTTTAGCAGGTTAACTTCTTTATTCTCAGTGACAACCAGTTGAGGTGGGTGCAGTTATCACCCCTATTTTCCAGAGGAGACCACTGAGGCAGGACTCAGTAAAGAATTTGCACGGCCAGGTGCAGTGGCTCATGTCTGTAATCCCAGCACTTTGGGAGGCTGAGGTGGGTGGATCACCTGAGGTCAGGAGTTTGAGACCAGCCTGGCCAACATGGTGAAACCCTGTCTCTATTAAAAATAAAAAGATTAGCGGGGTATGGTGGCATACACCTGTAATCCCAGCGACTTGGGAGGCTGAGGCATGAGAATCACTTGAACCCAGGAGATGGAGGTTACAGTAAGCCGAGATTGCACCACTACACTCCAGCCTGGGCAACAGAATGAGACTCTGTCTCAAAAAAAAAAAAAAAAAAAAAAAAAAAAAGCCGGGCACAGTGGCTCACGCCTGTAATCCCAGCACTTTGGGAGGCCAAGGCAGATAGATCATGAGGTCAGGAAATCGAGACCTTCCAGGCTAACATGGTGAAACCCCATCTCTACTAAAAAAAGTACAAAAAATTAGCCGGGCGTGGTTGTAGGTACCTGCAGTCCCAGCTACTCGGGAGGCTGAGGCAGGAGAATGGCCTGAACCCAGGAGGCGGAGTTTGCAGTGAGCGGAGATCACGCTGCTGCACTCCAGCCTGGGTGACAGAGCGACACTCTGTCTCAAAAAAAAAAAAGATTAGCACACGAACACACAACTATTACGTTGTGGAGTTACTATCTGAATCCAAGTGGTGTGTCTTCTAGGTCCACGCTCATACCTGTCCTCCTTCTCACCAACATGAATATCTATTTCCCAGGCCCCTGCCCCCATGAAGCTGGGTCTTCTGTTCCCTCCGACTCTCCTGATAGATCCCAGACTGTACCGCTGCCCTGCTTAGACTCTGCCCTAATCTCTTTTGACTTAATCACACCACTTAATCCTGCAAGGTTCAGGAACTGTGTCTCCCATTTGAAGATAAAGCCACTCAGAGAGTCTAATCTCAGCACCTAGGGAGGCCGAAGCAGGAGGATCACTTGAGCCCAGGAGTTTGAGACCAGCCTAGGCAACATAGTGAGACCCTGTTTCTACAAAAAAAAAAATAAAAATAAAAAAAAAAATAAAACTAGCCAGGCGTGGTGTCAGGTGCCTGTGGTCTCAACTACTCTGGAGGCTGAGGCGGGAGGATCGCTTGCTGCCTAGGAGGTCGAGGCTGCAGTGAGCAGTGACTGGGCCACTGCCTTCAAGCCTGGGCAATGGAGTGAGACCACATCTCAAAAAAAAAGACATTCAGGGACAGGAGGAGAAACCAGCTTGCTAGAGAGAGGTCACGCATTAGGTGACAAAATCCGGCTATGTGTATATCACACCCTTCACATTACCTGCTGGAAAGGGTTGGAAACCACTTCGGTGTTGTCTTTGCGAATGGCGCTCTCCCCGCCCCCACCTCTGGAGCATACAAACAGCAGCTTTGCTTTGCACAGGACACATAGCAGCTGCTCAGAAAAGAGTAACCTGTCCTCGGACTTCCAGCCCCCAGGGATGGCTTGCAACCCCCCATCCCAGCTCTGCAGCTCTGCTAACTCCTGAGCCCTTGTTTCAAGGCTGGGCAGGTGTCCCTGGCTGAATGTGGCAGCAAGGACCCTCCTCCTCCAGCAACCTCCTCTCATCTCTGTCCTTAGCTCCTGGGACCCATCCAGCTACCCGTTCCTCTCCTACATCCACTCTCTCCCCAGCCTCACCCATAGTCTCGTGGGCCAGGATGTCCGATCGTCTCCACCGGGATCCCCCGCAGGTGAAGATGACTGCTCGGATGAATTCTCGCCCGCAAAGCTTCACTCCGTAAGGCGCTGCCCGGGCCTCAGTGCCCGGCCACAGCTCCCCGGTCAGCACCCACGCCGCGAGGAGCAGCAGCAGCGTGTACCTGGCCATGCTGGACAGAGATGCCTCAGACGTGCGAGTGGGCCAGTGTCTCCGCTGCCTCTTGGCCCCCCATTTATATATCGTGGCTCCCCTACACTCTGCCTGAAGAAAGCTGAGTGCCTCCCTTATCTTCTCCAGCAGAGGGGAGACAGGCACGGCCCCAGCAACCCGACCTTTCTCATGTCCCCAACGAAGTGATAACCTTTCGCTAGGGACAGGGTGACGTGGCCCAGCTCATTGTCATCATCATTGACAGAGAGGCGAGAAGGTCTCCATCCTGCAGAGACCAGAAACGAATAATCCCAACGGTGGGGCGCAAGAGGACGCAACCAGACCCCCACAACGTTAGGGTCCTGGACCTCTTCAAAGATAATAATAACAATGAATGCCCATGCAGTATGTGCTATGTGGCCAGGCACACTGCTCTAAGCATTTTATTTGTTTATTTATTTATTTATTTATATTTCATTTTTTGAGATGGAGTCTCGCTCTGTGGCCCAGGCTGGAGTCCAGTGGCGCGATCTCGGCTCACTGCAATCTCCACCTCCTGGGTTCACGCCACTCTCCTGCCTCAGCCTCCCGAGTAGGTGGGACTACAGGCACCCGCCACCACACCTGGCTAATTTTTTGTATTTTTAGTACAGACGGGGTTTCACCGTGTTAGCCAGGATGGTCTCAATCTCCTGACCTCGTGATCCGCCCGCCTGGGCCTCCCAAATTGTTGGGATTACAGGCGTGAGCCACCGCGCCTAGCCCAAACCACACTTTTAAGAGCATGAGGTTATCAATTCAGGACTAAGACAATTCCCATATTACAAATGAGGAAACAGAGACACAGAAGGGTGTCCTGAGGAAGCAGATGCCAACATTTTTGACACCAGAAATCGGTTTCATGGAAGACAATTTTTCCATGGATAGAGTGTTGGGGAGATGGTTTTGGGATGATTCAAGCGTATCATGTTTTTTTGTTGTTGTTGTTTGTTTTGAAATGAAGTCTTCCTCTGTCACCAGGCTGGAGTGCAATGGTGTAATCTCGGCTCACTGCAACTTCTGCCTCCCAGGTTCAAGCAATTCTCCTGCCTCAGCTTCCTGAGTAGCTGAGACTACAGGCACCCACCCCCACACCCAGCTAATTTTTTTTGTTTTGTTTTGTTTTTCTGTTTTTTTTTTTTTTTTTTTTTTGAGACGGAGTCTCGCTCTATCGCCCAGGCTGGAGTGCAGTGGCCGGATCTCAGCTCACTGCAAGCTCCGCCTCCCAGGTTCACGCCATTCCTGCCTCAGCCTCCCGAGTAGCTGGGACTACAGGCGCCTGCCACCACGCCCGGCTAATTTTTTTTTTTTTTGAGAAGGAGTCTCACTCTGTTGCCCAGTGGCGCGATCTCCACTCACTGCAAGCTCCATCTCCCGGGTTCCTGCCATTCTCCTGCCTCAGCCTCCCGAGCAGCTGGGACTACAGGCACCCGCCAACACGCCCAGCCAACATGGAGAAACCCCATCTCTACTAAAAATACAAAAAAAGTCAGGCGTGGTGGCGCATGCCTGTAATCCCAGTTACTCAGGAGTCTGAGGCAGGAGAATCACTTGAACTCAGGAGGCACAGTCTGCAGTGAGCCAGGATTGAGCCACTGTGTGCCAGCGTGGGCGACAGAGTGAGACTCTGTCTCAAAAAAAAAAAAATAATAATAATAATAAAATAAAAATTATATATATATATATATATATATATATATATATATATATATATATATATAAATTGAGAGGCTGGGAGTGGTGGCTCACGCCTGTAATTCCAGAACTTTGGGCACCCAAGGCAGGAGTATCGCTTGAGCCCAAGAGTTCCAGACCAGCCTGGGCAACATGGTAAAACCCCACCTCTACAAATAATTTAAAAATTAGCCGGGTGTAGTAGCACATGTCTGTCGTCCCAGCTACTCAGGAGGCTGAAGTGGGAAGATCACTTCTGCTTAAGCATTCAAGGCTGCCATGAGCTGAGATTGGATCACTGCACTCCAGCCTGTACAAGAGAGCAAAACCTTGTCTCAAAAAAAAAAAAAAAAAAAAAAAAAAATTGAGGCCGGACACGGTGGCTCATGCCTGTAATGAGCCTAGCACTTTGGGAGGTTGAGGCGGGTGGATCACTTAAGGTCAAGAGTTTGAGACCAGCCTGGCCAACACGGTGAAACCCCGTCTCTACTAAAAATACAAAAATTTACTGGGCATCGTGGCAGGTGCCTGTAATTCCAGCTACTTGGGAAGCTAAGGCAGGAGAATCTCTTGAACCTGGGAGGCAGAGGATGCAGTGAGCGGAGATCACGCCATTACACTGCAGCCTAGGCAACAAGAGCGAAACTCTGTCTCAAAAGAAAAAGAAAAAAAATTGAGAGATAAGATTCATATAAAATAAAACTAACCAGGCCAAGCGCGGTGGCTCACGTCTGTAATCCCAGCATTTTGGGAGGCCAAGGCAGGCGGATCACTTGAGTTCAGGAGTTTGAGACCAGCCTGTCCACTGTGGTGTAAAATCCAGTCTCTAACAAAAATACAAAAATTAGCTAGGCATGGTAGCACATGACTGTAGTCCCAGCTACTTCGGAAGCTGAGGCAGGAGAATTGCTTGAACCTGGGAGGTGGAGGTTGCAGTGAACCAATATTGCACCACTGTACTCCAGCCTGGGTGACAGAGACTCTGTTTTCAAAAATTAATAAAATAAAATAAAATAAACAATTTTAATACTATATACATATAATGTTCATAGCAGCATTATTCACAAGAACCAAAAGGTGGGAGCAACCCAAATGTCCAGCCACAGATGAAAAAACACAACATGTTCCATCCATACAATGGAACATTATTGAGACATAAAAAGGAAGGAGGCCGGGCACCGTGGCTCACACCTGTAATCCCAGCACTTTGGGAGGCAGAGGCGGGTGGATCACTTGAGGCCAGGAGTTCGAGACCAGTCTGGCCAACACGGTGAAACCCCATCTCTACCAAAAAATACACAAATTAGCCAGGTGTGGTGGCGCATGCCTGTAGTCCCAGCTACTCGGGAGGCTGAGGCACGAGAATCGCTTGAACTCAGGAGGCAGATGTTGCAATGACCCGAGATTGCGCCACTGAACTTCGGCCTGGAGGACAGAACAAGACTCTGTCTCAAAAATAAATAAATAAAGGCCGGGCGCGGTGGCTCAAGCCTGTAATCCCAGCACTTTGGGAGGCCGAGACGGGCGGATCACGAGGTCAGGAGATCGAGACCATCCTGGCTAACCCGGTGAAAGCCCGTCTCTACTAAAAAAAATACAAAAAACTAGCCGGGCGAGGTGGCGGGTGCCTGTAGTCCCAGCTACTCGGGAGGCTGAGGCAGGAGAATGGCGTAAACCCGGGAGGCGGAGCTTGCAGTGAGCTGAGATCCGGTCACTGCACTCCAGCCTGGGCGACAGAGCGAGACTCCGTCTCAAAAAAAAAAAAAAAGAAAGAAAAATAAATAAATTAATTAATTAAATAAATAAGAGGAAGCACTGCTCCATGCTATGATGTGGAAGAACCTCGAAAACATAATGCTGAGTGAGAGAAGCCAGGCACAAAAGGCTACATAGTGCATGACTCTACTTATATGAAATGCCCAGACCAGGCAAATCCAGAGACAAAAGGTACATTGCTGGTTGCCAGGGGCTGGGGAGATAGGGAACAGGGAGCCACTGCTTACTGGGTATGAGACTTCTTAGGAGTAATGAAAATGTTTTGGCACTAGAGATGATGGTTGCACAACACCGTGAATGTACTAAATGCTATTGAATTGTGCAATTTAACATGTTTGATTCTATGTTATGTCAATTTCTTTTCTTTTTTTTTTTTTTTTTCAAGATGGAGTCTCACTCTGTCACCCAGGCTGGCGTGCAGTGGTACAATTTATCTCGGGTCACTACAACCTCCACCTCCCAGGTTCAGTCGATGCTCCTGCCTCAGCCTCACGAATAGCTGGGATTACAGGCATCTGCTACCATGCCTGGCTAAATTTTGTATTTTTAGTAGAGATGGGGTTTCACCATGTTGGCCAGGCTGGTCTCTAACTCCTGACCTCAAGTGATCCACCCGCCTCAGCCTCGCAAAGTGCTGGGATTACAAGTATGAACCACTGTGCCCGGTCTTTTCTTTTTTAAAGATATGAGGGCCGGGCATGGTGGCTCACGCCTGTAATCCCAGCACTTTGGGAGGCTGAGGCGGGCGGATCACAAGGTCAGAAGATCGAGACCACCCTGGCTAACATGGTGAAATCCCGTCTCTACTAAAAATACAAAACAATTAGCCGGGCACGGTGACAGGCGCCTGTAGTCCCAGCTACTCCAGAGGCTGAGGCAGGAGAATGGCGTGAACCCGGGAGGCAGAGCTGAGCTTACAGTGAGCCGAGATCGCGCCACTGCACTCCAACCTGGGCGACAGAGCGAGACTCTGTCTCAAACAAAAAAAAAAAGAAGAGAGATGAGGCCTCACTACGTTGCCCAGGCTGATCTGCAACTCCTGAGCTCAAGTGATCCTCCCGCTTTGGCCTCCCAAAGTGCTGGAACTACAGGCTTGAGCCACCAGGCACAGCTATGTTAATGTTAATTTCACCTCGACTTTAAAACACAGCAAAAACAAGGGCTCTGGTAAGGGGGGCAAGCCTGGCTTCAAAATCCACCTCTGCCTCTTTCCTGCTGTGTGACCTTGGCCAAGTCACTTAACCTCTCTGTGGCTTGGTTTCCTCACTTGCAAAATGGGAAAGATTTAATGAGTGAGTCAAATTTTTACAACAATCTCCAGCATGAAGTAAGTGCTGTTTAAATGTTATTTCTACTGGACATATTCCCTTTGGATTAGAACTTCATCTCTTTGTCCTTTTCTCTGTCACAAACTCCTGGCCCCAGTTGCCTGCTGTGGATGTCACGGGCCAAGGACAACATTCCGGAGGCAGAGGTCACCTCTGATTGTACTGCTTCTAAAGGGCTGATGAATAATACTCTCTTCCCCTCTGCCTCTTCTCCAGGAACCTCCTGTAGGGAGGTACCCTCTTGCCCTTCTCTCCTGAGCCCCCAGTGCCTGGCCTGGGGACTGGGGAGAATAAGCATTCAGGAAATATCTGCTGCCTGCCTGCCTGCCTGACTTAACTGATGGGCCTCAAACCAGAAGCCTTTTTTTTTTTTTTTTGACACAGGGTCTCACTCTGTCACTCAGACTGGAGTGCAACAGAGTGATCTCGGCTCACTGCAGGCTCTGTCTCCAGGGTTCAAGATATTCATGTGCCTCAGCCTCCCGAGTAGCTAGGATTGCAGGTGTGCGCCACCATGTCTGGTTAATTTTTGTATTTTTAGTAGAGACGGGGTTTTGCTATGTTGGCCAGGCTGGCCTCGAACTCTTGACCTCAAGTGATCTGCCCCCCTCAGCCTCCCAAAGTGCTGGTGTGAGCCACGGCACCCAGCCCAGAAGCCTCTTTTGTGTCTCACATAGAATCAGAGTTTTGGGCGCAACATAGCTAGGTTCAAATCTCTGTTTCTGTGTGTCCTTGGGTAAGACCCTATACCTCTCTGAGTTCACTGTGAAGATGGAGATGATAAGTATACCTGCTTCACAAGGCTCTGGGGACTTTGGTGAAATTCTACAGAGTCCTAAGCATTCCATACAGCACTCAGTGGGTGTAGTGTGTAAATGGTGATCTGCAGAAATCTATGTCCACATCCTAAACACCAGGATCTATAAATGTGATCTGACTAGAAAAAAAGTCTTTGAAGTCAAGCGCGGTGACTCACGCCTGTAATCCCAGCACTTTGGGAGGCTGAGGCGGGTGAGTCACCAGGTCAGGATATCGAGACCATCCTGGCTAATGCGGCAAAAACCCACCTCTACTAAAAATACAAAAAAAAATTAGACAGGTGTGGTGGCGGGCGCCTGTGGTCCCAGCTACTCTGGAGGCTGAGGCAGGAGAATGGCGTGAACCTGGGAGGCGGAGCTTGCAGTGAGTGGAGATGAGCCACTGCACTCCAGCCTGGGTGACAGAGCAAGACTCCGTCTCAAAAAAAAAAAAAAAAAAGAGTTGAAGTGAAGACACAGATGAAAGAGGAAACTTCATATGAAGACAGAGGCAGAAATGGGCTTAATGCCATTGAGGAAGCCAAGGAAGGCCTGGAGCCCCCAGAAGCTGGAAGAGGCAAGGAGAGATCCTCGCTAGAGCCCTCAGAGGGGGAGTGGTCCTGTGACACCTGTGTTTCAGACTCCTGACCTCCAGCACTGCAAGGGAATAAATGATCATTGGTGTAAGCCACCTGGTTTGTGGACATTGGTTACAGCAGCTGCAGTGAAATGAATATAGTCAGAATGGCAAATGGCATCTGCTAGGAATATGGGTGTCATGATGATTTTGTGCACTATAAAAATACAACCCAATTTTACGAATTCTAAATAAAGCCCCGATTTCCAAACTTTATATATATAATATATATTTATAAATTATAATATAATGTATTACATATTATATTATATTAAGATGAGCTCATCCTGGATTATCTGGGTGGGCCCTAAATCCAATTATGGGTGTCCTTTTAAAAAAACAAGTGTTGAAGACACAGACTGTATATATATGTAATATATATAATATATACAAATATATATTATACAAATATCTAAACATATCATGTAATTACATGTCAGATATATAACATACTATATATAATAAATTATAAATATTATAAATTATATATAATTTATAATAAATTAGAACATATCATATAATTTATTATATATTATATAGTTTATATAATATAGTATATATAATATACTATAGTATATATAATTTTATATTATATATAATTTTATATTATGTATTAGAAATAATTTTATATTATAGATAATATATAGTTATATATTATATTATATATTCATATATTATATTATATATTGTATGTTATATTATGTATTATAATGTATTATAATATGCAATATAAATGTTATATAATGTATAATATAGCTATATCTTGACTATCTCTGGGGATATGTTAAAAAACAGAAAAAATATATTATATATGTAATATATACATTATATATTATGTTACCTATATAAAATATAAATATATAGCATAATGTAACATATATTTATACTATATTATTATATTTATATAATATAAACATAGCACATATAAATATAGCCTAGGACCTAATGTAACATTTTTATACTATATTAATATATTGTATACAGACTTATATGTATGTGTAAATTAATTAATATATTATATTAATAGAATATGATTAATTAACATAACATATTAATATAACATAAATTAATATATTGTATATATGTATGTGTATACATTATATTATGTATTATATATATTTAATATATATTATATATTAAATATATATTATATAATATATTTTTATCTATACATATTATATATATAGAGAGAGAGAGAGAGATGGATTCTCACTCTGTTGCCCAGGCTGGAATGCAGTGGCACCATCTCACACACTTCAACCTCCACCTCCTGGGTTCAAGTGATTCTCCTGCCTCAGCCTCCTGAGTAACTGAAACTACAGGCAACCGCCACCCCTCCCGGCTAATTTTTATATTTTTATTAGAGATGGCGTTTCACCATGTTAGCCAGGGTGGTCTCAAACTTCTGGCCTCAAGTGATCTGCCTGCCTCGGCCTCCCAAAGTGCTGGGATTACAGACGTGAGCCACTGTGCCCAGCAATAAATAAATAAATAAATAAATATTTTTTGTTTGTTGGTTTGTTTGTTTCGAGGAGACTGGAGTCTCACTGTGTTGCCAGGCTGGTCTTAGTTTCCTTTCCAAAAGTGATCTTCCCACCTCAGCCTCCCAAATAGCTGGGATTAGAGGTCTGTATCACTGCCCTTGGCTTCTCCAAACTAATTTCTTTTTGCATAGTTAATACATTTACACACCTCAAAAAGCCAAGCATATAACGTTCATGAAGCAGCATCTGCCTTTCAAGTTTCAGTTCCTCCCCTTTCTCCCATGAATAACCACAGCTCTTAATTTCCTGAGTATCTTTCCAGAATTACTTTGTACACATAAAAACAAATATGAAGACAGGTTTTTCTTTCTTTATGAGACAGGGTCTCACTCTGTTGCCCAGGCTAGAGTGCAGCAGCAATATCACGGCTCACTGCAGCCTCGATCTCCGGGTCTCAAGTTATCCTCTACCTTAGCCGCCTGAGTAGCTGGAACCACAGATGTATATCACTCTCAGCTCATTTTTAAATTTTTTGTAGAGACAGGGTCTCAGTATGTTCCCCAGGCAGATCTCAAACTCCTGGGCTTTTTTTTTTTTTTTTTTTTTTTTTTTTTTTTTTTTTTTTTTTGAGACAGAGTCTTACTCTGTTGCCAGGCTGAAGTGCAGTAGCACCATCCCAGCTCACTGTGGCCTTGACCTGCTGGCCTCAAGTGATCCTCCTGCCTCAGCCTCCCAAAGTAGCCCAGACCACAGGCACATGCCACCACGCCCAGCTAAATTTTGTATTTTTTTTTTTTTGCAGAGACAGGGTTTCACCATGTTGCCTAGGCTGGTCTTAAACTCCTGAGCTCAAGCAATCTGCCTGCCTCAGCCTCCCAAAGTGCTGGGATTATAGGTGTGAGCCATTGTGCCAGGGCACTATGTTAAAAATATTTTTTTTTCCTCTTTGACTTTGTCTGGCTCTGGCTCTGTCACTTAGACTGGAGTGCAGTGGCATGATCACAGCTCACTGCCGTCTCAAACTCCTGGGATCAAGCCATCTTCCCACCTCAGCTCACTACTATGCTTGGCCAACATTTTTCTTCTTATTATTTTATTATTATTATTATTATTATTTTAGAGACAGGGTCTGAATATTTTGCCCAGGCATGAGACTCTGGACCTGGCCTAAACATTTTTTGTTAATGTGGCAAAATACATGTAAAATTTACCGTTTTAACTTTTTTTTTTCTTGCATGAAGTTTTGCTCCTGTTGCCCAGGCTGGAGTGCAATGGCGCAATCTTGACTCACTGCAATCTCCACCTCCCGGGTTCAAGCAGTTCTCCTGTCTCAGCCTCCTGAGTGCTGGGATTACAGGCATGGGCCACTACATCCATCTAATGTGTTTTCTATTTTTAGTAGAGACAGAGTTTCACCATGTTGGCCAGGCTGGTCTTGAATCCTGCCTTCAGGGGATCTCCCCACCTTGGGCTCCCAAAGTGCTGGGATTACAGGCGTGAGCCACCGCGCCCAGCTGCACCCAGGTAATTAAAAAAAAATTTTTTTTGAGACGGAGTCTCCCTCTGTCGCCAGGCTGGAATACAGTGGCACGACCTCAGCTCACTGCAACCTCTGCCTCCTGGGTTCAAGCAATTCCCCTGCCTCAGCCTCCCGAGTAGCTGGGACTACAGGCACGCGCCACCACACCCAGCTAATTTTTTTGTATTTTAGTAGAGACGGGGTTTCACCATGTTGGCCAGGATGGTCTCGATCTCCTGACCTCGTGGTCCACCCGCCTCGGCCTCCCAAAGTGCTAGGATTACAGGCGTGAGCCACTGCGCCTGGACTAAGTTTTGTATTTTTAGTAGAGATGGCATTTCACCAAGTTTGCTAGGCTGGTCTTGAACTCCTGACCTCAGGCTATCCACTCGCCTCGGCCTCCCAAAGTGCTAGGATTACAGGCATGAGCCAGCATGTCTGGCCCAGAATTTCATTAAAAAGTAGCATATTCTACACATTCTTCTGAATGTTGCTTCTCCCACATGACTTAATAAGTGTTGGAGATCTCCTCTTAACAAAACTCTCTTTTTGCATCCTTGTTATTTATTTATTTATTTATTTATTTATTTATTTTTGAGACGGAGTCTCGCTTAGTCGCCCAGGCTGGAGTGCAGTGGCCGGATCTCAGCTCACTGCAAGCTCCACCTCCCGGGTTTATGCCATTCTCCTGCCTCAGCCTCCCGAGTAGCTGTGACTACAGGCGCCTGCCAACTTGCCCGGCTAGTTTTTTTTGTAGTTTTTTAGTAGACACGGTGTTTCACTGGGTTAGCCAGGATGGTCTCAATCCCCTGACCTCGTGATCTGCCCGTCTCGGCCTCCCAAAGTGCTGGGATTACAGGCTTGAGCCACCGCACCCGGCCTGCATCCTTGTTATTTTATTTTATTTTTTATTGAGACAGATTCTCACTCTTGCCGAGGTTGGAGTGCAGTGGCGCCACCTTGGCTCATTGCAACCTCTGCCGCCCAGGTTCAAGGAATTCTCGTGCCTCAGCCTCCCAAGTAGCTGGGATTACAGGTGCCTGCCACCATGCCCAGCTAATTTTAAAAATATTTTTAGTAGAGACTGGGTTTCACCATGTTGACCAGGTTGGTCTCGAACTCCTGACCTCAAGTGATCGGCCCGCTTTGGCCTCCCAAAGCGCTGGAATTATAGGCGTGAGCCACCATGCCTGGCCGCATCCTTATTATTTTTTATTTTTATTTTTTCACAGCCGCATAGCATGCTGCTGTGTGAATGCTTTATAGTTAATTTCACTTTCGGAGATGGACATTTTTTCCATTCGTTTGTTCTGAGGCTGACATCGCCGTACAGAACCTTGTACAAAACGTCATTTTACATATATGTAAATGTCTCTGTGGATAAATTCCCCGAAGTGGGATTTCTGGCTCAAAGACTGTGTGCATTTGTAATTTTTACACATATTGCCAAATATTCCCCCTCAGGTGTGAGAGTGATTACACTCTCTCTAGCAATGGGTAAGAGTTCTGTTGCCTTATAGCCTTACCAATGGAGTGTGTTACCGAACTTTGGTTTCCTGACAACATGACATGTGAAAAATAGTATCTCAGAGTAGAGAAAAATTGCATTTTCCTGACCACAAGTGAGGCAGAACAAAGTCTCACGTGTTTAAGGACCATTAGTTTCCTCTTTACTTTCTGGTAACCTCCCTTGCCTATCATACTCTTGGATTATTGATCTGCTTCCTTCTTCTTTTTAAAATTTTTTTCCTTTTTTTTTTTTTGAAACAGAGTCCCACTCTGTTGTCCAGGCTGGAGTGCAATGGCATGGTCTCGCTCACTTCAACCTCTGACTCCCAGGTTTAAGCAATTCTCTTGCCTTAGCCTCCCGAGTAGCTGGGATTACAGGCGACCGCCACCACGCCCAGCTAATTTTTTTTTTTTTTTTTTTTTTTTTTTTTTTTTTGGTATTTTTAACAGAGACAAGGTTTCACATGTTGGTCAGGCTGGTCTCCAACTCCTGACCTCAGGTGATCTGCTCACCTTGGCCTCCCAAAGTGCTGGGATTACAAGTGAGAGCCACTGCGCCTGGCCAATTTTTTTTTTTTTTTTGACGTGGAGTCTTGCTCTGTTGTCCAGGCTGGAGTGCAGTGATGCACTCTCAGCTCACTGCAACCTCCACCTCCTGGGTTCAAGCCATTCTCATGCCTTAGCCTCCTGAGTAGCTGAGATTACAGGCGCCCGCCACCTGGCCCTTCTAATTTTTGTATTTTTAGTAGAGACCAGGGTGTCACCATGTTAGCCAGGCTGGTCTCGAACTCCTGACCTTAGGTGACCCACCCACCTTGGCCTCTGAAAATGCTGGGATTACAGGCACGATCCACCGCACCTGGCCTCATGTACTTTTTATAGCACCTGTAGATGATTGCTGTCTGCATCAATGATTTTGCTGGCTTTTGCAACATGGTGATTTTATAATTCTTTCCTTCTTTTTTTTTTTTTTTGAGACAGTTTCGCTCTTGTCACCAGGCTGGGGTGCAGTGGCGTGATCCTAGCTCACTGCAGCCTCCGCCTCCTGGGTTCAAGCGATTCTCCTGCCTCAGCCTCCCGAATAGCTGGGATTACAGGCGCATACCACCACGCCTGGCTGATTTTTGTAATGTTAGTAGAGACGGGGTTTCACCATGTTGGTCAGGCTGGTCTCGAACTCCTGACCTCAAGTGATCCACTCACTTTGGCCTCCCAGAGTGCTGGAATTACAGGTGTAACCCACTTCACCTGGTCTTTTTTTTTTTTTTTTTTTTGAGACAGAGTCTCACTCTGTTGCCCAGTTGCCCAGGCTGGAGTCCAGTGGCGTGATCTCAGCTCACTGCAGCCTCTGCCTCCTGGGTTCAAGCTATTCTCCTGCCTCAGCCTCTCAAGTAGCTGGGATTACAGGGGTGTGCCACCACACCTGACTAATTTTTGTATTTTTAATAGAGACGGGGTTTCACCATGTTGCCCAGGCTGGTATCGAATCCCTGACCTCAGGTAATCCACCTGCCTCAGCCTCCCAAAGTGTTGGGATTATAGGCATGAGCTACCACGCCCAGATAATTTTTGTATTTTTAGTAGAGACGGGGCTTCATCAGGTTGGCCAGCTGGTCTTGAATTCCCAACCTAGGTGATCCTCCCACCTGGGCCCCCAAAGTGCTGGGATTACAGGCATAAGCCAGCACGCCTGGCCTGTTATTATTTATTTGAACTTTTTTCCATTACTTTTTTTTCTTTGTAGAGATGGAGTTTTGCTATGTTGTCCAGGCTGATCTTAAACTTCTGGGTTCAAGTAATCCTCCCACCTTGGTCTCCCAAAGTGCTGCGATTACAGGCATGAGCCACCAAGCATGGACTGTTTTTCCTTTTTTAAAAAAACCTTGGCCGGGCACGGTGGCTCAAGCCTGTAATCCCAGCACTTTGGGAGGCCGAGACGGGCAGATCACGAGGTCAGGAGATCGAGACCATCCTGGCTAACACGGTGAAACCCCGTCTCTACTAAAAAATACAAAAAACTAGCCGGGCGAGGTGGCGGGCGCCTGTAGTCCCAGCTACTCGGAGGCTGAGGCAGGAGAATGGCATAAACCCAGGAGGTGGAGCTTGCAGTGAGCTGAGAACTGGCCACTGCACTCCAGCCCGGGCGACAGAGCGAGACTCCAGTCTCAAAAAAAAAAATACCTTTCCTTTTTTCTTCCGTAGATTATTGGGGAACAGGTGGTGTCTGGTTACATGAGGAAGTTTTTAGTGGTGATTTGTGAGATTTTGGTGCACCCATCACTTGAGCAGTATACACTGCACCCTATTTGTAGTCTTTTATCCCTCACCGCCTTCCCACCCTTCCCTCCCTGAGTCCCCAAAGCCTATTGTGTCATTCTTATGCCTTTGCATCCTCACAGCTTAGCTCCCACTTATGAGTGAGAACATACAATGTTTGCTTTTCCATTCCTGAGTTACTTCACTTAGAATAAGAGTCTCCAAGTCCATCCAGGTTGCTGAGAATGCCATTAATTCATTCTTTTTATGACTGAGTAGTATTCCATTGAATATATACCCACAGTTTCTTTATCCACTCGCTGATTGATGGGCATTTGGATTGGGTCCACGTTTTTGCAATGGCAAATTGTGCTACTATACACATGTATGTGCAAGTATCGTTTTTGTAGAATGAGTCCTTTTTCTCTGGGTAGATACCCAGTAGCGGGATTGCTGGATCAAATGGTAGTTCTACTTTTAGTTCCTTGGGGAATCTCCACACTGTTTTCCATAGTGGTTGTACTAGTTTACATTCCCACCAGCTGTGTAGAAGCGTTCCCTGATCACTGCACTGCATCCATGCCAACATCTACTGTTTTTTTGATTTTTTGATTATGGTCATTCTTCCAGGAGTTTAAGGTGGTATCACATTGCGGTTTTGATTTGCATCTCCCTGATCATTAGTGATGCTGAGCATTTTTTCATGTTTGCTGGTCATTCGTAGACGTTCTTTTGAGACTTGTCTATTCAGGTCGTAAGCCCACTTTTTGATGGGATTATTTGTTTTCTTCTTGTTGGTTTGTTTGAGTTCACTGTAATTCTGGATATTAGTCCTCTGTCAGATGTTTAGATTGTGAAGATTTTTTTCTCACTCTGTGGGTTGTCTGTTTACTCTGCTGACTGTTACTTAGCTCTTTAGTCTAATTAAGTCCCAGGAATTTATCTTTGTTTTGACTGCATTTGTCTTTGGGCTCTTGGTCATAAAATCCTTGCCTAAACCAATGTCTAGAAGGGTTTTTCCGATGTTATCTTCCAGAATTTTTAGAGTTTCCACTCAGATTTAAGTCCTTCCCCCATCTTGAGTTGATTTTTGTATAAGGTGAGAGATGAGGATCCAGTTTCATTCGCCTGCCTGTGGCTAGTCAATTCTCCCGGCATTACTGCTGAAACGGGTATCCTTTCCCCACTTTTATGTTTTTGTTTGCTTTGTTGAAGATCAGTTGGCTGCAAGTATTTGGGTTTATTTCTGAGTTCTCTATTCTGTTCCATTGATCTATGTGCTTTTTTTGTTTTCTTTTAGACAGGGTCTTACTCCGTTGCCCAGACTGAAGTGCAATGGCACGATCTCGGCTCACTGCAACCTCCGCCTCCGAGGTTCAAGCGATTCTCCTGCTTCAGCCTCCCTAGTAGCTGAGATTGCACGTGCCCGCCACTGCACCCAGCTAATTTTTGTATTTTTAGTAGAGACAGCGTTTCACCATGTTGGCCAGACCGGTCTTGAACTCCTGACCTCAGGTGACCCACCCACCTTGGCCTCCCAAAGTGCTGGGATTACAGACTTGACTCACCATGCCTGGACTATGTACCTATTTTTATACCAGTACCAGAGCACGGCCTATTTGAATGTTTGATTTGCAGTTAGTTGAATCTTCCAATGTGTAATCTGTGGATACAGGGAGGGCCGACTATATGCTGTACAATCTCCAGCAGATAAAAATATTTCAGCCTCCACCTTGCATTTCCAGTCACAAAGTCTTATAATGAATTTTTTTGAGATGGAGTCTCACTCTGTTTCCCAGCCTGGAGCGCAGTGGCGTGATCTCGGCTCACTGCAACCTCCACTTTCCAGGTTCAAGCCATTCTTCTGCCTCAGCCTCCCAAGTAGGTGGGATTAAGGGCGCGCACAACCATGCCCAGCTAACTTTTGTGGGTAGAGATGGAGTTTCACTATGTTAGACAGGCTGGTCTCAAACTGCTGACCTCAGGTGATCCGCCAGTCTAGGCATTCCAAAGTGCTGGGATTACAGGTGTGAGCCACCACGTCCAGCTGAATATTTTTGATGGACGACATGGTCTCCGGGCTTGGTCCAGCTACTTGTGGGCATTGGAGAAATGGGTGGGAGGTGGAAATAGGGCTTCTAGGTTCCCTCCCCACAATGAAGACCCCGTGGCTAGTCCTGGGACCCTGATGTGACTTGTATTGCCAGCTGGGATTCATTCTTGGGCACTGCCTGCCTGGAAGTCTCATTAATTCTTGGGGATATGTCAGGGCAGGGGCTCAGCTGGCAATTCCAGGCAGACTGGAGCTGCTGCTTCTCCTCTTCTCCCATCCAGGGTCACACCCAGGGCACTGGAAAATCCCATGAAAAGAGATGGGCTCTGGTTCCTCCAGCTTCGTGATCCTGGGGTGAAGATGTTACAGGAAAGGGGTCCTGATCCAGACTCCAAGAGAGGGTTCCTGGATCTCATGTAAGAAACAATTCAGGGCCTGGCGCGGTGGCTCACGCCTGTAATCCCAGCACTCTGGGAGGCTGAGGTGGGCAGATCACGAGGTCAGGAGTTCGAGACCAGCTTGGCCAATATGGTGAAACCCCATCTCTACTAAAAATACCAAAATTAGCCAGGTGTGGTGGTGCTCGCCTGTAGTCGCAGCTACTTGGGAGGCGGAGACAGAAGAATCCCTTGAGCCTGGGAGGTGGAGGTTGCAGTCAGTCAAGATCGTGCCACTGAACTCCAGCCTGGGCGTCAGAGTGAGACTCCGTCTCAAAAACAAAACAAAAAAAAGGATTCCGGGTGAGTCTGTAAAGTGGAAGCAAATTTGTAAGGAATAAAAGAATGGCTACTCCATAAAGAAGTCTCAAGGGCTGTATTTCTTTTTCTTTTCTTTTCTCTTTTTTTTTGTATTTTAAGTAGAGACGGGGTTTCACCATGTTGGCCAGACTGTTCTTGAACTCCTGACCTCAAGCGATCTGCCAGCTTCGGCCTCCCAAAGTGTTGGGATGACAGGCGTGAACCACCACACCCAGCCGTTATTTCTTGACGATATGCTAAACAAGGGGTGGATTATTCCATACCTCTCCTTTTTAGTCCATACAAAGTAACTTCCTGGCATGGCCATGGCATTTGTAAACTGTAATGGTGCTGGTGGCAGTGTAGCAGTGAGGACCAGAGGTCACTCTCATGGCCATCTTGGTTTGGGTGGGTTTGAGACGGCTTCTTTACTACAACCTGTTTTATCAGCAAGGTCTTTATGTATGTATTATTTGTTAATTTTTTATCTTTTTTGAAATGGAGTCTCGCAACATCTCCCAGGCTGGAGTGCAGTGGCGTGATCCTGGCAGACTGCACTCTCCACCTCCTGGGTTCAAGTAATTCTCCTGCCTCAGCCTCCCGAGTAGCTGGGACTACAGATGCCCGCCACCACGCACGGTTAATTTTTTGTATTTTTAGTAGAGACGGGGGTTTCACCGTGTTAGCCAGGATGGTCTCGATCTCCTGACCTTGTGATCCGCCTGCCTCGGCCTCCCAGAGTGCTGGGATTACAGGTGTGAGCCACCACGCCTGGCCAGCCTATCTTATATATTTATCTCACTGTTTACTGTGTATCCTGTTCTAGAAAAAAAGAGTCAAAGTCAAAGTCAAGGGAGTTGTTTGCTTTCTGTTGTTTTCTTTTCTTTTTTCCTTTTTTTTTTTTTTTTCTGAGACTCAGGCTGGACCACACAATCATTGCTCACTGCAGCCTCCACCTCCGCAGCTGAACCAATCCTCCCAGCCTCAGCCTCCAGAGTAGCTGGGACTACAGGCGCAGGCCACCGCGCTTAGCTAATTGCTTTGTTTTTTTTGTTTGTTTGTTTTGTTTTGTTTTTTTTTTTTTTTTTGAGAGAGTCTCGCTGGAGTGCAGTGGCAGAATCTTGGTTCACTGCAACCTCCACCTCCCAAGTTCAAGCAATCCTCCTACCTCAGCCTCTGGAGTAGCTGGGATTACAAGCATACACCACCATGCCCAGCCAATTTTTGTAGAGACGGGTGTCTTGCTTTGTTGCCAAGGCTGATCTTGAACTCCTTGGCTCAAGCAATCCTCCTAGCTTGACCTCCCAAAGTGCTGGGATTACAGGTGTGAACCACCACAAATGACGTCACCTTTTTTCACTTTTACAGCCCAGGGCCTTGCACTGAGGAAATAATGTTGGTTGCATTAGGGAACAAACTCAGGTGGAGTCACTTTCTGAATGCCACACAGCAGGGCTGCCATTAGACTTCAGGGCTCTCTGAGCCTGTTTTCTTTTCTCCTTGCTGTTCTAGGGCCTACCTGGGATGAGAGTGCAAAATTTCAGAGAAGGCCAAAGAGCTCAGTCATAATTGATATTTAAAACATAAAAAGTTGGCTGGGCGCGGTGGCTCACGCCTGTAATCCCAGCACTTTGGGAGGCCAAGGCAGGCGGATCACAAGGTCAGGAGATTGAGACCATGCTGGCTTACATGGTGAAACCCCGTCTCTACTAAAAATACAAAAACAAAATTAGCCGGGCGTGGTGGCCTGCGCCTGTAGTCACAGCTACTCGGGAGGCTGAGGCAGGAAAACGGCGTGAACCTGGGAGGTGGAGCTTGCAGTGAGCAGAGTCCGCCCCACTGGGTCCCAGCTACTGGGGAGGCTGAGGCAGAAGAATTACTTGAACCCAGGAGGTGGAAAGTGCAGTGTGCCAGGATCATGCCACTGCACTCCAGCCTGGGTGATGTTGCGAGACTCCATTTCAAAAAAGATAAAAAATTAACAGTCCGCGCTCAACCTGGGCGACAGAGCGAGACTCCATCTATAAAAAAAAAAAAAAAAAGTTAAAACCTAAAATGAAATATAAAAACGAAATCAATGACAAAAAATATATATATTTTTAATGTTATTTTAGCCAGGGGCGGTGGCTCACGCCTGTAATCCCAGCACTTTGGGAGGCCGAGGCAGGCGGATCACGAAGTCAGGAGATCGAGACCATCTGGCTCTAACACGGTGAAAACGCGTCTCTACTAAACATACAAAAAATAAGCCGGGCATGGTGGCGGGCGCCTGTAGTCCCAGCTACACAGGAGGGTGAAGCCGGAGAATGACGTGAACCCGGGAGGCGGAGCTTGCAGTGAGCCGAGATTGCGCCACTGTACTCCGGCCTGGGCGACAGAGCGTGACTCCGTCTCAAAAAAAAAAAAAAAAAAAAAAAAAAAAAAAATATATATATATATATATATATTTTAAACACAAGATCTGACTCTGAGCTTGCACAACGCATCTCACCTTAATCCCTGTCTTGGCGGATCCTGTCTTTATTGAAAATTGTGATGTTTTGTTCATCATAGATTTTTTTCCCATTAATTTGGATATTTAACAAATACTGAATTAGAAGATTATCTTGATGACTGAGTTTTTGCGCCCAAGATGCTCACCCTAGTCCGGGCTCTGTTTCTGTCTTTTCTCGTCCTGCAGTACCCGGACAGTCCCTTGAGGAAACTGAGGCACGGAGGAGCGTAGGTGTGGGAGGTGTGTGTGTGGCGGGGATTGTGGTGAGCTCTCCTGGGCGGACCGAGCTCCCTGGGCTGGGCCGGGAGCTGACCTTTGCTTATCTACCGTGGTTGAAGCCGCTAATGAAGTCCCCCGCCTTGCAGAGACCTTTCCCAGGGCGACCGAACCGCCTGCAGCGCAGAGATAGCCGCGATCACCCAGGCAGCGGTGACCTTTTCCGGCTGGAGGGGACCGGGAGGCGACAGAGGGCGCGGCAGCCGCGCTGTCTGGCCGGCTTGGGTGGAGGAAGATGTCGCCCCAGCGGGTGGGAGCTGGGATCGAACCCCGCCCCGGCCTCCCACGTCCACCCAACCCCGACGGGGCCATGGGCAGCGGAGGCGGGGGAACGCGCGCCCAGTGACGTAATCGAACCCCGAGCCCAGCCTTCGCTGCTGTCGTCACAGAGGGTCTGCGCCGCGTCACCGCATTCCTCCCCTGACGTCAGCGCAAGAGGACAGAAACTGGCCCACCGAGCGAGAGAGAAATCTGGAGCGGAGCCCTCCTTTCTCGCCTTTTTAATTGGGTAAGACATGTAAAGTGTACGCAGGACCGAACTACAACTCCCAATCGGCCTTGCGTGCCAAGCATGCGCACGACTTCCAGCCAGAGAGCGCGGCAAACCTTTGGTAGATTGACGTCCTTTTAGTCGAACCAGGAGGCCGATTTTACAGCGGCAAACCAATCCCGTCCTCATAAGTCCCACCCCTTTATTCTTAGCCAGCCGCTTCCCTGCGGGAGTGACGGGCCCGGCTGCCTTTGAGGGTTCAGTTTCTTTTGATAGACATTCATACCGATGAATCAGATCGCTGGGAAGCCGAGAGGGTGTTGAAAAGCATGCATTGGGACCAATAGTTTATCTGCAAGGCCTGGCGCCGTCCAATCAGTTATCCTGGCGCCGCCAATCACCCAGGGCCCCGCCCCCGGCGCGTGACGTAAGTAGGGTGGGTAGCAACAGTTGCCCCGGTGAGGGAAACGGAGGCGCCATAGCCACGGTAGTCGTGGCGACCAAGCAACCCGGCAACGCGAGTCAACAACAACAACCGCCCGGCCGACCCCCACCCCCACCCCCCCGGCCTGGCCCGGGGACCCCAGCACGTCCAGTCCCCTTCCCAACATCGACTCCGAGACCTCCGAAAAGCCTTTCCGCAGAGAGCAGTGGGGAGAAGCGGAGGTAACCGGGGCGGCCCCGGGGTGGCTGGCCGGGCCGAGGCGGGCGGCGGGGCCGGGGCGGTGGATGTCTCTGTAATCACAGTCCGGGGGGAAGGGGCGGGCGGTCAAAATGGCGGCGGCGACTGTCTGGACCGTGGGGGAGGGGGCCGGGGCCCGGCTGGAACGACACCACCCGCCCCCGTCTCCGCGGCCCGGCCCCCGCGAGGGGCGGGCGCTCGCAGGCCGGCGGCGAGTGGAGGTCGGCTGGCCGGGGCGGGGGGCTTTTATATGTTGGGAGGCGCGAAGGGGCGGGCCCGGGGAGGCTGGGCCAATGGGAGCGAGGGAGGGACGAGGCGGGGCCAAGGTGGGTGGGCGGGACCAGGAGGGAAAGTATGGGCGGAGCCCACTGGGTCTCCCCAACCTCCACCTCCGGAACCAGGTGGGGCAACCACCACCCGGGCCTCCTTCGAGATCCCTAAGCGATTGCCTTCTTCCTTAAGAGCCTTGCAGTTGTCCCCAGGACTCAGAGCTTGGACAAGTGCCTGTCCATCTGAGGCCTCGGTTTTCCATCCTGTAAAATGGGGAGAATCATTGACATCGCCCTTTTTCTGAAGTACGGGGACTCCTCATTCCTTCCGGGAATTTCACTTACGGCTTATCTTTGAACCTTTTCCTCCTATCTACTGTTTCTGAATTTGGTTTCATAAAATAACTGTCAGCTAGTCCTGATTTCAACACTGCAGCCCACTCCTAAACCTGCCACCTTCTCTCTGGGAGGAGTTTCATGGAGGAGCTAGGAATCGATTTGGCTTTAGCGTGGAAGATTTGGTTTGCAGAAATCAAAGTTCATGGCAGGGAGGAGTGATCATGAGGGACTGCTTTAGAGGAACAGAAACCTGAGTGCTTTTCTCTAGGCTGATGTTTGAGACCTGATGTTTCCTGGTTTGGGATGGCAGGGGTTTGTTCCTGGAGATGGGACGTTTCTGGGTCCTGCCCACTGAGGTCTCCCCTACTGGGAATGGAGGAGCAAATGGCGCCTGAGGAAATTTCTTAGATTTTTTTAAAGCCGCTTCTCTTGGCCAGACACATGTTTTTGTGTCAAATGAGTGTCAACCGAGTCACATGTCACTGACAAGGTCCCAGCCTCTAGGGCCACGTGGGCAGAAGCGGTCAGAGGGAAGGGGAAGCTATCCATATTTGTGAGAGGAGAATCTTTGCCACTGCTTTTTAGGGTGACAATATCCTGCCAGCTCGGGGAAAAAATTTTTTTTTTAAGTAGCCAGCCAGGCCAAGTCTCCTTGGCTGATTCTCCGTCTTGCTTTTGAGCAAACTGCAGCCGTTTCCTTTTAAATTAGTCAATAAATTCCAAGGAAAAGGATCATTTCAGGCTTTTCCCCAAGAGTTTGAGATTAGTCTGGTGGGGGTTGGCGGGTCCTCACTTCTCCAGGTACTTTTTCTAGGCCAGGTCCTTTTTAGAGGAGGCAGGGACTCTGAAAATTAGGACAGGTGGAGATTAATTTTCAGTAAAACAAACAAGCAAACAAGAAAGCTAGAAATGCCAAGTTGCTAGAAAGACCATCAGCACTTTTTTTTTTTTTTGGAGACAGAGTCTCGCTCTGTTGCCAGGCTGGAGTGCAGTGGCTTGATCTCGGCTCACTGCAGCCTCCGCCTCCCGGGTTCAAGCGATTCTCCTGCCTCAGCCTCCTGAGTAGCTGGGACTATAGGCGAGCGCCATCATGCCCGGCTAATTTTTGTATTTTTAGTAGAGACGGGGATTCACCATGTTGGTCAGGATGGTCTTTATCTCTTGACCTCATGATCCGCCCGCCTCAGCCTCCCAAAGTGCTGGGATTACAGGCGTGAGCCACCACGCCCGACTAGCACTTCTTAGAAAGGCTAACTGAGCAGGCTGGGCGTAGTGGCTCACGCCTGTAATCCCAGCACTTTGGGAGGCTGAGATGGGTGGATCACCTGAGGTCAGGAGTTTGAGACCAGCCTGGCCAGCAAGGTTAAACCCTATCTCTACAAAAAATTAGCCAGGCGTGGTGGCACATGACTAATCCCAGCTACTCGGGAGGCTGAGGCACGAGAATTGCTTGAGCCTGGGAGGCGGAGGTTGCAGTGAGCCGAGATCACGGGCCACTGCACTCCAGCCTGGGCAACAGAGAGTGAGACTCTTGTCTCAAAAAGAAAAAGAAAAAGCTAACTGAGCAGAAAGTGATGTTACCAATTATGTGGTCTTGTTGACTGCCTCAGTCACTAGTTACATTTACAGGTGAAGGGCCTGAGGAGTCATTTGACTAGGAAGAGAGCACTAGGTTGGTTTGAAGCAGACTTGAAACAGCTTTTCTAGCTGTGTGCTCTTAGGTGTGTTACTTAAGTTCTCTGGGCCTCAGTTTCCCCTCCTTTCATCTAGGGGCAGTAATCCTTGGTAATCCTTTCAATCTCATGTTTCTGTGCTATGGATCCCAGAAAATAATACCTGTGGAACCTCAACTACATAGGAATTGCTGCAACTAACTAAATACAAAGTAATTGCTAACATAGTTATGTTAATGTTAGCCTCTGCTGTTATGGTGATTGTCGTTTCCTGTTCAACCCTCGGAAATACACAGTTGGCTTTTATTTGTATCATTTTGAATCCAGTGAGAGCCCTCGTGGCTTTAAAGGTTGACTCGCTTCTCGCTTGCTGGACTGCGTGGGTCCATGACAGGGAGCCAGGAAGTTGGCTACCAGGGATCCAGTTTGTAGTGAAAAAGTCACTCCCCTTGCTGCTCAATAGCCGTTCTCCGGCTTTAGGAGAGTCACTAGAAAGAAAAATCGGCCGGGCGCGGTGGCTCAAGCCTGTAATCCCAGCACTTTGGGAGGCAGAGACAGGCGGATCACGAGGTCAGGAGATCGAGACCATCCTGGCTAACACGGTGAAACCCCGTCTCTACTAAAAACTACAAAAAACTAGCCGGGCGAGGTGGCGGCGCCTGTAGTCCCAGCTACCCGGGAGGCTGAGACAGGAGAATGGCGTGAACCCGGAAGGTGGAGCTTGCAGTGAGCTGAGATCCGGCCACAGCATTCCAGCCTGGGTGACAGAGCGAGACTCCATCTCAAAAAAAAAAAAAAAAAAGGAAAAAAAAAAAGAAAAATCCTGGCCAGGTACAGTGTCTCAATTTGGGTGCTCACTCCCCTAGTACTTTGGGACGCCAAAGCGGGTGGATCACTTGAGGTAAAGAGTTCGAGACCAGCCTCGCCAACATGATGAAACCCTATCTCTACTAAAAATACAAAAAGTAGCCGGGCATGGTAGCACATGACTGTAGTCCCAGCTACTTAGGAGGCTGAGGCAGGAGAATCCCTTGAACCGCGGAGATGGAAGTTGCAGTGAGCCAAGACTGTGCCACTGCACTCGAGCCTGGGTGATAGAACAAGACTCTGTCTCAAAACAAACAAAATGATACTTGGGCCCAGGCCTAGACTCAGTCCCAAGCCTTCCAGGAGGCAGCTGGGTGAGTGGGAATGTGGACATTGTGGGAAAGGTGGGGAGCTGGAAATGGTGTCTCTGGAGCTGAGGTCCTCACCCTTCTCCTCTGTCATGTACCTGAGCATCTCAGGAAAGGGGATGGTCAGGCTGCCCCTCCCAGAGATGCTGCCGTCGATAGCAGCTGCACAGGACGTGGTCTTCCTAGGCTAGAGAGACTCCCACGTGCTCCCCAGGCCTGTTCTGGACCAGAAGGCATTGCCTGGCTCTGTAGCACAAGCCGGCTTCTGGCAGGAGGAAGTAATTTTCTCACAAGGTCTCAGCAGTCGGTAGACTGGAACCTGCCTTTGCTGCTCACTAGCAGTGTGTTCGGGTGCATCGTTTATGCTACCGGGACAGTAAGAGTCGAAACTCCCACTATGTGCCTGTCAGTTTTCTTTTCTTTTCTTTTTTTTTTTTTTTTTTGAGACAGAGTCCTACTCTGTCGCCCAGGATGGAGTGCAGTGGCATGATCTCAGCTCACCACAACCTCCACCTCCCGGGTTCAAGCAATTCTCCTGCCTCAGCCCCCCAAGTAGCTGGGAATACAGATGCCCGCCACCATGCCCAGCTAATTTTTGTTTCGTTTGGTATGGTTTTTTTGAGACGGAGTTTCTCTCTTGTTGCCCAGGCTGGAGTGCAATGGCGTGATTGCATTGCAACCTCCGCCTCCCAGGTTCAAGAGATTCTCCTGCCTCAGCCTCCCAAGTAGCTGGGATTACAGGTGCCTGCCACCATGCTCGGCTAATTTTTGTATTTTTAGTACAGACAGGGTTTCACCATGTTGGCCAGGCTTGTCTTGAACTCCTGACCTCAGGTGATCCACCTGCTTTGGCCTCCCAAAGTGCTGGAACTACAGGTGTGAACCACCGCAGCAGCCTCATTTCTGTATTTTTAGTAGAGACAGGGTTTCACCATGTTGGCCAGGCTGGACTTGAATTCTGACTTCAGGTGATCTGCCCTCCTCGGCCTCCCAAAATGTTGGGATTACAGGTGTGAGCCACTGCTCCCGGCCTTGTCTGTCAGTTTTCTAGGAGCTGAGACAGAGTGAGGGGCAAAGCCCACCAGGTCTCTGCTATTGGGGAACTTACCTTTCCAGTCATGGAGGGAGGAGGAACTAGGAGGAAGAAAATAAATCCAGTCAGACGCAGTGGCTCATGCCTGTAATCCCAGCACTTTGGGAGGCTGAGACACGAGGATCACTTAAGCTCAGGAGTTTGAGACCAGCCTGGGCAACATAGCTAGACCCCATTTCTTAAAAAGATTAAAAAATTAGCCAAGTGTCATGGCACAGGCCTGTGGTCCCATATACTCTGGAGGCTGAGGCCAGAGGATCACTTGTGCCCAGGAATTCAAGGTTACAGTGAGCTGTGATTGTGCCACTGCACTCCAGCCTGGGCAACAGAGCAAGACCCTGTCTCTAAAAAACAAAAAAGAAAGAAAGAAAATAAACTCAACAGGGAAACACAGTGTCAGTAAGCAAATAAAATAGTACTATGTGCTTTAGACCCAAGGAAATGCGTGTGAGCTGAGACCTGAATAAGGAGGAGAAGCCAGCCATGAAGGTGGGGTGGGGACAGCATGCCAGGTGGGAGGAAGAGGTGGGGCCGAGGCCGTGAGGCAGGAATGGATCTGCAGCATTCTTTTTTTTTTTTTTTTTTTTTTTTTTGCAGAGAGGCTCACTGTAACCTCTGCCTCCTGGGTTCAAGCAATTCTTCTACCTCGGCCTCCTGATTTTTAAAAATTTTTTGTCGAGATGGAGTCTCGGCTATGCTGCTAAGACTGGTCTCAAACTTCTGGGCTCAAGCAGTCTTCCTGCCCTGGGCTCTCCAAGTGCTGAGATGACAGGCGTGAGTCACCATGCCTGTCCAGGATATATTTTAAAGAGACAAGATCTTGTTCTGTTGCCCAGACTGAAGTGTGGTAGTGTGATCATAGCTCACTGAAGCCTGGAACTCCTGGGCTCAAATGATTCTCCCACCCCAGCCTCCTGAACAGCGGGGACTTCAGGTGAGGGGTACTATGCCTAACTGATTTTTGCAGTTTTTTACAGAGATAAGGCATCACTTCATTGCTTAGGCTGGTCTTGAACTCCTGGGCTCAAGTGATCCTCCAATCTTGGCCTCCCAAAGTGGTGGGATTATAGATGTGAGCACTGTGCCCAGTCATTAGGAGATGTGTGTGTGTGTGTGTGTGTGTGTATTTGTATGCATGCAGTGGCACAATCTCATCTCACTGCAACCTCTGCCCCACCAGACGCAAGCAATCCTCCTACCTAAGCGTCCTGAGTAGCTGGGATTACAGCCACATACCACCATGCCCAGCTAATTTTTGTATTTTTAGTAGACACGGGGTTTCCCCATGTTGGCTAGACTGGCTTCAAACTCCTGACCTCAAATGATCCGCCCACCTCGGCCTTCCAAAGTGCTGGGATCACAGGCATGAGCCACCACACCCGGCCTCTAGGATATATTTTGGAGGAGTAATTGACAAATCTTCTAAATGAATTGAATATAAAGGATGAGAGAAACACACGTCATCCATTTAATTTTACCATTCTTCTGCAAATTCATTATTGAAGCCATTCTACAGATGAAGAGAGTGAGTTTTCTCTCTATGTCTTTGGGAGGGCCTTGCTGAAGATGTAAACCATTTGATTAGAGAATCTGGCATCCAAAACAGGGGTCAGACCAGGTGCGGTGGCTCATGCCTGTAATCCCAGCACTGTGGGAGGCCAAGGTGGGAGGATCACCTGAGGTCAGGAGTTCGAGACCAGCCTGGCCAACATGGTGAACCCCCATCTGTACTAAAAATACAAAAGCTAGCCAGGTGTGGTGGCGGGCACCTGTAATCCCAGCTCCTCAGGAGGCTGAGGCAGGAGAATCGCTTGAACCCGGGAGGCAGAGGTTGCAGTAAGCAGAGACTGTGCCATTGCACTCCAGCCTGGGCAACAAGAGCGAAACTTCACCTCAAAAAAAAAAAAAAAAAAAAAAAAAACCCAACACAGGGGTCAACAAACTATGGCTTGCTGCCTGTTTTTGTTTGGTTGGTGAGTGAATAATTATTTTTATATTTTTAAATTATTGGAAATATCAAAACTGGAATTATATTTCATGATATGTGAAAATTACATGAAGTTAAAATCTCAGTGTCTAGAAATAAAGTTGTATTCGCACACAGCCTGCTCATTTGTTTACCTATTGTTCATGGCCACTTTCACATTACAGTGGCAGAGTTGAACAACTGCTGCAGAAACTAGCCACAAAACTGAAAATGTTTACTGCTTGGCCCTTTACAGAACTTTGCCAAGCCCTCATTTAAAGTAATAGATTTAAACAGTCTCCATAAACAGCTGCTGGCTTTGAAGATAGGTGCAGCCACTAGTGCTTTTCTTGGCAGATTCATTGCCAAAGAACCGTTTGTTCAGTAATGCCCTCGTTTTATGTGCCAGGCTCCATAAAGAAAGGGTTCTCATGCTCAAATATATGGACAATACCTCATGCTATGTATGTGATTTATTTCTCTCTAGGGAACAAACCTGCATAATTGCTTAATATAGTCTCCTTAAAAGGTAGAAAAGGGCTCTTTGGTCAAATAATTGTAGGAAGAAGATTGACAATCACAGTGCTGAGAAGGCCTCCAATGGAGAAATTGGTTTGGTTGTTCCTTGATCTCCCACCTCCTCCTTTTGAGCTCAGCCTTTTAGAAATTAATAATCACCTCCTCTTCTTGCCCCTGAGTGGAAGGGATGAGGCCCATGGGCTTTGTGTCCCTAGGAGGAGAAAGAGCCAGTAAGTGAGGAGCTTTTAAAGCCCTTTCTTTGTGGGAGGGGCCACAAGGGGCCAGCTCTCTTAGGGCTGAGAAAGCCAAGGCCAGCATTTCTCAGAGTGCTGTCGGGACTGGCTGCCTCAGAATCATCTAAGGGACTAGCTGAAACAGACTCTGGGGCCATTTCAGACTCACTGGGCAGCAGAGCCCAGGAATCTGCATGATGTTGCCGACGAAAGCTTAGGTTGAATTTCCTCTTGGTGTCCCCTCCCAAGAGCTTGAAGATCCTGTCTCCTTCCTCCTTCCTCCTCTATCCCAACCTGGGTTGGATATTTGTTGAATGAATAACACCTGCCACTTAATCAGTGTTTATTGGGTGCTGAGCTGATCTCATTGGATCTTTTTTTTTTTTTTTTTTTCTTGAGACAGAGTCTTGCTCTGTCACCCAGTCACCCAGGCTGGATTGCAGTGGTGTGATCTCTGTTCACTGCACCCTCTGCCTCCCGGGTTCAAGTGATTCTCCTGCCTCAGCCTCCCGAATAGCTGGGACTACAGGCACAAGTCACCATACCTGGCCAATTTTTGTATTTTTAGTAGAGATGGGTTTTTGCCATGTTGGCCAGGCTGGTCTCAAACTCCTGACCTCAGGTGATCCACATGCCTCGGCCTCCCAAAGTGCTGGGATTATAGGTGTGAGCCACCGCACCCGGCCTGATCTCATTGGATCTTTGTAGCAATTTGATGAATTGCTTGTTTTCGTTATCCCCAGGTGACAGGCAAACTGAGGCCCAGAAGAAGGTTGGTAATATGTTCATGAGTTAAGACACAGCGCCAGGGTTCATGTGGGTGAGAGTCTGACACCAGGCAGATGAAGGGTCGTCGGCTACAGTGACTTAAGTACGCAAGCTGGGCCAGATTTGGACCCGATGGTGTGAGGAACCTCCTCCCCTCTAACTCTGGCAGAAGGAGTTTGGGGAGGGCAGGGACTGGAGGAAGATGGTCTTCACCCTGTTCAAGGCAGGCAGTAGACTTTTCTCTCTCACGGCGGGCAAGTTTCCCTGCTGCCGGAGTCCCTGGGCCTCGGAGCACTAAGGCTGGCCACCTGCTAGGTGGGAAGGCCCCAAACGGCTTCTCATCCTGCCTGCCTCCACTCCTCCTACCAGAGTGACCTCACCTGGCAGGGAGGGTGGCCCCAGGGCCCTGTCAGCTCAGTTCCCGCCACCCAGGAGGGTCCTGGGGTCCCTTCCCAGCCTGCCGCAACCCCAGAGGGCACACCCAAGAGGCAAGTGTAAGATCCTGTTTCCTTCATCCTCAGCAGCCCAAAGCTCTGGACGCTGGAAGGGAGGCAGGGCCAGGAGGTATTTTCATCTTTCCTGGAACTGTGTTAAAGGGCCCTGGGCAGTGAAGAGAGCCAGAGCCATTTCCTGCGTGCTTATAGCATGCCAGATGCCTGGCTACGTGCTGCCTACAGGATCAGGTTGAACTCCTCAGAGGCCCCGCCTTTTAGGGCCAGCCGTCCTCCCATTTCACAGATGGAGCCGTAGAGGCTCCCCTCCAAAGTCACACAGCTAGGAGGAAGCCAAGTTCAAATCATGGCACATCCATCCCTGTCCAGGGCTTATTTCTCACCTGCCTTGCCCCACTGCTAACTCAGACACCTCTTGAGTTTGGCATCCAAGGGCAGAACCTGGAACCCAGGGGGAGGGAGGCACAGGGAGGCGTGAAGGATGGGGACCACTGCACTGCCCGGCCTCCTGTGGGCTGCTCGGGCTGACTTCCCCCTTGCCAGTTCTGCTGCCCTTAACTGCGGCCTGTGGCAGGGGGTGTAACCTCTGCAGGTGACGCTTGGGTCTCCCTGTTACAAGAACTGGCAAGATGCCATGTACTGACTTTAAGAAGCAAATGAAGATTGGGCGCAGTGGCTCATGCCTGTAATCCCAGCACTTTGGGAGGCCGAGGCGGGTGGATTACTTGAGGTCAGGAGTTCGAGACCTGCCCAGCCAACATGGTGAAACCCTGTCTCCACTAAAAACACAAAAATTTGCTGGGTGTGGTGGCAGGTGCCTGTAGTCCCAGCTACTCGGGAGGCTGAGGCAGGAGAATCACTTGAACCCGTGGGGGCAGAGGTTGCAGTGAGCCGAGATCACACCACTGTACTCCAGCCTGGATGACAGTGATACTCTGTCTCAAAAAAAAAAAAAAAGCAAGTGAGCCCTGTGCCTGGCATCCTGAGTGGGGATGGAGGCTGACATATGTATCTGGGGGTCAGAGAGACCTGCGTTCAATCCCCCCATCACCAGTTGCTCAAGGCTTTCAGCAGCCTACCCCTCAGCCTCGCTCAACTCGTCTGTAAAATGGGCATGATGGTGCCTCCCTCACACGGCTGCTGGGAGGAGGTGACCTCAGTAGAGGGTTCTGGGGGCTCCTGGTCAACCAACAACAGTTGTTGTTTTTTATTTCCTCCTTCCTTTGAGGATCACCCTGCGGCTGGAGGGCCACCTGGGAACATCGTGGCACACAGGTGCTGAGTGTTAGTGCAGAAGAGGCTCTGGTCCAGTTGCCAGCCAGGATGCAGTGCTGCCCGGTGTCACAGCCAGCTGCAGGCAGGGCTCTCAGACGCAAATACCTTCTGGGGCCAGGCAGGAGCCACAAAAGCATGGAGCTGCAGCCTTTCCTCTTAACCACTCATGCCTCTGTCCCACTGTCTCTCAAATGCTTCGGACCTGGGGATAGGGCTCATAAGTACAAGGGTCCCCAAACCATCTGCCATCCCCTGCTGCAGCAGGGCTGAGCGGGAGGGAGGCCATGCCCAGCCCAGCACCTAGGAGAGGGACACGCCCTTTAGCAGCCAGGCCCGCCCTGTTCTTTCCTTTTGTTTTGTTTTGCTCTGAGACAGGGTGTTGCTCTGTCACTGAGGCTGGAGTGCAGTGGGGCAATCTCACAATCTCAGCTCGCTGCAACTTCCACATCCCGGGTTCAAGCGATTCTCCCACCTCAGCCTCCTGAGTAGCTGGGATTACAGGCGCGCACCACCACTCCCATTTAATTTTTTTTTTTTTTTGAGACAGAGTGTCACTCTGTTGCCCAGGCTGGAGTGCAGTGACAAGATCTCGGCTCATTGCAACCTCCGCCTCCCAGTTTCAAGCGATTCTCCTGCCTCAGCCTCCTAAGTAGCTGGGATTACAGGCACGTGCCACCATGCCCAGCTGATTTTTGTATTTTTAGTAGAGACGGGGTTTCACCATGTTGACCAGGCTGGTCTTGAACGCCTGACTTCAGGTGATCCAGCCGCCCTGGCCTCCCAAAGTGTTGGGATTACAGGCGTGAGCCACCGAGCTCGGCCAAGTCCGGCCCTGTTCTGAGGTCAGCCACAGCTGCCAGGTTCTCAGCGCAGCCTGGGCCTGCTCCCAGCCCCGTCGCCCCAGCCACAGAAGGGTACTGTACCACTGATGAGCTTACATCTGGTGTCAAGACCCATAACTGCCCCCGGGCAGAGGGCCCAAAAAGCCCCTGTGGCCTCATGCAGCTCACGGGAGCTTTTTGGACTCAAAACGCCTTCCCACTGGGAATGCTGATCAGAATCCCAAGTCCAGATGGCAGGCACGCAGGGAACTGGCACGGGTCCCCAGGAGACAGCTTTCCCCATGACTTTGCTTCCTGGCAATAAACTGATGAGTCAGGAGTGCAAAACACCAGAGTTCAAACGCAGCCCTGCCACTTCCCCGCTGTGTGGCCTGGGGCAAACACCTTAACCTCTCTGAGCCTCAGCTCCCTATCTGGCAGACAGAACCCAAATCCAGACATGGTTGTTGGAAAGTTTAAAATGAAATAGGCCGGGCGTGGTGGCTCACACCTAGAATCCCAGCACTTTTTGGGAGGCTAAGGCAGGAGAATCGCTTGAGCCCAGGAGTTCAAGACCAGCCTGGGCATGATAATGAGACTCCTGTCTCTAAAAAAATAATTATATGTATATATATATTTCTCATATATGTATATATAAATATATATACATATACAATATAAATATACATATATACACATATATGCATATTTCAATATATGCATACTATATACACACATATATGTATATTTATATATGTATATGTATATTTCAACATATAAATATATATACACACACACACACACACACACATACACACATATATATATTTAGACAGAGTCTTGCTGTGTTGCCCAGGCTGGAATGCAGTGGTGCAATCTTGGCTCATTGCAACCTCTGCCTCCCAGGTTCAAGTGATTCTCCTGCCTCAGCCTCTGGAGTAGCTGACACTACAGACATGCACCACTACGCCTGGCTAAATTTTGTATTTTTAGTAGAGATGTGGTTTCACCATGTTGGCCAGGCTGGTCTCAAACTCCTGACCTCAAGCGATCTGCTTGCCTCAGCCTCCCAAAGTGCTGGAATTACAGGTGTGAGCCACTGTGCCTGGCCTAATATATATTTTATTTTATTTATTTATTTATTTATTGAGACAGAGTCTCACTCTGCTGCCCAGGCTGGAATGCAGTGGCGTGATCTTGGCTCACTGCAAGCTCTGCCTCCTGGGTTCATGCCATTCTCCTGCCTCAGCCTCCCGAGTAGCTGGGACTACAGGCGCCTGCCACCATGCCTGGCTAATTTTTTGTATTTTTAGTAGAGATGGGGTTTCACCATGTTAGCCAGGATGGTCTCGATCTCCTGACCTGGTGATCCGCCCGCCTCGGCCTCCCAAAGTGCTGGGATTACAGGCAAGAGCCACTGCGCCCGGCCTAATGTATATTTTTAAAAGATGAACTAACATAGGGAAAGTGCCCAGCCCCATGCCTGGCCTGCAGGAGCCCTCAGGAAGTGCCCACTTGGGGTCCTCAGCTAAGGAGATGGAGGCAAGGCAGGGGGCAGCCCCTGGCATTTGAGACTGAACCAGTGAGAACCGTACCATTTTTCTCTGGACGAGGGCACAGAGCAACCACACGGGCCCAAGTTCCCCCGCAGTGTGGGGAAATGCGATCCTACATGGATGTGGGGGTCTCTGGGTACCAGGGACTGGGAAGGCAGGAGTCCTGGCTTGGGGTGAGTGGGGGTGCGGAGTGGGGTTCCAGCCCTGGTCTACAGCTGGTCCCCCTGCAGTGACGGGTTGGATATTTCTGGCCACCAGCCTGGGGATTTAATTAAGTTAGTGATGAACCCAAGCACATCTCCAGGGAGCCCAGAGCTGTCCCTGCTTTCTCTGCCTGTGGATTAATTCCTGTTTTTCCTTCTTTTGTTTTGTTTTGTTTTTCTCTCCCCTCTCCCCGTCTTTCTTCCCAAGGAATAAAAAAAAAAAAAAAAGCCTTATTTATTATCATTTTCCCCACCGTTGGCATGGCAACACAGGCGTATACTGAGCTACAGGCAGCCCCGCCACCATCCCAGCCGCCACAGGCCCCGCCACAAGCCCAGCCTCAGCCACCACCGCCACCACCCCCAGCGGCACCCCAGCCCCCACAGCCGCCCACCGCTGCTGCCACCCCTCAGCCTCAATATGTCACCGAGCTGCAGAGCCCCCAGCCCCAGGCACAGCCACCGGGCAGCCAAAAGCAGTACGTGACGGAGCTCCCGGCTGTACCCGCACCCTCACAGCCGACTGGTGCACCCACCCCGTCGCCTGCACCCCAGCAGTACATCGTGGTCACTGTCTCTGGTAAGTGCTGCGCGCTCGTGTGTCCCGAAAACTCCTCTCAGAGTTGTTCAGGTAGCCTAGCCTCCAGGTGTGAAGGCACAGGGCTGTCATGCTCCCCAAGGTTTCTGGATGGGACTTGGGGCATCACTAGGGCAGGGGTGCTCAAGCCATACAAGGAGGCCTCTGTCCCCCCAGACTCCTTCCCAGCAGAGCAGATCTTAGAGCTTCTGTTTTGGGTTTTATTTTGTTTTTTGAGACAGTCTCATTCTGTTGCCCAGGCTGGAGTGCAGCCTCCCAAGTAGCTGAGACACAGGTGCCCGCCACCATGCCTGGATAATTTTTTAAATTATTTGTAGTGATGGGGTCTCCCCATGTCGCTCAGGCAGGTCTGAAACTCCTGGCTTCAAATGATCCTCCCACCTCAGTCTCCCGAGTTGCTGGGACTACAGGTGTGCAGCTGTGCCCAGCTATTGTTTTTTGTTTTTTGTTTTTTGTATTTTTTGTAGAGATGAGGTCTTGCCATATTGCCTAGGCTGGTCTCAAACTCCTGGACTCAAGCGATCCTCCTGCCACAGCCTCCCAAAATGCTGGGAATACAGGCATGAGCCACCATGCTCAGCCTCTTAGAGCTGTTCTGACCTCTCTTTGCAAGTAAGATGTCCCTGGAAGAAGGGTTTGGGCAGTGGCATCAAAATTTGCACGCACCTGTGGGAGACAGAGGGTGCGGTCCAGGCCTGGCCTGTCTACACACCAGTCTTTTGATCTCCCTGCTCTGGTTTCCTCGTTTGTGATGGAATCATCATAGCTCCTCGCTCTCAGGGGACACATGCGAGGGTCTAATAGCCAGGGTGGCCTCGAGTGGGCACTTCAGGGAGGTCAGCTGTGGGGGGCCTGTACATGTCACCTCCCCTTCCTAGAGGAGCCACACTGTTGTTTTGGGCAGGATCCAGGCACTGGCCCTTTTCTTTGTTTTTGCTTTTCTTTCTCATGACATAGGCTAAGGCACACAGGACCTGCGTTGAGAGCAGGCCATCTTAGACAGACCTGTTGCCCTCTGAGCATTTCCCACAGTAAACGTAGTGATGATGTTTTGGCTGGTTTAGGGTCTGCCTGAGGGCTGGGTCTCTGTCTCGACTGACTCAGTGCTCTGATGGGAATGGCAGCACAGCCTGAGCATTGGGCTAGATTTGTGTGTTTTTTTGGTTTAGAGATGGGGTCTTGCTATACTGTCCAGACTGACCTCGAACTCTTGGGCTCAAGCGATTCTCTTGCCTCAGCCTCGTGAGTAGCTGGGACTACAGGCCCCTGCCACTGTGCCCAGCTAATGTGTTTTTAATGTGCTCTGTGGAGGATGGAGGCCTCAGTGGGAGCCTGGATCACAGCTGGCTCTGGTCCTTCTCAGAATGGGACTGGAAGGGGTGAGACCATCAGGGCATCCTGAGGGGCTATGGAAGGGGTGGGTGAAGATGTGATTGGGGACCATAAGGTCATAAAGAGTCATCAAAATATGTAGCAGTTCGCCAAGTGCAGTGGCGCACGTCTGTAATCCCAGCACTTTGGGAGGCTGAGATGGGCGGATCACTTGAGGTCAGGAGTTCGAGACCAGCCTGGCCAACATGATGAAACCCCGGCTCTACTAAAATATAAAAATTAGCTGGGTGTGGTGGCGCGAGCCTGTAATCCCAGCTACTCAGGAGGCTGAGGCAGGAAAAATCACTTGAACCCAGGAGGCAGAGGTTGCAGTGAGCTGAGATCGCGCCACTGCCCTCCAGCCTGGGTGACAGAGCAAGAATCCTTCTCAAAAAAAAAAAAAAAATAACGAAAAGTGTAGCAATTGGCCCCGTCGTGGAACAGAGCAGATGGGGCTGGGACCCTGGGCAGTGTCCCAGAGGCTTCTGGCAGTGTCTACATGGGGGGTCCAGGGTCTCTGGGAGAGGTTTGGGATGGGGACATGCAGGGACTCACGGCAGTGATTCTTTTTTTTTTTTTTTTTTTTTTTTTGAGGCGGAGTCTCGCTCTGTCGCCGGGGCTGGAGTGCAGTGGCCGGATCTCAGCTCACTGCAAGCTCCGCCTCCCGGGTTTACGCCATTCTCCTGCCTCAGCCTCCCGAGTAGCTGGGACTACAGGCGCCCGCCACCTCGCCCGGCTAGTTTTTTTTTGTATTTTTAGTAGAGACGGGGTTTCACCGTGTTAGCCAGGATGGTCTCGATCTCCTGACCTCGTGATCCGCCCGTCTCGGCCTCCCAAAGTGCTGGGATTACAGGCTTGAGCCACCGCGCCCGGCCAGTGATTCTTTACTGTATGGACGGAGTGATGTCCCCATGAGCGCCACACTTAGTGCCCTCCTGCCTGTGTAGACACAGCCCTGCCCTGGCTGAGGTCGGGCTGCAGACTGGTGAGCCTCTGGTGTGTTCTCAGCACTGCTCAGAAATCTTGCAACATTTCTTTTTTTTTTTTTGAGACGGAGTCTCGCTCTGTCGCCCAGGCTGGAGTGCAGTGGCCCAATCTCAGCTCACTGCAAGCTCCGCCTCCCAGGTTCACGCCATTCTCCTGCCTCAGCCTCCCGAGTAGCTGGGACTACAGGCGCCCGCCACCTCGCCCGGCTAGTTTTTTGTATTTTTTAGTAGAGACGGGGTTTCACAGTGTAGACCAGGATGGTCTCGATCTCCTGACCTCGTGATCCTCCCGTCTCGGCCTCCCAAAGTGCTGGGATTACAGGCTTGAGCCACCGCGCCCGGCCTGCAACATTTCTTTAACAGTGAACTTCATTCTCCAAGAAACCCATTCTCCCTCTACCCCGCCTTCACCTCCATCACCTCTGTCTCATACTATGCTCCTGGTTCCTGACCCTGCAGGCAACCTTACTGGGGACAGAGTACCATCAGGCAACCACAGGGACCCCTTCTCCCGCCCAACTCCTTGGGTGCATCTGCACCCACCACCTCTGCCTTCTCCTTGGATTAAGCAGCATCGCCCATATCCAGGATACACTTCTGCCATTGCTCCTTCTAGTCCCTTCCGCATGACTTAATCCCCCTCTTGCAGATCTTCCCATCCACCCATCAAGGTGGAAGAGCACCCATTTTGTTTATTTTTTATGTATTTATTTTTTGAGACAGGGTCTTGCTCTGTCACCCAGGCTGGAGTGCAATGGTGCAATCATGGCTCACTGTAACCTCCAACTCCTGGGCTCAGTGATACTCTCACCTTAGCCTCCCAAGTAGCTGGGACTATAGGCATGTGCCACCACGCCCAGCTAATCTTTTTTTTGAAAGAAAGTCTCGTTCTGTCACCCAGGCTGGAGTACAGTGGCGCAATCTCAGCTCACTGCAAGCTCTGCCTCCCGGGTTCATGCCATTCTCCTGCCTCAGCCTCCCAAGTAGCTGGGACTACAGGCGCCCGCCACCATGCCCAGCTAATTTTTTGTATTTTTAGCAGAGACAGGGTTTCACTGTGTTAGCCAGGATGGTCTCGATCTCCTGACCTCGTGATCCGCCTGCCTTGGCCTCCTAAAGTGCTGGGATTACAGACGTGAGCCACCACGCCTAGCCTAATCTTTTAATTTTTTTGTAGCGACAGTCTCACTATGTTGCCCAGGCTGGTCTTGAACTCCTGGCTTCAAACAATCCTCCCACTTCAGCCTCCCAAAGTGCCGGAATTACAAGTGTGAGCCACCGCGCCCAGCCAAGCCCCCATTTTATCCAGGAACCTCCAGCTCCTGGACCTCCTGCAGCTGGCCCCCTTTTTCCCAAAGATCCCCTCCTGTGAGGCCTCCAGGAGCCCTCTGCCCTGGTCTCCGCCCATCCCCCTGCAGCCCCTCCGTGGTCCCCTCTGCTGCTTCTCCTCATCTCCCTGACCTTGTCGGCAAAGGAGGGGGAGCCCCAGACTCAGGCCTGGGAACCTCTCTTATCTCCTGTAGTTCTCCTTTCACAATGGCCTCATCCTGTGTCCCAGCTCTCAATGCCCACACCGAGGTCTCCAGCCTGGGCTGCAACCCGGAACCCCAGGACCCCACATCCAGCCACTCTTGACTCATCCACTTGGTGTTGAACTCGCTGCAGGACAGTGCAGCCAAATTGAATTCTGCATTTTCCCCTCTTCATATCTTTTCTCCTTCAAGACTTTCTCATCCTCCCAGGCCCACTGTCAGTCTTATTTCTGTCCTCCTCCTCCTTGAGTAAGACCTCTTGGCTCTACCTCCTAAACTCTTCCAGAACCTACCCGCCTCTTCCACTTCTACGACCCCAATCCTGGTCCAGCTTCTGCCCTCACAGTCTGACCCCTCCCAGCAGCCAGAGGGAGTTGGTTCACAACTGCCCATTAGGTCCCGTCACATCCTAGCTCAACCCTGATGGCTCCAAGCCAGGTGGTTCCATGGGCCCTCTTTGAGAAACCCCAGGCTAGGCTTTCTCACTCTAGGAGAGCAGGCTCCTCCCCCTGATACCTGACAAAAAAGAGCTTTAAAAGCTACACACACACACACACACTCTCTCTCTCTCTATATATATATGTGTGTGTGTGTGTGTGTGTGTGTGTGTGTATATATATAAATATATATAAGCTGGGCATGGTGGCAGGCACCGTAATCCCAGCTACTTGGGAGGTCGAGGCAGGAGAACCGCTTGAACCTGGGAGGTGGAGGTTGCAGTGAGCCAAGATTGTGCCACTGCACTCCAGCCTGGGCAACAAGAGTGAAACTCCGTCTCAAAAATAAAAAAAGTTCCACATACCCTGTGCCCCTACTAGCAAATGCCAAGCCCCTTCCTGCCAGCCTTGCAGCCTTGCCTACTTCCACCTATCCCCTCACATACCTGGTCCAGCCCCTCTGGCCTTCCTACAGCTCCACAAATCCGCCAGGCTCAGTCCTGCCTCCTGACTTTTGCACTCTCGGTACCCTCTGCCAGGAGCACTCCCTGCCCCAGACCCTCTGGGAGCTTGCCTCTTGTCTCCCTCAGGTCTCTGCTCAGACACCACCCTTCTGACTCCCACACCTCCCTGCTCCTGCCCCCACTGCTCACTCTCTGTCTTCTTGTTTGTTTGTTTTTGAGACAGTCTCACTCTGTCACCCAGGCTGGATGCAGTGGTGCAATCTCGGTTCACTGCAACCTCCGCCTCCCGGGTTCAAGCGATTCTTCTGCCTCAGCCTCCTGAGTAGCTGGGATTACAGGGGACACCACCACGCCAGGCTAATTTTTGTATTTTTTGGTAGAGATGGCATTTTGCCATGTTGGCCAGGCTGGTCTCGAACTCCCTACCTCAAGTAATCTGCCTGCCTTGGCCTCCCAAAGTGCTGGGATTATAGGCATGAACCACTGCGGCCCGCTGGTCTTCTTAACACTTATCACCACTTGAAGTTATGATAATGGGAGGGTGGGGGTGCCCACCTGCAGGCAGGGCTTTGTCAGTGCTCAGTCTCTGTGGAATGACTAAGGAGCACCAGCCTGACCCAGAACAGCCTAGAGGAGCACCTAGCACAGCCATCATGTCCTGTCAGCTCCTGCATGGCTGACTGTTTGCAAGAGGCCTTGCATGTCACCAGTGGATGACTCCGCTTGGACCCCAGGGTGTCCGATGGGTCCTGATCCACGCCCTAGGTGTGGGTCTTACCTGCTTCAGGGTCCAGGCTCCCTAGAGCCAGGGTCTGGAGTGGGCACACAGCACCGGGCTCCACCACTCCCCAAGTCCTTCCACTCTTGGCCTTGGCTTCTCCAGCTCTTCCCACACTCCCCCAGGGAGGCCCTGGTGCTTCAAAGTCAAGACCAAGTCGGCTGGGTGTGGTGGCTCAAGCCTGTAATCCCAGCACTTTGGGAGGCCGAGACGGGTGGATCACGAGGTCAGGAGATCAAGACCATCCTGGCTAACATGGTGAAACCCCATCTCTACTAAAAATACAAAAAACTAGCCGGGCGTGGTGGCGGGCACCTGTAGCCCCAGCTACTCGGAGGCTGAGGCGGGAGAATGTCGTGAACCCGGGAGGCGGAGCTTGCAGTGAGCCGAGATCGCGCCACTGCACTCCAGCCTGGGCGACAGAGCGAGACTCCGTCTCAAAAAAAAAAAATAAAATAAAAAAAATTAAAAAAAAAAAAAGACCAAGTCCCCGCACTTTGGGAAGCTGAGGCAGGCAGATCACCTGAGGTCAGGAGTTCAAGACCAGCCTGGCCAACATGGTGAAACCCTGTCTCTAATAAAAATACAAAAATTAGCCGGGTGTGTTGGCGTGTGCCTGTAGTACCAGCTACTGGGGAGGCTGAGGCAGGAGAATCGCTTGAACCCGGGAGGTGGAGGTTGCAGCGAGCCGAGATCGCGCCATTGTACAAAGAGCAAGAAGTCAAGAGCAAGGCATGGTCTTTGGGTCAGACAGAGCCAGGCAGGACTCTAAGTAGCTGTGGGGCACGGGGAGGTGACCTGTCTCCCCCATCTTGGTAGTGCTCCCAGGAGGGTACTCTGTACCCAGGAGGGCAGGCTGCAGCAACCCTGCTGTCCCCAGAATTCTCTGGGGCTCACTTGGTCAGGCGGTGGCTTAGTCGCCTTTCACAGTGGTCCCAGGGAATTTCATTTCCCTGCCATCCACATTCTGGCAGTTGCCAGCCTGTCCCCAGAAGGGTCACTGGGCAGTGCTTCCTGGATTTGTTCTGAGGAAGAGGAGGTTGGCTTGTGCCCTGCCAGCTGTCCCCTCCCCCACCCCTTGCAGTCATTCCCCAGCCTTCCTCCCTGACCCTCTGCCAGGTTAGCGTACCTCCTCATCTAAGGGTGGCCGGGGCCGCGTGAGCGCCGGGGAAGCGGGAGTAACTGACACCGGTGAAGGCTGTCATAAGGCACCTGGGACTTCTCCCAAGCCAGGAGCAATCGGAGCTGACCAGAGACCCAGGGAGTCGGCAGGGAAGAGGAAGGGAGGGGCCTGGACCCAGACTTGGAGCCTGGGGCTGGACGCCAGCCGACACCAACACCAGACACAGCTCACCCAGCCCCAGTCCACGCCTGCCCTGCCTAAAGGTGACTTTGGAGGTGGTAGGAAGGAAGATCAAGTTTCCCTTGTCAGGAACAATACTAGATCCATAAATCCCTGTTCTCAGAGGCCATCAGACTCTCCCAGAACCCAAGGCGGAAGGAGCGTGCTGTGGGCTCTGGCAGCCACTCCCGGGAAGGTGAAAACGAGCTGGCCTACAGAGAACGGGGCTGCCCTGAAGGAGGGGCCGAGTCCAGCCCTTCTTCCCCGCTTCTCTCTCACTTGGGGTTTGGGGGGTCCAAGAAGAGTTGTGTCCAGACAGGGAAGTGGAGGGTGTTTGTCAGCATTCTCAAGCACAGATGGGGAAACTGAGGTTGGAGCAGACACAGGACAGAGGACACTGGGGGCAGCAGGGGCCCCTCCAGGAGCCCCTGGGGCAGGAGGCAGAGAATCAGGTGGCCTCATTTGTCCGTGGGGAAGGGGGCCAGGCCCCCACGGTGGATGCCAGGAGCCCAGCCTCTCGGGCCTCCCCTGGGCTCCCCCAAGTAGCTCATTTAAGGTTTGAGTAGGTCTAGATGGGGAAGTGCGGGGCTCGGGGAGGACGGGTGCCCACTTGTCAGAGTCATTCCACTGCTCAGAGACGTTGATGTGTCAGATTCAGGGACAGGAAATCGGCCGCCGTTTCCTGAGACAGTGGGAGCCTCCCTGGCCTCCTGCACATGCCCAGTGTGGCGATCTCCGGCAGATAGATGCAGACGCTCACTCGCAGACTCAGTGCCACCCCCCACTTCCCCTCCTGGCTTCCCTTCCCTGAAACACAGAGAGGGCCAAACCCAGCAGTGGAGGGGCCTGCCCCGGCCGTAGGCAGACAGGGACAGCTGCACAGGAAGCCCTCATCCGCACAAGTCGCTCAGGCTCACCTGTTCAGCCTCATGGCGCATCCCCTGGTGCCCTCCTGGGTTGGCAGGCACGGGGTCCCAGCCTTGAGGGCTACCCCAGAGGCAGGAGACAGGCAAGGCTGCTTCCTGGAGATAGCCACCTGGTCCCAGCAGGTCCCCAGGCCTCCTCCTGCTGTGGGTCCTGCTCAGGGACCAGTCCCTGAGCTCCGGAGGTGGTGAGGGCCAGACCACCACTCCCTGCCCACCTTGAGCTTCCTGGGTGAGACACTATCGCTTAGGCTGGGCCTGAGTCCTTGGGCCCCACGGACCCAGGTGTGCAGGGCTGGTCACGTGACTTGGGGCTGTCTCGGGTTTCTCTCAGGAGGGGCCCTCTCAGTGAGGGCCTCCTCCCTTATGGCCCAGGAAAGCCTAAAGATACCAGGGAAAATTCAGCAAAACATAGGGGCCTGTGGAATTGGCTGCACGGGCAGCTGGTCAGGCAGGCCTGGGATTCACCAAATGCCCCACAGCCCACATGTGGCCACGCAGAGGCCTCCCCCGACACCTCCTCCCACATCTTGCAACCCCCGCCCCCAACACACACCCATGCCCTCTGTCCTTGACTTGGCCTTTGCATCTGCCCTGGGCAACCCTCCTGTCCTGTCCAGGCCCCTCTCCTTCCTGTGCCCTGCCTGGACACCTGAGACCAAGTCTGGATACCTGGGTCCCCGTAGACCCCCGGCTTGCTTACTTTCCTTCCTGTGCCCATATACCCAAGTCCACACATCCCTGCCCTTGGGGCTCACCCCAGGCAGAACCAGTGACTCCAGGTTCCATGTGTGGTATGAGGTTTGTGTGGGCCCAGAGGGGAACCTGTGTCATGGCCTGCACGGTGGATGGTGCATTTGACCTTGGACAGATCACGTCCTTGCTTCTGGTCTCTGTTGCCTTGTCTGAAAATGGGTAATAAAAGCTCTTACTGTCAGCTGGGCGCAGTTGCTCACGCCTGTAATCCCAGCACTTTGTTTCTGTTTTTTTTTTTTTTTTTTTTTTTTTTTTGAGACAGAGTCTCGCTCTGTCGCCCGGGCTGGAGTGCAGTGGCCGGATCTCAGCTCACTACAAGCTCCGCCTCCCGGGTTTACGCCATTCTCCTGCCTCAGCCTCCCGAGTAGCTGGGACTACAGGCGCCCGCCACCTCGCCCAGCTAGTTTTTTGTATTTTTTAGTAGAGACGGGGTTTCACCGTGTTAGCCAGGATGGTCTTGATCTCCTGACCTTGTGATCCACCCGTCTCGGCCTCCCAAAGTGCTGGGATTACAGGCTTGAGCCACCGCGCCCGGCCATTCCCAGCACTTTGAAAGACCGAGGTGGGCGGATCACTTGAAGCTAGGAGTTCAAGAGCAGCCTGGCCAACATGGCAAAACCCCGTCTCTACTAAAACCACAAAAATTAGCTGGGTGTGGTGGCGGGTGCCTGTAGTCCTAGCTACTCAGTGGGCTGAGGCAGAAGAATCACTTGAACCGGGAGGCGGAGATTTCAGTGAGCCGAGATTGCGCCACTGCACTCCAGCCTGGGCGACTGTGAGACCCTGTCTCAAAAAAAAAAAAAAAAATAGAGAGCTCTTAACATCAGCCGGGCACAGTGGCTCACGCCTATAATTCCAGCACTTCGGGAGACAGAAGCAGGTGGACATGCTTGAGTCCAAGAGTTCGAGACCAGCCTGGGCAATATAGTGAGACCCCCATCTCTACTAAAAATACAAAAATTAGCTGGACATGGTGGTGCATACCTGTAGTCCCAGCTATTTGGGAGGCTGAGGCAGGATAATTGCTTGAACCCCAGGGGACAGAGGTTGCAGTGAGCCAAGATCATGCTACTGCACTCCAGCCTGGGTGACAGAGCGAAACCCTGTCTCAAAAAACAAAAAAGCTCTTACTGTCTCTGGCTGTCCAGAGTCTAACATAACACCTAGTGTGCCAGAAGCAACACTAGCATCTGCAGTGATAACTCCTTGCCCGTGGCCCTTCAGTCCTGCCGGGGGTTGGATAAACCCCTCTAAATCCACAAGAAAAATGGGCCTGGGACCTTGGCTCCTTGGCAGTGGAGGAAGGGCAGGTACATGTCCACCCCTAGCCCCACCTCGGCCTCTGGAGCTGCCGGGGGTAAACCAGGTCACATGGAGGGGATGGGATGGATGGCGTCCCAGCTGGGGTGAGGGTCTTCTAGCCAGCGCCTCTTGGGGATGCTTGCCTCTACCGCCAGCACCGCTGCTAATCACTTAGCAAGATGTGCGTGAAATTTGACCTGTGCCTGCCCGATAGCGTCTCCGGGTACCAACGTCCCTCCTCAGCCTGTAGCGCTGCCCGAGCCCCGCGAAGGCCCTGCTCTGCTGGGGAGGGGACTGTTTTCCCAAGAGGGCAGGCAGGCTCTCCGCAGCCACCGGGGGGATTAGCGCCCCAAGGTTGCGGGTATAAAGCCACCTGCACACCCTGCTGTTCTATAGAGGCGGGCAAGGAGCAAAGAGGACCAGGCAGGCCCCCCTGGATGGACAGACGGACAGGGGGCGGGTGGGGCGGTGGGGGACGAGCACCATGTTCTATGATTGCCTCTTCTCAGCTGCCTGTCAGCGTGAGTACCTGCCTCCCCCACTCCAAGCCCCTTGTGGTCCCCACCCCACTGAGGACAGAGGGTCAGGGAGGGAGGACTGGGCCACAGGCTAGCAAGACCTTCCAGGGACCACTCCTCCGAGCAGCTTCCACTCCTGGGAAGCCAGGGGTCACCCCAGAGAACGTGGCCCCAGCGCCTTGGCCCTTCCAGCACTGCCAGGATCCTGGAGTGGACAGTCAGTTCCCTGCCCGTCCACAAGTCCTGTCTGCTGGGAAGGGTCCAGCCTTCTGGGTCTTGAGCATCATAGCTCTTCAGTCACCCTATCTGGTCTGGCTTCAGGATGAGGAAAGCTGATGAGGGCTGCTTTCAGGTATTAAGGATCCTGGGTCCTGCAGGCCCCAGCCCACTCTGCTGCGTGGGCCCCTGATGGGTGCAGTCAGGGCTGGCTGGGGGTAAGCAGGACTTGGAGGGGCCTGACCTTGCTGGGGGTTGGCTTCAGGCTGCATCTTCCCCTCCAGGTGGGCTCAGGCTTAGGCTGGGGGCGGGGACAGCAGGAAGAGCTGACCTGGTGGCCCCTCCCCACAGAAGGTGCCATGCGGGCCAGCGAGACGGTGTCGGAGGCCAGCCCCGGCTCCACCGCCAGCCAGACCGGTGTTCCTACTCAGGTGGTTCAGCAGGTGCAGGGCACCCAGCAGGTAGGTTGTGGCCCTCCCAGGGGGTGGGGGAGGGCCTGTGAGGGGGGCAGTGCAGGTTGCGGCCTTGGGGGCCTCGCCTCCCCTCCCTGCTTCCTGCTGGAGCCGTCTGCTCACCTGTTCTTATCAAGATGTGCACAGCAGCCGCCCGCCACCCAACCGCACCAGGCCTCCCTGGGGAGAGCGGCAGCTCAGCTCCTCCTGCCTTGTCTCCACAGCGGCTGCTGGTCCAGACGAGTGTGCAGGCCAAGCCAGGCCACGTGTCGCCCCTCCAGCTGACCAATATCCAAGTGCCCCAGCAGGTAAGGCTGCTGCACCTGGCCCCCACCCTGGAAGGCTCCCTCAGGGTGGAGGACCAACCCCCTGTGGCAAACCGGGATCTGGTGAGGATCGGAGGAAGATGCCCCATCCAGGGGCTGCCCTACCTCCTGGCTCTGGGCAGTCACCTCCCCAGGGTGAGACTATCAGGCAGGGGCCATCAGGGACAGAGGAGCTGCAGGAGCCATCTCAGCAGAGAGAATAGGATGTATAGTTGGGAAGATGATTTATGGGTCCAGCCTGGTGTCCTGAAGCAGAGAACCCAAGGCCAGGTTTCGAGTCAGGAATCCATAGCCAGCACAGGGTGGTCTGTGCCCCAGAAGGCTGCACATGAGGTGCCAGGCTCACCCGTTTCTGACTGATCAGCACAGAACTGGACAAAGTACTGTTGGGTTTTGCAATGGCTCAGTCTCGGCTCGCTGCAACCTCTGCCTCCCAGGTTCAAGCAATTCTTGTGCCTCAGCCTCCTGAGTAGCTGGGACTACAGGCATGCGTCTCCATGCCCCGCTAATTTTTGTATTATTAGTAGAAACGAGAGTTCACCATGTTGGTCAGGCTGGTCTCGAACTCCTGACCTCAGGTTATCCGCCTGCCTCGGCCTCCCAAAGTGCTGGGATTACAGGTGTGAGCCACCACACCCAGCCTAGTACTGTTGGGTTTTAAGGATGACAGCACATTCCACGTGGCCTGACAACAACTCCAGCTCTGCCACTTCCTGGCTCTAGGACCTCAGATAAGCGCCTTTGCCGTCCTGAGCCGTGGTGTCACCCTCTGCGAAGCGGGGGCAGTAGCTGAGCTTCATCAGGGCTGTCAGGGCGATTCTGTGAGCTAACAGGCATGAAGCACTAGAATGTCACCTGGCACTGCGCAGATGCTCGGTGCTGTCATCAGTGATCTGCCTTCCCTCTCCCTCCCTGGCTCCAGGCTCTTCCCACGCAGCGTCTGGTGGTGCAGAGCGCAGCCCCAGGCAGCAAAGGTGGCCAGGTCTCCCTGACGGTCCACGGTACCCAGCAGGTGCACTCACCCCCAGAGGTAAGTGGTGGTCCTGTCGGCCGCCCTCCCCCGGATGTCTCCCCAGGTCAGCAATGTATCCCTATAGTATATTTGGGGCTCCCTGCCCCCCCGCCAAGCCTACTTGCTCCTCCAAAGTCCTGCTTCCCTCTTCACTCCCAGTGCGACGCCCTTCTTGACCCCAGGTAGGGTGGCTTAGCTGCCCAATTCCTGGATCTGCCAGCTCTGAGCTAAGCGGCCGTGGAGCTCTGCTCTGGGAGCACCTGCCCCCAGGTGATTTCCTAGGTTGAGATGGCCCTGGCAGCTCCAGCTCAGGGAACTGCATTCGAGAAACAAAGCGGGTTCCTTTTCCCTCCGGATGGTGGGACAGTCTCTTCCAGGAAGCCTCGGACCACAGGGTAGATTCTGGGGACCCCACCATCAATGAGGTGTTGAAGCCAGGCTGTGGATGCTGTCTGCATCAGGAGCTCGGGGTCAGATGACTGGCCCGGCCGCTTTCTCATGTGGGACTCTGGGCAGGCGTCTGAGCTTTGTTTCATTTTTGAGACAGAATCTCGCTCTGTCCCCCAGTCTGGAGTGCAGTGGCTCAATCTCAGCTCACTGCAACCTCCAGCTCCCGGGTTCAAGCGATTCTCCTGCCTCAGCCTCCCGAGTAGCTGGGATTACAGGCGTGCGCCACCATGCCTGGCTAATCTTTGTATTTTTAGTAGAGATGGGGTTTCACCATGTTGGCCAGGCTAGTCTTGAGCTCCTGACCTCAGGTGATCTGCCCACCTCAGCCTCCCAAAGTGCTGGGATTACAGGCGTGAGCCACCGCGCCCGGCCCCTTTGAGCCTTCTGAGCCCCCAGTTTTCTCTGTGTCAAACAACTGATGGTATCAACCACCCTCAGCTTGCGGTGGGCATTACAGCCTGAGGCACAGCGGGGCTCAGAGCAGACACAGGGCTCCATGGCCAGCCTGCCTGGGCTTAGCCCTGTGCCTCACCGCCTACAGCCATGTGACCTGGGGCTTGTCCCTTCCCCTCTGCCCCTCCATTGGAAAGTGGGAGTGCCGTGAGATTCCAATGAGTACATTCAAAGCACTCAGTGCAGTGTCTGGTGGGAGTTGGCCCAATATCACACCACAGGCTGCTGTCATTGCTATAACCTTTGAGGATCAGCCCCTGGAGAGCGTCAGGGGTGCCGGAGGCACCACCCACCATCAACCAACCTTGCTGGGGAGGGTTAAACCCCCATCGTTGCCAGGAGTTGACTGGGGCCATTGCAAGGAGTAGGCATTTGGATGCATGGGACACAGTCAGCAGCCTGGGTGGTTGGGATAGGTCCCCACAGGCTGCCACCCTCCCCAGACAGCTCTCCTGAGAAGGGTGTGTGTGAGGGCCCGGGTGTCCCAGAGGGAGTGTGAGCCCACCCCAGTGGCACTCCTGTGTCTCCTTCCCTTACAGCAGTCGCCAGTGCAGGCCAACAGCTCTTCCAGCAAGACGGCTGGGGCCCCCACGGGCACGGTGCCACAGCAGCTGCAGGTCCACGGCGTCCAGCAGAGTGTCCCCGTCACCCAAGAGGTGCCAGGCCAAGGCGGGCAGCGGCTCGGGCCAGGGGTACCAGCCAGGCAGCCTCTGCAGCCCCTCATGGCTGTGCCTCTGGCCTATTAGAGCCCAGCCCACGTGGGTCCAGCCCCGGCCTGCCACCCTGGCCTTTAATAAGCATCTCTCCCTGTTTCCAGCCTCAGCATCCTGGGGCTGGAGGATGGGGGAGCTGTGGGGAGGAGGAAATTGGACCTCCTGGAAGGAGACTGGGGCATAGTGGGCCAGGGGAACCACTTGGAGAAACCACCTGAGCCTCTTTGGGCCCATTTGCCTGAAGGAAGCCCCGAGGCCACATCCTGGCTCCTTCTGGGCAGGGTTTCAGGGAGGGGACCCAGCGCCCAAATCCACAGCCAGCCTCTGCAAGGAGGCAGAGCCCTGAGCCGGCGCAGGTTAAGACACTGGGACTGTGTGCCACCTGGTTGTTACCAACGAAGTTGAGGGGTTCCCAGCCCCTTGAAAACAGATGAAATCCATAGACCCTTTCCCAAGTGTAAACAGAAACTCTGTCCCAGAGAATTCACAGATACTCCCCTGCCCGGCGCTAGAGCCCCCCAAACCTCCAGACCTGGGTCCAGGCCCCAGCTTCTCCACTCAGCACCGTCTTCCGCCAGCCTCCGTCCCTGGCTCTGCACCCCTAGGATAATCCCTGCATCCCCACCACAGCACAGAACAGGGCAGACAGTTGACATGGCGGGGCGGGGTGGGGACGAAAGATAACCCAAGGCCTTGCCTGCGGGTTCTTGGCACAGCTTCAGGGGCCTGTAGGGAGAGAGGGCGGAGAGCAGAGACCCCACAGTTAGTCCCAGGTTCAACTCATCCCTGCCACTTCCTGGGAGCCTCACTTTGCCCCTGTTAGTAGGTGCCCATTAGTAATGGATCCAGCACCCTCCTCGCTTGGCTGGAAAACGGCGGCCTCTTGCTTATGGTGTGCTGTGAGCTTTCAGAAGCTCGCCCGTGCAGGGGCTGGGTGGGTTGACGGCCATCGTTGCCATCCTCATCTTAACGTTGCCTTTTCCCTCCCAGAGGTCTGTGGTCCAGGCCACTCCACAAGCTCCCAAAGCCGGCCCGGTGCAGCCGCTGACCGTGCAGGGCCTCCAGCCAGTCCACGTGGCTCAAGAGGTGTGTGTCTCCTCCTCCTACCCCAGGGGCAAAGGGGCTGGTCCCGGGCTGGGGCTGGGGCGTGCAGGCCCCTGAGGCCGCAGGGAGGGAAGCCTCAGTGAGCTGCAGACCCTGCCCTAGATCCTTCCTCTTTCCTGGCCCCCTGGCAGCTCAGGGTCCAGGTTTTGCTAAGAGAGATCTGGATTCAAATCCCGCTTCTTTCTTGCGTGGCCCTGGGTCAGTTCTAACCCCTCTTCGAGACCCCGGGCGGCGGGGATCTTCCCTCGGGTGGCTGCGTGCGCGCTCAGCAACCCGGTGGGTGGAGGCCTGGAGCCCCACCCGCGGCCGCCCCCGTTGACCCCCCAGTGTCTCTGTTTGTCCTCCAGAGCTCAGGCAGTCAGTTTCCCGCTAGGAAGGCAGAGCAGCGAGATCCCCGGCCCACGCCGCCGCCGGAGCCGCCGCCCCGGCCGCCCGCGTGCAGCGGCGAGGCCCCGCAGCTAGGCAGCCCCGAACCGCCGCCGCCCCATTACGAGCCGGGCGCCGAGCAGTGGGTGGAGCTGGTGGGAGTGCTGCCCCCACACCTGCTCCTGCCGCAGCAGAAAGTGGTCTTCGAGCCACTGCCCCGGCTCCCGGCCCGAGCCAGCCCCGACCAGAGGGTCAGGATCCAGAGAATCCCCCAGGTGCTAGTGTTCGGCACGGCCGCCACGGCCCTCAAAGTAGGTGGCGGACGCACGGGCGGGGGGCAGCGGGCGGGCGGGGGCAGGGGCGCCCGGTCTGGGCCGCCCACCAGGCCCCGCAAGCCCTGTAGACCCCACCTCCGCCCGACGGGTCGGTCTGGGGACCCGCCTCTGACTCCCCACCCAAGCCCAGTCCAGGTCCCAGCTCCGCCCCTACAGACAAGGGTGGGGGGATGGAGGTTGGGGGACTCAGGCCCCGCCCCTAAGGCCCTGCCAGTGATTCCAGGTTCAGTCCCACCAACCGAGGCCCCAGGCTCCGCCCCTCACATCCTGTGTCCTGTTTCCAGGCCCCGCCTCTGAGGCCCTTTCTGTAGCTCCAGGCTCTGGCTCCAGCGATAGTCTTGTGCCGGTGCCTGGGATCCAACCTTCAAGCCCACTGCAGGACCCGTCTCGGGTCCCCTCCTCTGCCCGTCAGGCCCCACCCTTGCTGTCCCCAGTCGAAGCCGAGAGTCCCGGCTTCTCCTTCTGACACAGCTCTTCCTGATCCCCAGCCCTGGCCTCCTCCAGGGTGTTTTGTTGAGAGTCCGGAAGCCACCCTTGGGGTCCGGGAGCTGGGCGTCAGGGATAGCCTGGGTGGACACCAGCCCTTTAGAGGCAGAACTGTAGGAGCTGGCCCACGCCTGACCCTCCACGTGCCCTTCCTCTGCCCCAGGTGCAGCAGCTCCAGCAGGTGCCCGTCCCACACGTGTACTCCAGCCAGGTGCAGTATGTGGAGGGCGGCGATGCCAGCTATACGGCCAGTGCCATGTAAGTGAAGGGAGAGGGGTGGGTGAGGGAGTCGGATCTTCCCTGGACCCTCCCCAGGCTCCCAGGTCACCAGGCCCCAGTCCCAGCTCCCAGCAGGCCATCTGGCCTTCAAGGCCTCAGGTGACAGACACACAGGTGGGCACTCCCCAGGGGCCACCACAGTCACGAAAAGTGGCGAAGCAGAGGGACCCTCGAATGTTGGAAAAGGCACCCTGGCGTAGCTTGGGGCTTGGGAGTCAAATGAGCCTGGTTTTTAACCAAAAAAAAAATGACCAGGCGCAGTAGTTCACGTCTGTAATCCCAACACTTTGGGAGGCCTAAGTGGGTGGATCACTTGAGGTCAGGAGTTCAAGACTAGCCTGGCCAACATGGTGAAACCCTGTCTCTACTAAAAATACAAAAGTTAGCCAGACGTGGTGACAGGCACCTGTAATTCAAGCTACTCAGTAGGCTGAGGCAGAAGAATTGATTAAACCCAGGAGGCAGAGGTTGCAGTGACCTGATCGTGCCACTGCAACTCCAGCCTGGGCGATAGAGCGAGACTCCATCTCAAAAAAAAAAGTAATTTGACTCTCAACCCTGTCCCATAGGGGATGCTGTAACCAGTTTTTTGTTTCCTTCCAGAGATACTCTAAGAACAGAAACTCTAGCCCTCTACCCATTTTTTTTTTCTTTCTTTCTTTCTTTTTTTTTTTTTTTTTGAGATGGAGTCTTACTCTGTCGCCAGGCTGGAGTGCAGTGGCATGATCTCGGCTCACTGCAACCTCCGCCTCCTGGGTGCAAGCGATTCTCGTGCCTCAGCCTCCCGAGTAGCTGGGATTACAGGCATACACCATCACACCCAGCTAATTTTTGTACTGTTAGTAGAGATGGGGTTTCACCACGTTGGTCAGGCTGGTCTTGAATTCCTGACCTCGTGATCCACCCGCCTCACCTCCCAAAGTGCTGGGATTACAGGCATGAGCCACCACAGTGGCCTCTTTTTTTCTCTTTTTTTTGAGACAGGGGCTCACTCTGTCACCCAGGCCAGAGAGAAGTGGTATGATCAGGGCTCACTGCAGCTCACGGGCTCAAGCAATCCTCTTACCTCAGCCTCCCTAGTAGCTGGGACTACAGGTGTGCACGACCACGCTCAGCTAAATTTGTTATTTTTGGAGAGATGGGGTTTTGCCATGTTGCCCAGGCTCATCTCCTCGAACTCTTGGACTCAAGTGATCCTCCCCTCTTGGCCTCCCAAAGTGCTGGGATTATAGGCATGAGCCACTGTGTCCAGCCTTTACCCCCTTTTTTTGGTCAGAAATAGAGGCAGGACATTCCATCCATACCTTATATCTTTCCTGGCTCTTCTCCCACATGTCCTCGTGGATCCTGGTCACCCTTTTAGCTGCTGTGTAATAACCCCTGTACAGATGCAGCAGCCACGATGTCATCAGTCCCCACCCAGTGATGCGTAGGGGACTTCTTCCCCTCCCTGGGTGCAGCACTACCATTCCTGTGTATGAGCCATGTCAGGCAGGTGCCACATCCTGGCCCCACTTCAGTCCCAGCTCTGGCTCCTCACTGGGGATCCTCCATGCCACCTTGCCTCTCCCATCTGCACAGAAATCGCTGCAGTACTAGAGTTACTGTTGGTTTAGTTTCTAGAGGTTTCACTCGGTTTTCTTTGCATTTGCGTGATTTTTTTCGTCCCTGGCACATGTTCTTCTGGGGACAACGCTGGGATTGGTTAGCTCATGGATTGACTTAGTCCTAGGGTCATGATGCTCTGACCGACCCCAAGGGGCCTGGTCTAGGCACCTGAATCATAAGGCTTAGTCCCTGGCTTCCGGCTACCTCACAGTTCCATCCGTTTCTTTCCAGTGCTGCTAATCTTTTCACTGTGTGGTTGAGCCAAGCTGGCAGGGGCCAGACAGGGCATTGCAGAGAGGAGCCCGGTGTCCGAGGGTTCATGCTGCCATCGCTGGTAGCGGCTCTGCTGTCTCTCCTTTGCCTGTCTGAATTCCTCACTCAGTGATCGTAGTGTGTGTGATTGCATCTAGTTCATCGTTGTTAACGGATTTTTCTGCTACAAGAAGTTGTTGGGGGCCACTCCTGCTGTCAACTGCCCACTCCTTCTGTCTCTCCTTCTGAGTGAATTACTGCGAGTTCCCAACCCTTTGCCAGCCCTATCCCCACCCAGACCAAAGCCACAGCCTCTGGGCCTCTATCCCTGGTCCTGTTCTGGGGGACATCCAGAGCCGCACACATTCATTTATTCAGTCATTCAGCAACCATCTAATGAAGCAACACTTTTGCAGCACACGTTGCATGCTGGGTGCCCAGGAGTGAGCAGGCTATGGCCCCCGCCTTGGAGAAGTGGGGGCACTTGCTCAGGTCATGTGCTCTTGGTGTCATTTTGTGTGGTAGACATAGGGCAGGACAGAAAGATTGAGAGCTGGACCTGGTATCTGACAAAGACCATGCTTCCATATCTCCTTCCACTGTCAACTCCCTCTCTTTGTTCACCCACAACCACTCGGGCCTGCATGGCTCCCTCCCCTGCCACCTTCAGAGTTTGAGTCAGGCCACCTCTTGACTGACCACGCTGTCTTTCTGGATGTTTATTTTATTTTTATTTTTTTTGAGATGGAGTTTCCCTCTTGTTGCACAGCTGGAGAGCAATGGTGCAGTCTTGGCTCACTGCAACCTCTTCCTTCAGGGTTCAAGCGATTCTCCTGCCTCAGCCTCCTGAGTAGCTGGGATTACAGAAGCCCACCACCACACCTGGCTTTTTTGTATTTTTAATAAAGACAGGATTTCATTATGTTGGCTAGGCTGGTCTCGAACTCCTGACCTCAGGTGATCCACCCGCCTTGGCCTCCCAAAGTGCTGGGATTACAGGCTTGAGCCACCGCGCCCGGCCTCATTTTTGTATTTTTAGTAGAGATGGTTTCACCATGTTGGCCAGGCTGGTCTCAAACTCCTGACCTCAAGTGAGTCACCCGCCTCGTCCTCCCAAAGTGCTGGGATTACAGGTGTGAGCCACCGCGCCTGGCCTAATGCTGTGTTTTTAATCACTAGTACTTTGAAAGAGTTCGAAGATCAAAACTACGTCCAATGATGTTTAGTGAGATGTGAGAGGTGCCCCCGCCTGGCCCCCTCGATGGAGCCCTCCACGCTCACAGATGACAGACATGCATACCACATGCAACGCATTCTTCCCTATTGTTCGGTCACACGGTCCCCACCCTTCTCTGCCTCTTATCTGCCCTGTGGTAGGTTCTGGAGCTTGTTCTTTCCGGGGACAATGAGCCCTGCCTCCTTCTCTTTCACCCCTGCGTAAGATTCCATCATCTTTTATTTCACAGCCCCTTGAGGTTGAACCCCTGGTGGTTTTTATGCTTGTGACGATTTGCAGCCTCAAGCCTGTGTCACCAGTGCCCATCCTGTCACGGGATATCTGAAGGAGAGAGGATTTCCCAGCCTGGGATTGGTAGCTTGGCTCAGGGGAAACATATCTGCATTCCTGATGGTCTCCTCCAATCACAGCGTCGCCTTCTTTAGCCCCACCCCCTTCCTGCTTCACTCACTGGCTGATCACCTTCTGTTATGATCTCTCATTTACCTTTGCACATGGCTTGTTGCCTGTCTCCCCAACTAGACCGTCAGCTCCTGCAGGGGCCGGGGCTTTTCATTCTTGTCCATTGCTGTGTCCAAAGTGTGTAAAACAGTGCCTAGCACACCGTAGGCACTCAAAGCACTTGCCAATTTTATTTTTTTAATGAAGTGTGTAGTGTGTAGCATTGCAAGTTCCCTAACCCTTAAGTATTTTTTTTTTTTTAATTAAAAAGACAGGGTCAGCCAGGTGTGGTTACAGGCATGTGGCTCATGCCTGTAATTCCAGCACTGTCGGAGACTGAGGCGGGCTTATCACTTGAGGTCAAGAGTTCGAGACCAGCCTGGCCAACATGGTGAAACCCTGAATTTACTAAAAAAATATGAAAATTAACCCGGCATGGTGATGTGCCCCTGTATTCCCAGCTCCTCGGTAGGCCGAGGCGGGAGGATAACTTGAACCCAGGAGGCGGAGGTTGCAGTGAGCCAAGATTGTGCCACTGCACTCTAGCCTCAGTGACAGAGAGAGACTCTGTCTCAATAAGTAAGTAAATAAATAAAATAACAAAAATAAAAAGCCAGGGTCTCACTGTCTCCTAGGCTTTGGTGCAGTGGTAGTATGGTTATAGCTCCCTATAGCCTTGAACTCCTGGCCTCAAGGGATCCTCCTGCCTCAGCCTCCCAAGTAGCTGGGATTGCAGGTGTGCACCACCACGCCTGGCTAATCTTTATATTTTTTGTAGAGATGGGTTTTCACTATCCTCCTGGGTTTCAACGATCCTCCTGCCTCTGCTTTCCAAAGTGCTGGGATTACAGGCAGGAGCCACCATGCCCGGCTGAGTTCCCTTACCCTTCTATCTTGATTTCCTAATTTCCGAAGTGGGGAAGGTGACTCCAATGCCAGAGGACTGGCTGCTTTGATGATTATTTGAAATACTGCCCATCAGGCACTCAGGATGGTACCCAGTCCATTGTAGGTGCATGCTAGGATCTGCTCCTTGCTGCAGGGGGGCTGCTGCTTCCCCAGTCCCCTCCTGGTACCCCCCTTCCTGCCTAGTCATGCACCTTGGTCCCCCAGTTCTCATCCCCCTGACTCTACCCCGGCTTTGCCTCTTTCCTAGCCGTTCCAGCACCTACCCCTACCCCGAGACGCCGCTGTACACGCAGACGGCAAGCACCAGCTACTACGAGGCCGCGGGCACGGCCGCCCAGGTCAGCACCCCCGCCACCTCCCAGGCAGTGGCCAGCAGTGGCTCTATGCCCATGTACGTGTCCGGCAGCCAGGTCGTCGCCAGCTCCACCAGCACTGGGGCTGGGGCCAGCAACAGCAGCGGAGGTGGTGGCAGTGGTGGTGGCGGCGGCGGCGGGGGAGGCGGTGGCGGGGGTGGCAGTGGCAGCACCGGAGGCGGCGGCAGTGGAGCAGGCACCTACGTGATCCAAGGTGGCTACATGCTGGGCAGTGCCAGCCAGTCTTACTCCCACACCACCCGTGCCTCGCCAGCCACGGTAAGTGCCCCAGCCCGGGCCCCAGAGGAGGCAGGCGGTGGTGGGTGGTGGGCACTAGAAGCCAAGTCCATGACAGTGGTTACCAACCACCATTAGCAGGAGCCTGTGTGGCCTCCAATGAAGAGCACATACACAGATATCCTGGGATTGAATGCTGTGTAGCCTCAGATAAATTACTCAGCCTCTCTGGGCCTCAGTTGATAGGCGTGAACTTCTTAAAACAATACTACAGAAGTGTCTATTGTTGGCTGGGCGCTGTGGCTCACACCTGTAATCCCAGGACTTTGGGAGACCGAAGTAGGTGGATCACCTGAGGTCGGGAGTTCAAAACCAGCCCAACCGATATGGTGAAACTCCATTGCTACTAAAAATACAAAAATTAGCCGGGCATGGTGGTATGCACCTGTAATCCCAGCTACTTGGGAGGGTGAGGCACGAGAATTGCTTGAACTTGGGAGGTGGAGGTTGCAGTGAGCAGAGACTGCGCCACTGCACTCAAGCCTGGGAGACAGCGAGATTCTGTTTCAAAAAAAAAAAAAAAAGTGCTGTCTATTCTTTTTTTTTTTTGAGACAGGGTTTTGCTCTGTCGTTCAGGCTGAAGCACAGAGGTATAATCATAGCTCACTGCAGCCTCAAACTCCTAGGCTCAAGTGATCCTCGCAAGTAGCTGGGACTACAGGCATGCACCACCATGTCTGGCTAATTTTTTTGTTTATTTAAGACTGAGTCTCGCTCTGTTGCCAGGCTGAAGTGCGGTGGCGCGATCTCAGCTCACTGCAACCTCCGCCTCCTGGATTCAAGCGATTCTCCTGCCCCAGCCTCCCAAGTAGCTGGGACTACAAGCGCGCCACTCTGCTCAGCTAATTTTTGTATTTTTAGTAGAGACGGGGTTTCACCATGTTGGCCAGGATGTTCTCAATCTCCTGACCTCGTGATCCACCCTCCTTGGCCTCCCAAAGTGCTGGGATTATAGATGTGAGCCACCACGCCTGGCCGATTTTTAAAATTTTTTTTTGTAGAGACAGGATCTCACTCTGTTGCCTAGGCTGGTCTCGAAATCCTGGCCTCAGGCGATCCTCCCAGCCATCTATTCTGATTAAAATTGATGATAGAGAATAGATAATGAGGGCAGAGAGAAGCCAGCACTGCCATGGGGAGCTTCCTGAACAGGGTTCTTCCACCATTGGGAAGGCTGGTGCTGGAACCTCCCTGTGCCTAGAAGAGGCTATGTGAAGTCCGTGGGGCAGCCCTGGATTCCAACCCCAACCAGGCCCTTCAACAATTGTGTGACTGTGGGGTGGGTCAGCGCGGGTGGTCCTGGTGGTCCCTCATGGTCCTGATGTAGCCTGGATTCTAGTCTAGTCTTTTTTTTTCTTTTTTGAAGATGGAGTTTTGCTCTCGTCACACAGATTGGAGTGCAGTGGCGCAATCTCAGTTCACTACAACCTTCCCACCTCCCAAGTTCAAGCAATTTTTGTGCCTCAGCCTCTTAAGTAGCTGGGATGACAGGTGCCCACCACCATACCTGGCTAATTTTTGTATTTTTAGTAGAGACAGGGTTTCACCATGTTGGCCAGGCTGGTCTCTAACTTCTGACTTCAGGTGATCCGCCCGCCTCGGCCTCCCAAAGTGCTGGGATTACACGCAGGAGCCACCGCTCCTGGCTTGGAAATTTGATTTTTTTCACTCTACATAAATTAATACAATTTTTTTTTTTTTTTTTTTTTTTAGAAGGAATCTTGCCTGTTGCACAGGCTGGAGTGCAGTGGTGCGATATTGGCTCACTGCAACCTCTGCCTCCCAGGTTCAAACGATTCTCCTGTCTCAGCCTCCCAAGCAGCTGGGACTACAGGCATACACCACCACTCCCAGCTAATTTTTGTATTTTTAGTAGAGATGGGGTTTCACAATATTGACCAGGCTGGCCTCAATCTCCTAATCTCATGACCCACCCACCTGCCTTGGCCTCCCAAAATTCTGGGATTACAGGCGTAAGCCACCGCGCCCTGCTAATTTTTTTTTTTTTTTTTTTTTTTTTTTTTTTTTTGAGACAAGGTCTCACTGTTATCCAGGCTGGAGTACGCTGGCTCGACCACAGCCGACTGCAGCCTTGAATTTCTGAGCTGAAGGGATCCTCTTGCCTCTGCCTCCCAAATACCTGGGACTGCAGGCATGCACCACAACACTAGCTAATTTTTTTTTTTTTTTGAGACGGAGTCTCACTCTGTCGCCCAGGCTGGAGTGCAGTGGCCGGATCTCAGCTCACTGCAAGCTCCGCCTCCCGGGTTTACGCCATTCTTCTGCCTCAGCCTCCCGAGTAGCTGGAACTACAGGTGCCCGCCACCTCGCCCAGCTAGTTTTTTGTATTTTTTTAGTAGAGACGGAGTTTCACCGTGTTAGCCAGGATGGTCTCAATCTCCTGACGTCGTGATCCGCCCGTCTCGGCCTCCCAAAGTGCTGGGATTACAGCACCAGCACTGGGATTGAGCCACCGCACCCGGCCAACACTAGCTAATTTTTTAAAAAATTTGTTGGTAGAGACAGGGTCTCCCTATGTTGCCCAGGCTGGGCTCAAGTGATCCTCCCACCTTAGCCCCCCAAAGTGCTAGAACTAAAGGGGTGAGCCGTGTCCAGCCCTTAATGTGTTTAGCTGCACATGGCAACTGTATTGGACAGTGCAGTTCTAGAGAGTTCTGTGTGACATAGTTCCTGGGGAGGATGGCAGTAGGATGTGCTAACTTATGGTGGGCGTGGCTGTCAGGATCCCAGCTGGAAGTCGATATGGGCACTCAGCCCCAGCACTCAGAGGTGACAGAAGCGCCTCTGACTGGTGCTCTCCCTTCTGCCTCCGGCCCCAGGTCCAGTGGCTCCTGGACAACTATGAGACGGCTGAGGGCGTGAGTCTGCCACGGAGTACCCTCTACTGCCACTACCTGCTGCACTGCCAGGAGCAGAAGCTGGAGCCTGTCAACGCCGCCTCCTTCGGCAAGCTCATCCGCTCCGTCTTCATGGGCCTGCGAACTCGCCGTCTGGGCACCAGGTAGGGCCGTCCATCTACTCCCAACAGCCCCTGGGGAACTGGCGGGCACACCAAGGCCCACCTCCAACTCCAAGTCATCTTGGGCAGTCCAATCCAGCCCAGCCCCGCCGGCCTCCACGAGGCTCACTCCCACCCCAGGCCTTTGCACTGGCGGTGCCTTCCACCTCGTGTTTCTCACCCCTCCTTACTCACACATCCCCTGACTGCCTCAACTGAAACCGCAGCCTCCTCCCTCTCCCCCGCCCGACACCCCAAACCCTGCTTTATTTTTCTCTTTAGCATTGAGCACCCTCACACGTGCCTTTTTTTTTTTTTTTTTGTCTTTGGAGACAGAGTCTCACTCTGTGGCCCAGGCTGGAGTGCAGTGGCTCAATCTCGACTCACTGCAACCTCCGCCTCACAGGTTCAAGCCATTCTCATGCCTCAGCCTCTTGAGTACCTTGGGATTACAAGCATGCGCCACCATGCCCAGCTAATTTTTAAAAAATATTTTTAGTAGAGACAGGGTTTTGCTATGTTGGCCAGGCTGGTCTTGAACTCCTGTCCTCAAGTGATCTTGGCCTCCCAAAGTGCTAGGATTATAGGCATGAGCCACCATGCCCAGCCCACACGTGCCTTTTACGTGACTTATTTCAGTTGTTCTGGTCCGTCTGCAATGCTTGTACCTTGATGACGCGGGGTTGCACCTAGTCAGTGCTTCCTCAGGGCCTGTGAGTCAGTGAATTCATGCGGGAAGGAACAAGAAGCCATCCCATGAACCCACCCCTCTCTTCCTCTCCTTTGCAACCCCCGTGGCTCACCCCCGCTCATGTCTCGGTTCCCGTTCCCAGCTTCAGCATCACCTCATTCAGCTATTCAGCCATTCAGCCATTCATTTATGTATAATCTTGGGCAAAGTACTGGATCTCTCCCAACACCCACAGCCCCTGTGCCTCCTCAGTGCAGCACCCCCAGCTCTGCAGGGCAGGTGTCTCTCCATCTGTTCCCCTAATAGAGAGGAGATGGGTGTGCTGTGAGGCGCTCCATGGCTGGCCAGCCCAGACCCCCAGCCCAGCCCTTCCCCTCCACCTCCCTCCCAGGGGCAACTCCAAGTACCACTACTACGGCCTGCGCATCAAGGCCAGCTCACCCCTGTTGCGACTGATGGAGGACCAGCAGCACATGGCCATGCGGGGCCAGCCCTTCTCGCAGAAGCAGAGGTAGGAGAGCAGGACCGGACTCGGGGCAGGGCAGGCAGGGAAGGGCATACAGGCCGGTCCCCAGCAGCCAGCCCGCCTGCCCATTCTACTCCAGGCTCAAGCCCATCCAGAAGATGGAAGGCATGACCAACGGCGTGGCGGTGGGGCAGCAGCCCAGCACGGGGCTGTCGGACATCAGCGCCCAGGTGCAGCAGTACCAGCAGTTTCTGGGTGAGAGCTCCCTGGCCTGTGTTTCCCCAGCCACTGCCCCCCGGCCCCGTACAGATGGTTCCCAAAGCCGGATGGCGGCAGGCAGCCTCTGAGCTGGGGAGGGCTTGGTGGAGATGCCTGAGGACCAGCAGGGGGTGGGGGAGACATCACAGTCTCCGTCCACAGTGACAGTTCTGTCCCCAGAATCCTTCTTCAAGGTAGATTCTCATTTCTTTCAATGCAAAGTATTTCTCTGGGGTTCTGAGCTCCCCAGTGAATCCCCTTTATGCTACATGAGATTTTCTTTATTTTTGTTTGTTTATTGATTTTTTTGAGACAGATTCTCTGTCACCCAGGCTGGAGTGCAGTGACACCATCCTGGCTCACTGCCACCTCCGCCTTCTGGGTTCAAGTGATTCTCCTGCCTCAGCCTCCTGAGTAGCTGGAACTACAGGCATGAGCCGCCATGCCTGGCTAATTTTAGTATTTTTAGTAGAGATGGGGTTTCACCCTGTTGGCCAGGCTGATCTTGAACTCCTGACCTGAAGTGATCCTCCCGCCTTGGCCTCCCAAAGTTCTGGGATTACAGGCGTGAGCCACCGTGCCCAGCCTACATGAGATTTCAAATCCCACCCAGTTGGACATGGTTACTTGTTGGAGATATGACGGCAGGTCCTCTTACCTCGTGAGTCCTGTGAGGCCCACTCACTTCCCTGTCGAGCCATCCCACAGCCATGGTGTCCATGGGGCTAGAACCACTCACTTGCCAAGAAGGCAGGCATGTACCCAGTGTTTCTAAAAGTAAACTTAAAAAAAGGCCGAGTGCAGTGGTTCATGTCTGTAATCACAGCACTTTGGGAGGCTGAGGCTAGAAGAAATGCTTGAGGTCAAGGGTTCGAGACCAGCCTAGTCAACATGGTGAATCCCCATCTCTACTAAAAATACCAAAATTAGCCCGCCATGGTGGCGGGTGCCTGTAATCCCAACTACTCAGGGGGCTGAAGCAGAATTGCTTGAACCTGGGAGGCGGAGGTTGCAATGAGCCAAGATCGCACCATTGTACTCCAGCCTGGGCAACAGAGTGAGTGAGACTCTGTCTCAGGAAAATAAAAAAGGCCGGATGCGGTGGCTCATGTATATAATCCCAGTACTTTGGGAGGCCAAGGTGGGGGGAATTGCTTGAGTCCAGGAGTTGGAGACCAGCCTGGGCAACATAGCAGGACCCCATCTCTTAAAAAAAAAAAAAAGACAAAGTAAACAACAATCCATGAAAACAGGGCCAAAGGATGCTAAGTAAACAAGCAAACCCTTGGAACCCATAGTCCAGCCACACACCCTCGATCCTGAGCACGTGGGAGCTCATTTCCTCACCTGCCATGGAGGCCAGGACATCCCATTTGTCCCGTCCGTGCCTGAGGACATAGGGGAGGATGGGGAACAATACTTCTGGCAGAGTCGAGGGGCATCCCCAGGGCTACTGTCCATGGCTAGCCCCAACCTGGGATGCTCAGGCTCAGGGCAGCGTCCTGTGGTCCTGACTGTGCCCTGGGGGCCTACCCATTCCCTTGCCAGGTGGGTGCTGTGTTGCAGCCGGGACTCAGAGGCCCACGTCCTGAGGGCTGGCGCAGTGCTGCCACTCAGCAGACAGGCGGGGCTGGCACAAGACCCTCCTGTCCTCTCTGCCAGAGGAGTGTGGGCCCTCAAGTCCTCCCCATCCTGGGCCCAGGCCAGGCGCTCGCCCCCACCGAGCCTTGTCTCTCACCGGCACTTGGGGGACCCCAGTCTGATGAGAAAGGGACAACTCTGGGACCCCAGGGTGGGCAGGCACGGGGGATGAAGGGCCTCATGGTTCCCCCCCACCGGCCCCGCAGATGCCTCTCGGAGCCTCCCTGACTTCACAGAGCTCGACCTCCAGGGCAAGGTGCTGCCTGAGGGCGTTGGGCCCGGCGACATCAAAGCCTTCCAGGTCCTGTACCGGGAACACTGTGAGGTAGGGTAGCCAGGTGGGCAGGCAAGCAAATGGGGACGCAGCCATGGGCATGGGAGGGTCATGCTGCCCCCCAACCTCCCTGAGCATCTGCCTCTGCCACAGGCCATTGTCGATGTCATGGTGAACCTGCAGTTCACCCTGGTGGAGACGCTGTGGAAGACCTTCTGGAGGTACAACCTCAGCCAGCCCAGCGAGGCGCCGCCGCTGGCCGTGTGAGTACTGCCCGGCAAGGGGGCAGGAGGGTGGGACCTCAGGTGATGTTGACACCCAGGGTTGGGGCGCCTGCTTGTCCCCTGCAGTTTGTGGGGTACACATGCCCTTGGCTGTGTGGAGCGTGTGTGTATAGCCACCCGACACTCAGAGTCGGGGGTGGTGTGCCTGACCAAGCACCATCTTGGTGGCAGGGCACCATCTCCTCCCTGGAGTGGCAGCTTCTGGAATTTGTTTGACCCCTGTGTGCAGGGTAGGGTGTAGGATCCCGTCCCACCCCCCGGGCCTGTGCCAGCCGGACCCTGGGGATCCTCGGGAGGCAGGGGTACTTACCTGACCCTGGGCTGGGGGTGGGGGTCTGATCCTGGGGGCAGGGCCACAGAGTGCCCCAGTGACCCTGGGTTGGGGACAAGCTATACCTGTGCCTTTCTGGCACTTGGGACAGGACCATAGAGTGCCCCAGTGACCCTGGGTGGGAGTAAGGGGGTACCTGTGTCTTCTGGCACTGGAGACAAGACCACAGAGTGCCCCAGTGATCCTGGAGTGGGGGTAAGGGGGTACCTGTGCCTTCTGACACTGGGGGAGAACCACAGAGTACTCCAGTGACCCTGGGTCAGGGACAGGGGGTACCTGTTCCCTTCTGACAATGGGGGCAGGACCATAGAGTGCCCCAGTGACCCGGGGTGGGGTGGGTGCCTGCAGGCATGACGAGGCCGAGAAGCGACTGCCCAAAGCCATCCTGGTGCTGCTCTCCAAGTTCGAGCCCGTGCTCCAATGGACCAAGCACTGTGACAACGTGCTGTACCAGGGCCTGGTGGAAATCCTCATCCCCGACGTGCTGCGGCCCATCCCCAGTGAGTGCTTGGCCTGCTCGGCACCCCCTGCCCCACATACCCCCGCCCTGCCCTGACCGGCCCCCACCACCGCCCACAGGTGCCTTGACCCAAGCGATCCGGAACTTTGCCAAGAGCCTGGAGAGCTGGCTCACCCACGCCATGGTCAATATCCCCGAGGAGATGCTGCGGGTGAAGGTGAGGGTGTGGGGGGTCCCTTTCTCTTGTCTCTGGGGCTTAGGCCCCCCGTCTCCTCTGCTCCCCAGGGGCGGTAAGATTTGTCCCCACGCCTGTTCCAGGGGTGATGCCTGTGAGGGAAGGGGAGACCTTCTCCGCCTCGGGGAGCACCCTGGGCAATGTCTTTATAAACCAGTGTCCTCAGGCACTCACTTCTGAAATGCAACCCCTTTGTGGTGTTACTGTACTCAACACAGCATCTTTCAAAAATAAAAACCAACTGCAAACATACAGTAGTTCCCTTTAGACAGCCTTGCTAGAAAGTGCTTCATGTGTGGCCGGGCGCGGTGGCTCACGCCTGTAATCCCAGCACTTTGGGAGGCCGAGACGGGCAGATCACGAGGTCAGGAGATGGAGACCATCCTGGCTAACACGGTGAAACCCCGTCTCTACTAAAAATACCAAAAAAAAAAAATTAGCCGGATGTGGCGGCATGCGCCTGTAGTCAGAGCTGCTGGGGAGGCTGAGGCAACAGAATGGCATGAACCCAGGAGGCCAAGATTGCACCACTGCACCTGCACTCCAGCCTGGGCGACAGAGCAAGACTCTGTCAAAAAAAAAAAAAAAAAAAAGAAAGTGCTTCAGGTGTGCAGAGACAGATAAAACTTTTTAAGAAAGGCAACAACATCTATAAGGAAACATAATACTTGCCTTTTTCATCAAAAGATGCACATTTACTAACTACTTAGATGTGAGGAACTTGATGGGATGTGGTTGGGGAAAAAAAAAAAACCCACCACTGGGCACAGGGCAGGGACTGGGGCCTGTGGAGACAGTAGATGCCAGATCCAGGAGCAACCCTTCAGAACCAGTGAGACTCATATATTCATGTATTCACACAACCTCCTTCTCAGCACACAGCAATGAACAAGACAGACAAAACCCCTGTCCTCTCCCAGAGCTGAGATTCTAGGGTATGAAAGAAAATGAGGCTGGGCGCAGTGGCTCATGCCTGTAATCCCAGCACTTTGGGAGGCTGAGGCGGGCGGATCACTTGAGGTCAGGAGTTCAAGACTAGCCTGGCCAACATGGTGAAACCCTGTCTACTAAAAATACAAAAACTAGCCTGGCGTGGTGGTGTGCGCCTATGATCACAGCTACTCAGGAGGCTGAGGCATGAGAATCGCTTGACCCCAGGAGGTGGAGGTTGCAGTGAGCGGAGATCACGCCCCTGCACTCCAGCCTGGGCTACAGAGTGAGATTCAGTGTCGAAAGAAAGAAAGAAAATGAAACATGTTTATCAAAGCAGGATTTGCCCTTTCTGCGCAGTGCCCTCCATATTTTCTATTGTGTTCTTTCATTTAAAAAAAAAAAAAGCCTTTCCTGGCACGGTGGCTTACTTCCAACACTTCGGGAGGCAAAGACAGGAGGATCTCTTGAAGCCAGAAGTTTGAGACTAGTCTGGGCGACATGGCGAGAGCCTGTCTCAACTGTTACTTTAAAAAATAAAAATACATTTAAAAAAATATTGTGCCCTGGTCAAAATACAATTAATTGAATTTTGGGGGGCGCTTAGGAGTGGACACCCAAAGTTTGAAGGTCGCGATCCTTCTGTATCCCAACAAAAGTAGCGAGGCACATCCTTTTTTAGGAAAAAGGAAACAGGCTGAAGGAGGTTGCCTCGGGGTGGGGCCAGGGCTGGCGGGCTGGGGTTCCTCGAAAGCAGCAAGCCCCCCAATCCCTGCACGCAGGTGGCCGCAGCCGGCGCCTTCGCGCAGACACTACGGCGCTACACGTCGCTCAACCACCTGGCGCAGGCGGCGCGCGCTGTGCTGCAGAACACCGCGCAGATCAACCAGATGCTGAGCGACCTCAACCGCGTGGACTTCGCCAACGTGCAGGTGAGTGCGGGGCGGGGCGGGCGAATGAGGGGCAGCCCAGGGGGTCGGGCCAGGCAGGGGTGATGGCGGCTGAGCCCTGGGCGCCCGCCCATCCGGTGTGCCCCAGGAGCAGGCCTCGTGGGTGTGCCGTTGCGAGGACCGCGTGGTGCAGCGGCTGGAGCAGGACTTCAAGGTGACGCTGCAGCAGCAGAACTCGCTGGAGCAGTGGGCGGCCTGGCTGGACGGCGTGGTGAGCCAGGTGCTCAAGCCCTACCAGGGCAGCGCCGGCTTCCCCAAGGCCGCCAAGCTCTTCCTTCTCAAGTGGTCCTTCTACAGGTGCGCGCGTGGCGGGATCGGGCCCGGACTGCACCAGGGAAGGCCCTGGGCCCCTGGGGGACTCAGTTGCTCTTCTACGACGACCCGAGCCTGCAGGCTGGGTGGGCGGGCTGGGGCCCTGGGCTCTGTACCATGCACGCCCGAGGGAAGGCTGTGCTGGGGTCCAGCCTGAGTCGCTGGGCTGGCGCGAGGCCCGGACACATCGCAGCGGGGAGGGGTCGAGGGGTTGGGCCAGACGGGGCCTGACGGTCTCCTCTCCGTCGCCATACCCAGCTCCATGGTGATCCGGGACCTGACCCTGCGCAGCGCCGCCAGCTTCGGCTCCTTCCACCTCATCCGGCTGCTCTACGACGAGTACATGTACTACCTGATCGAGCACCGCGTAGCCCAGGCCAAGGGCGAGACCCCCATCGCCGTCATGGGCGAGGTGCGCACAGCAGGCCACTGGGGCCGCGGGCGGGGCGCCAGGCGGCGGGACCCTCACCCATTTTCTTCTCCTTCCTCCAGTTCGCCAATCTGGCCACCTCCCTGAACCCCCTGGACCCCGACAAAGGTAGGCGAGGCGTGTTCCCACCCAGGGCGCGGGTCCCGGGGGTGGCGGACAACGGAGGGGCTGGGGAGGAGGAGGAACCCGGGGCGTTGCCACCCCGCCCCGAGCCTGACTTGGCCCCTGTGTCCCAGACGAGGAGGAGGAAGAGGAGGAGGAGAGCGAGGACGAGCTGCCGCAGGACATCTCACTGGCGGCTGGCGGCGAGTCACCCGCGCTGGGCCCAGAGACCCTGGAGCCGCCGGCCAAGCTGGCGCGGACTGACGCGCGCGGCCTCTTTGTGCAGGCACTGCCCTCCAGCTAAGCCCTTGGCCTCCCCGCCCCACCCGCCCCCGCCACCCCTTCACGCCAGGGTCCCTCACAGCTTCTGTGGCTTCGTGGTCACCGCTCCAGCCTCAACCAGGGCAGGGAGGGGGCCTCCGAGACAGGGAAGGCCGGGGCCCTCCTACCCTATGGGGCCGGCACAATCAGTGGGCTGGGCGGAGCCGCAGCTGCAAACTCTGACACAAAAGACGTGCCTTAAGGAACCCGCCGCGTGCCCAGGTGCCCCGTGGGGCATCCAGCTCGGCCCCTTGGCCGCCCCCCTCCCAGGCCGCAGCATCTTCACCCCAGCCCCGTCCTCCCACCACCCCAGGGGGCAGGCAGGCAGGCCCCCTCCCGTGCGGAACTGTTAACTTATTCAGCTCGCTGGCTTTGCACAGCCTGTCCTGGGCCCAGCCCTGAGCCCCGGGCCGGCGCAGGTGGGCGTCATCTGGGGACTCCCCACTGTCAGCAGCAGCCCCGGGACCCCCTACCCCCAGCAACCCCACTGCTTCCCCTTCTTGGTATTAAGTGCAATTAAAGCCGTGGGTGTCGCATCTTCTCCGCTGGGCCCTCTCTTGCCCCCAAGCCCGAGAAGGGGGCACTGCCCGGCCCGGCTGTGGGGAGGGCGGCAGGGGGCAAGGCCTCCAGCTTCCAAAGAGCAGCGGGCCGCGGGGCCGGGGAGTGCCCACAGACCCCAGCCCCCGTGCCCCCCCTCCGCCGCTGGTTTGTAATGGAACCTTTTCTGTGCCCCTATCTTCCCGGAGACTGTGCTTCTCCTCCGTGCCGTGCGACCCCCACCCCATGACTATTGTGCGATTCGTGAGCGCCGCCCGAGCGGAGTTGGTAACTTGTTGGGTTTTTTTCCAACCATCATGGCCTTATCTGTTCCAGTTTTCTCAGTGTTTTCAGCCTGTGAGATAGATGTTTATGGCAAGAAAAAGAAAAAAAAAAAAAAAGGAACTCTGACCTATTGTATAAAAATCACTATTTTGTGTGCTCCGCGTGCTACAGCTTTTGGGGCGGCCCTGCCCAGTCCCCGTACCCACAGGGCTCCCTATCCCGGCGGTGAAAGTGTCCACACGTGTGGTAGTCTAGTGTGCCGAGCTGTTTTCTACCTTTTTGTAGTCTTTCTTAAAACAATAAATTCCGCTGTGATATTTGCCTACTGCTGACTCGCCGGGCCTTGGTGGGGGCCTTGGGGCGGGGGCTCCAGCTGGGCCCTGAGCTGCAGTAACGGGACCTCAATGAGGTTCAGAAATTAAAACATTTATTACATGAAGAAGAACGGAGTGGGGATGGCCAGGAGGTTGCCAGCCTGGGTGGGGAGGCTGGGGGCGGGCAGGGCAGGAGGAACAGGGTCCATTCGACCTCCCGGAGGGCAACGTCCACAGCTGTAGCCGAAGAAAGGGGCAAATGCACAAGGGACCAGGCCCATGCCCAGCTCGGAGTGAAGGCAGGGCGCTCAGGCTGGTGGGGTAGGGGGCGCCCTCTCTCTGCCCCTTCCCAACTTAAATAGGCATAAATAAAAAGCGTCCAGACCCTCGGGCCACCAGGGGCTGCCCTGCCCAGCCCAGTTCCGCAGCCTAACACTAGTGCCGGTCATCAGTCGGTGGGCCAGCCGGCCAGGAAGAGGCCACCCCGGGGAGGCGGCCGGTCCCAGGCCGCGGAGGTAGTTGGAGTCAGTGTCCCGGGCGGCCTGGCCCTCACAGCACGATCCACGTGTATCGCTCGCTGTCTGCCAGAACCTTCAGGGAGCACCCTGCAGGGACAGGTGGGGACAAAGCATGGAGTCCCTCCCTGCCCAGCCCTGCAGGCGCACTCCCCACCTGACTTCCTTCTGGCCCAGAAGGTTCCAGAAGGCAAGAACCCTGCTGAGTTGCCCTCTGCCTCTAGCCTGCAGCTACCCAATAAACATCTGTAGTGTGAACCCTGTAGTGTGAACGAGTGACGGGCCAGACTTGGCGGGAGGCTCCCAGGCCCCACACCTTCAGGGCTGCTGAGCTGGGCCTGGCCTGGGCGGCCCTCTCCTTACCAGCCTTCCCACCCATTTCATCAGCGCTCAGGAATCAGCGCCTGGGTGAGGACAAGTGACCCTGGGGACCCTGACCATCACGGGGTCACCGAGCCCCACCTTTGTGGAGCGCCTCGTTGGTCATCCTGTTGACGTAGCGGCCGCTGCTCTCGGGCACCAGCCACTTCATGACCATGTCCACGCAGCTCTTGCGGTAGGAGCTCCAGACACTGCCGCTGCGGGGCCAGGGGGTGAGTGGCTCTCTCCGCCTCAGCCGCCCCCGACCCTGCCCCCCAGCCCTGCCTCACCTGGTCTGCCCTTTGACCTCAGTCAGGTCACCTACACTGACTGTCTCGAAGATGCCTGTGTTGAGGTCCCATGCCACCTTGAGGCTGGTGTGATAGGTCTTTGGTCTGCAGTGGAGAGGGCCACAGGACAAGCGCTGGGACAGGCGGGCTCCTGAACCAGGCCCCACGCTACCCTGAGGGGCTTTTGTCTTTGGAGAAGCTACGGAGGGGCCCAGCCAGGTTGTGGCACAGGGAGCGCCTTCTCACATCCCCATGCCCCCACCCTGAAGTGTCTGCCAGTGGCCCCCCTAGTGGACAGGGAGGGCAGGGTCCCCGCCCGCGCTCACCGGAGCTGACCCTCCTCAGTGGGGGATGGGAAGGCCAGGAGCAGCAGGCCAATGTTGATGAGGACCTGGTTGGTTTCCGGGCAGACCTGGGGTTGGGGGTGGACGATGCCAGCTGCTGAGGGCGACTCCAGAGTACAGGGAGCCCTGGGCCCACCCTGCCCACCCTGGGCCCACCTCTAGAATGACGATGTCATAGTCGCTGAAAGAACAGAACTGGTGGCCCCAGGTAGCGTCGTGGCGGATGACCTCATTGATGACATATTCGAAGTCCAGTGTGAGCTGCTCCACTGTCAGGTACTGGCCCTGCGGGCGAAGTGGGCAGGCGCAGAGGATGGTGCCAACTGCCCCCCAGCAGCTTCCCGGGACTGCCCTCGGCCCGCCCACGCCCGCACCCACCTGGACAGCAGTCCGCTCCCGCATGGGCCGCAAGTTGCGGCCACGAAGATCAGTCACCACGAAGGGCAGGGAGATCTTGTCGTCCTCGAACTCTGGGGAGGCAGGAAGTGGGGGTGGGGTGGAGGGAGGCCAGGGGCCCCATTTGGGTTGGCTTCCCCATCCCAGGCCCTGCCACATGCCTGCCCCCCACTCACCATCCTCCGGCTCCGTCCCCTCTCCGGACTCCAGCACATAGTATAGCTTGGTGTAGTTGATGTAGCCAGGCTCGGGGGCAGGCGCCTCCGAGGCAGGGGGGCTGTCCCGGGGTGCTGCCTCCCCACACAGGGCTAAGGGCTCACAGTGCGCACGGCAGCGGCTGCCGGAGGGTCCTGGGCACAGGGCAGGCCGGGCTTCCTCAGGGGCCCCGCCCTTGGCCTCTTTGGCCCGGCGGAAGATGTCAGCCACAAACTCCTTGGCTTTGGCAATGGCGGGCGAGGGCTCAGGAGACCCAGAGGAACGGGCTGGGGCCGCCTCAGGGCAGAAGCTGGGGAGAGCAGGGGGCAGCTCTGGGCTCTGGGGCTCGGGGGGGCTGGCAGGCGCCGGGGGGCAGGTGCTGTGGTCATACAGGATTTGGCAGAAACTCCTGTCACCTGGAAGAAGAGATGGGTGTGGAGAAGTGTCAGTCCGGGATGCTCCCAGCCTCGCTCAGTGTCCTCAGGGGTTTTCAGAAACCCACCTTGAGGAGACACTTCTAGACCTGGCTATGCTGAGATCAGTCTGAAACACCCAGAAGGGGAAAGACCTTTCTGCGCATGCACACCACGCACACATGCGTGCAGACGTTCGTTCAAACCCTTCTTAAGCTGTCTACTGAGTGCCCCACACTGAGGACACAGGAGTGAACTAGACAGACAGAGCCCTGCCCTGGGGGAGCCGACACTCTACAGTGTAGAGCGTTCACTACAGTAGCATCCAGCCTCCTAACATCTGCCACTCTGTCGAGGGACATCTTGTGACTTTCACTGGCATTTCTCTGACATGGAAGACCTAAGGCAAGGCCCTCCTGGGTCCTTCCCGACACAGGCCAGACTGCTGCGGGCACACTTCATCCAATCGGGGCCTCTGTCTCTGCCTGCCTAGAGATGACTCCCCCAAGGAATGTGGGCAACACATGGAGAACCCCAACATGTTCACTGAGCAGCCCTGTGGCTGGGCCCCATCCCAGGTTTCCTCTGAGCTCTGTACAAGTAACCCCCAGAGAAGGGCCGCATCCCCCAAAATGCAGCTCAGAGATGAACTCGCCCAAGGTCACATATGAGATAAATCGAGTCCAGGCTCCCCTCCACCACCGTGACAGCCCCTTCCACAACAGGGCGGGGAACAGGTGACAATGGCCAAGGAAGAAAGCACCCCTCTGTGTCAGCACTTCCCACTGATGACCACGCCCTCTCCCTGGGCTGGCGCAGAGCTGACTGTCCGCTGCGGTTGTTCCTAACACGGCCCACAGCCGAAAGGGCAGAACTGCGTCAACCCTCGCAAGCTGCAGGGTTCATGGCCAATAACCGAGTGGCCGAGCCTCAGCAAAGGACAGCGCTCACCCTTCCTGGTACAGATTGGGGGCTGAGGACAGGAGGCCCCAGATATGTCTGGGGACAGAGTGCCCTGGCCCCTGGCTTATTTGTGGGCTGAGTTATATACATTTAATCCTGCCCATTCCCCGACCGCCCCCAGGGACAACCATTTCCATGGGGATTTAATGGACGTCTTTGTATCTGAGTTCTTGTAAAATTAAAACGTCTTTTTTTTGGAGATGGAGTCTTGCTGTCTCCCAGGCTGGAGTACATTGGCACAATCTTGGCTCACCGCAACCTCCGCCTCCTGGGTTCAAGCAATTCTCCTGCCTCAGCCTCCTGAGTAGCTGGAATTAGAAGCATGCGCCATCATGCCCAGCTAATTCTTGTATTTTTAGTAGAGATGGGGTTTCACCATGTTGGCCACACTAGTCTTGAACTCCCTGACCTCATGTGATCCGCCTGCCCTGGCCTCCCAAAGTGCTGGGATTACAGGCGTAAGCCACTGTGCCTGGCCTAAAACGTCTTTTTCATTTATATTAAGTGGTTCCAGTTATAGATTCCTTGTGTTTCACCCACATGTGCACACATCTCTGACACATGCTCCACGATGCCAACGCAGGGGCCTTCACTGGTGCTCCACAGATGCCCCCAACCCCCCGACTCCTCCTAACTCACTCCCCAATCCCCAGGGAGGGTTCTTCAGGTGGCCCCCAGCTCCCCGTCAGCAGCCTTGGGACACCGGGACCCAGCGAGACCCTGCCAGAGGAAAAGACGCGGGCACAGGGCAGCTGGGTCAGTCACAGTCACAATTCTGTTGCCAAATGGCCCCGGGGCCCCCTCCCTCCCGCTGCTGCCAGCCGGTGGCATGATCCAGCCTCCTGACATTTGTCACTGTCAAGGGACATCTTGTGATTTTCACTGGCATCTTTCCGACATCAAACATATAAGGCAAGTGCCTGCCCACTAACCACGCCCCGAAATGTCACATTAGCAGTTCTCTTCTTAAGAGAAAGGGGCGCTTCCCCATCCAGCTAGCCACCTGTGGCTATTTCAGCTTAACACAACTACAATTAAACCCATCATAGGCCAGGCGTGGTGGCTCATGCCTGCCATCCCAGCACTTTGGGAGGCCAAGGTGAGTGGATCACTTGAGGTCAGGAGTTTTGAGACCAGCCTGATCAACATGGTGAAATCCTGTCTCTACTAAAAACACAAAAATTAGCTGGGTGTGATGGCACAGGCCTGTAGTCCCAGCTTCTCAGGAGGCTGAGAGAGGACAATTGCTTGAGCCTGGGAGGTGGAGGTTGCAGTGAGCCGAGATCGCGCCACTGGACTCCAGTGGAAAAAAAAAAAAAAGTATCACAAGCTCAGTTCCTCAGTCACACGAGCCACATTCCAAGTGGCTCCTGGAGGCAGCCATGGTGGACAAAGCAGATATGGGACATCTCAGCCACTGGCAAGATCCCGTGGGCAGGGCTGTGGCGGGCGTGGCCACGTTTGGACCCCAGCATTCCCACGACCAGGCTGTGTGACCTGGGGAAGTAGGCTCCCACCTCTCTATGCCTGGGGCCCCTTGTCTATGTGGTAGGGTAGGGAGAGGACCCGCTTCACGCGTTGCCAGGCTGCCATGAAACCGCAAGGCCTACCTGCCGAGTGGACAGAGACGGCGCAGGCCACCAGGGAGTAGCTGGTGTTGAGCAGCACCACCTGGTCCTTCTTGAGCTGGAAGGCGGGCTGGAAGGTGGGGAAGGGGTAGACCACCTGGTACTTGGTGTGCAGCATGAAGCCGTGCCGCAGGCACTGCGCGTTCGGGTCTCCTGCAGCAACACACACCACAGCGGCTCACTCTCGGTCCAAGGCAGGGGGACAGGGGGGCAGGGGGCCCTCGCCTCCTCAGCCCCCTCACCTGGGTGGGCCCGGCTGGCATCCTGGCAAGCAGCACAGCGGCCCGGCGGTGGTACCGCCACGGTGCTGACGTAGATGTCACGGTGGTTCTCGTCGCTCATCATCATCATGTTCATGAGCATCCCGTTGGCCGAGCGGGTGCTGGGGGCCAGCACACCCTCAGCTGCCTGGTCGGCGCCTGGGGGCCCCCACTGCACACCCCCTGCCCCAACCAGCCATGGCTCCCTGAGGAGCCGGGTCTCACTTGAAGCCAAAGACGATGACCTTAGAGGCGTCGCTGGGCCACTCGCATACGGTCAGGTACAGGTCGCTGTAGATCTCCTCATCCTGGAAGAGCCGAACCTGCCGGACCTGCGAGGCACGTTCAGGGTCAGCACCGGGTCAGGGAACCTGCGGGGGTCCCCCGAAGCTGTACGATGCAGTCCCTCATCAGGGCTGGGGCTGAGCAGGTAGGAGCACCCCAACAGCCCGCACCACACCCCTCCACCTTGCCTGAGGACAGCCTGAGGAGGCTCCTTTCACCAGTGGGGGAGACGGTGGAGACCAGGCCAGGGTGGATGCAGCTGATGGGAACAATGTCCCGGAGGAGACTGCGCCAGGCACTGGTTGCAAGCCCAGCCCACCCTGAAGCCCACTCAGCTCTCTGAGTTCACATGTATGCTGAGGTAACAGTACCCACCTCCTGCGGGGGTTCCAGGAGTCAAGGGTCCAGGCTAAAGCCAGGGTGGCTTAGTCCTAATAAAGCTAACTGGCCTGAGCCAACATGTTCTATCACTTCATCGAGTGTGTTGCACCAAACGGAATTGCCACTATTTACCCCATTTTGAAACATAAAAATGGTAATTTCATTTTCTTTTTTGAGACAGAGTCTCGCTCTGTAGGCTGGAGTGCAGTGGCTCGATCTCAGCTCACTGCAACCTCTGCCTCCCGGGTTCTAAGCGATTCTCCTGCCTCAGCCTCCAGAGTAGCTGGGATTACAGACATGCACCACCAATGCCCAGCTAATTTTGCATTTTTAGTACAGATGGGGTTTCACCATGTTGGCCAGGCTGGTCTTGAACTCCCGACCTCAGGTGATCCACTCACCTCGGCCTCCCCAAGTGTTGGGATTACAGGCATGAGCCACTGCGCCCAGCCTTCGTTTTGTTTTGTTTTAGAGACAGGGCCTTACTCTGTTGCCCAGGCTGGAGTGCAATGGTGTGATCATGGCTCACTACAGCCTCAAACTCCTGGGCTCAAGTGATCCTCCTGCCTCAACCTCCAGAGGAGCTGACTATAGGCACATGCCAATATGCCCAGCTAATTTTTTTTTTTTAGTAGAGATGGGGTTTTGCCCTGTTGCCCAGCCTGGTCTTGAACTCCTGGGATCAAGTAATCCTCCCACCTTGGCCTCCCAAAGTACTGGGAGTACAGGCATGAGTTACCACGTCAGGCCCTGGTAATTTTATATGGTTGGATCTAACACATGGAATATCGACGATGACCCCGTGAGTACATGATCATTTTACATCCAAGGAACCTGAGGCTCAGAGGGTGCTGTGACCTGCTGAGCCACACCATCTGAAGGGCCAGCCTGGTGCTGAAGCCTCCCTACCAGCTTGAGCTTGCTGTGGACGTTGAACTCCCACCAGTACAGATGGTAGATGTAGAAGGAGAAGTCGTCGTCCCCACTGCTGCTGGTATAGGAGAGGACGTAGCGGCCGCATTTGGAAAAGCCCAGGAAGATATGTCTGTGGGGGTGGAGAGGTCACAGCGGCCAGGTCAGGGTGAGCCCACCACCCCCGCCCAGCTGCCCCCTTTGCCTGGGCCCAGCCTCACCCTGCATAGAGAAAGTCCTCATCCACGATGTTCTTCAGGGACACGCAGACCCGGGGAGGCAGCTTCCGGAAGAGGCGAGGGGAGAGCTGTCCGCTGATCTGGGGAAGGGGTGGTCAGGGCACTTCAGGCACCATCTGCAGCCCCCAGCCCTGTCACCCACAGCAGAGAGGCAGGGCAGCTCTCACCGGGTCCAGCCCGGCCCAGCCCACCATAATGGTCAAAAGGAGACCAAGCTCTGGAAGGGGGGAACAACTGAGGCAGATGGGGACAGTAAAGCCAGGTGGATCTCGCTTGAGCCTTCATCTCCACCAGGGACCCACGCCACCTTCCCAGTTTCACACCTCTTCAGCCTCAGGTCCCTCTTGACTGAGCCCAGCATCACTGCCCCCAAGAAAGCTCCCCAATCACCATGTCCCATGCTGGGCCACCTGCTTCCCTCCCTGAAGGCTGTCCCTAAGCTGTGGGTATTCATCCTACTAAGAAGGCTGAGACAGGGTCCTGACATGCACCCATCTGTCCCCAACCCACCAGCCTTCAAACGAGGGGGCTTCTCCTCCCCGGACCAGCTCTGGCCTCTGCTGGGGGCCAGTCAAGGCAGATAGAAGGGTGAGCCTAACCAACGACCCAACTCCCCGTTCCCAATTAACTACCGCCTTCCAGTGGAATCCCTCATCCCCAAAACTTCACCACGGAAGGATATGTGGGGACTGACAGGCACAAGCCAGGCACAGGGACATCAGAGCAGCCTCACTCTTGCTACCCAGGCTGACTGGGGAGACATAGCTCTGCCTTCAAGACATTCCAATCTGATGGGACGAGTCCTGTCTGGGAAGCTCCCTGTCTGATGGGAGACAAACTCTGTCCACAAGGAGGTCTCAGTCTGATGGAGGAAACAGCCCGAACAGCCAGGCCCAGGCCGACAGGGGAGACACAATCCCTGCCCAAGGAGCTTCCAAGCTAAGGGCGGAACCACAGCCAAGCCCAGGGAGCTCCCAGGCTAAGGGCGGAGACTGTCCCAGCCCAGGGAGCTCCCAGTCAAAAGGGGGAGACACAGTACTGTCCTTACAAAGCTAACAGCCTCACGGAGAAGGCGCAGTCCCTCTCCACAGAGACACAGCCTTGCCCCAGTTACTGCCCACCTGCAAGAGATCCACATTTCTGCCCTCCAGAGCTCCCAAACTGATGGGGGAGAGAGACATCATCCCCCAGCTCTGGGAATTTCCAGTCTGATGGAGGAGACAGAGCCTGCTTCGGTTAACTTTCACTCTGCGGGGGAAGACTCAGCCCTATCCAAGGAGCTCCCACACTTTCAATGGGGAGGCCCACCCAGGTACAGGAACTCCCAGCTCATGTGTGGTCGAGGCTCGGGCAGGGAGAGGAACATCAGGCGGTGGAAGCCCAAAGCCAGCGGCAGGGGCTCTGCAAAGGGGGCGGGAAGGTTCCATCACGGAGGGGCCATGGGAGCAGGGCTTTGAAAAATGGTTCTGAACCTGGATCGCCGCCTTCCTCCTGATCCTCCCTGCGGCCTCGGAGGAGGGGTCGCCTCCCTCTGAGCCCCCTCCTGGGGCCCCGCCCCCAACCCCTCCATCCCAGCCCCTTTGCCGGTTACCCGACACAACCTCCTGCATCCAGGCCCCCGACTGAGCCTCCTCCATCCAAGCCATCTCCCCCGGGCCCCGCCCAGGCCCTTCATCCGAGCCCCCTCCCCTGGGGCCCCGCCCCCAACCCCTCACCCCGCGAACGCCCTCCTCCCTCCGCCTCCCTCGTCCCTACTCCCCACCCTCCGGCGCGTTCCCCACTCCAGCTCCAGGCCTCACCTTGACCCGCTCCAGCTGCTTGAGGACGTGCTCCCGCCGCCGCCCTGCTGCCCGCTTCCCTCCGGCTCCCCCGGGGCCGCCGCCGCCGCTCCCAGCCCCGCTGTTCCGCTCCGATTTCGAGCTGGGCGCCATTTTCACCCCCTCCCTCCACTTCCGGAGCAACCGGCCCCTTCGCCCCACCCCTGCCGCCTCCTCATTGGTCCTTTCTCGGGACAGCGGCCCGCCGGTTGGGTGAAAGCCCGCACTCGCGCTATGCCTGTCCATCAAAGCCGCCTCGACTCTTGATTGGTAGCGACAGTAAGAGCCCCCGCGGCCAGTTGCCGTATTCCCGCCCTGCCTTAAGGACATACCACTCGGAGGTCCCGTTTGTGCGCCTAGCCCAGATAACTTTGATCTGATAGGTGGATATCTCTGTCTGTCTCAATGGCGTCACGCCCCCTGTGGCTAGCGGGTTTCCATGGAGACCACAGGAGGTCCAGGCCCTTGGGCGGGGCGACGGGAGCCTGTGGTCCACCAAGACTCGAGAATCCTCAGCCCCCGGCTGCCCGCGCCCAGTCTGGGTGGGCAGAGGCCTGACGAGCATACTTGGGCGGCAAAACCAGGCCGAGAAAAGAGATTTACAAAAAAGGGAAAAAACGATGGAATTCGATGAAAGCTTATTTCCGATGGGCGAATTGGTGGGATGACGGTGTTGATAATGGTAGCATCAATCATGTATCGCTCCACATATGACAGACAAGTTCTGAGCTTAAACAGTTCGATGTGGCAGGGCCCTGTTGTGCCCATTATGCAGATGATGGCAATACAAATAATTGTTGAAGGGCCGCTCCGTGCATCATATTCGTATCATTGGTTTTATTGGTTTTAGACAGAGTCTCACTTTGTCACCCAGGCTGGAGTGCAGTGCAACGGCTCACTGCAGCCTCGACCCCGGGCTCAGATGATCCTCTCACCTCAGCCTCTCATGTGGCTGGTACTACAGACGTGCGCCACCACGCCCGGCTAATTTTTTGTATTTTTAGTAGAGAGGAGGTTTCACTATGTTGGCCAGGCTGGTTGCGAACTCCTGACCTCAGGTGTTCCGCCCGCCTAGGCCTCCCAAAGTGCTGGAATTACAGGCATAAGCCACCGTGCCCGGCCTAATTTTTTGTGTTTTTTGTAGAGACGGAGTTTCACCAAGTTGTCCAGGCTGGTCTCCAACTCCTGGGCTCAAGTGATCCTCCCACCTCTACTTCCCAAAGTGTTGGGATGACAGGCCAGCCCATTTAATCCTCTGAACAATCTAGAAGATAGGTTTTTTTTTATTATCTTCATTAAAAAAATGTTTTTTGTAGAGATGGGGTCTCACTATGTTGCCCAGGCTGCTCTCCTGACCTCAATCGATCATCTCATCTTGGCCTCCCAAAGTGCTGGGATTACAGCCATAAACCACTGTGCCCAGCTGATTTCAAGGGTTTTAGGAGTTATGTGCCAGAAAACCTGAGTAAGACAAAATTATATGTTTATTGGGTTTTTTTATTACAACACAATATCACAACATATCTTTTTTTTTTTTTTTTTTTTGAGATGGAGTTTCGCTCTTGTTGCCCAGGCTGGAGTGCAGTGACACAATCTCAACTCACTGCACCCTTCACCTCCCGTGTTCAAGCAAGTGATTCTCCTGCCCCAGCCTCCCAAGTAGCTGGGATTACAGGCACGTGCCACCACGCCTGGCTAATCTTTGTATTTTTAGTAAAGACAGGGTTTCACTATGTTGGCCAGGCTGGTCTCAAACTCCTGACCTCAGGTGATCCACCCACTCCACCCTCCCAAAGTGCTGGGATTACAGGCGTTAGCCACTGTGCCCGGCCATCACAACGTATCTTTAGCCAAAGATTCCCATGCTTCTTGCATACCCTACGTCCATGGAGAGCAAAGCTGTCCCCAAGACAGTGGGGATACCTGGCTGCTATTGCCTTAACCAAGTGATCAAAGTCAACATCACCAACGATAAGTCATTTGGACATCACGGATCCCAGCTATGTGATAGGGAGGACATTTGTAACTCTCTGATATTATCCCCAAACCTAGAACCTCAGTCTAACCATTAGACAACATCAGACATTTATCTCAAATTGAAAAATGTTCGCAAAATACATTACTAGGCTGGGTGCGGTGGCTCACACCTGTAATCCCAGCACTTTGGAAAGCAGAGGAGGGAGGATCACTTGAACCCAGGAGGTCAAGACCAGCTTGGGCAAAATGACGAAACCCTCATCTCTACAAAACATCACATAAATTAACTGACTCTACTGGCACACATCTATAGCCTCAGCCACTGGGGAGGCTGAGGCAGGAAGATTACTTGAGCCCAGGAGGTCGAGGCTGCAGTGAGCTCTGATGGTGACACTGCACTCCAGCCTGGGAGACAGAGCAAAACCTTGTCTCAAATAAAAAACAAAACAAGGCCAGGCATGGTGGCTCATGCCTGTAATCCCAGCACTCTAGGAGGCCAAGGTGGGCAGATCACAAGGTCATGAGATCTAGACCATTCTGGCTAACACGGTGAAACCCCATCTCTACTGAAAATACAGAAAATTAGCCAGGCCTGTAATCTCAGGTGGCACACGCCTGTAGTCCTAGCTACATGGGAGGCTGAGGCAGGAGAATCACTTGAACTTGGGACGTGGAGGTTGCAGTGAGTCGAGATCATGGCACTGCACTGCAGCCTGGGCAACAGAGTGAGATTCTGTCTCAAAAAAAAAAAAAAAAAAAATTTAAAAAAATTAGCGGGGTGTGGTGGCGTGAACCTATAGTCCCAGCTACATAGGGGGCTGAGGTGAGAGGATCACTTAAGCCTGGGAGGTCGAGGCTACAGCAAGTGGAGATCGAGCCACTACACTCCAGCCTGGGCAACAGAGTGAGATCCTGTTTCAGAACAAAACCCAAAACCCAAAAAACATTAGAGGAAATTGTGTGAAGGGAATAAAAGAACTCTCTGTACCTTCTTTGCAGATCTGAAAATGTCTAATTGTTTCAGGCTGGGCACAGTGGCTCACACCTGTAATCCCAGCATTTTGGGAGGCTGAGACAGGAAGATGGCTTGAAGAGAAGAATTTCACCAGTCTCAGCAGCTATCAAGACCTCGTCTCTATAAAGAAAAAACTTCTTTTTTTTCATTAGTCAGGTGTGGTAGCACGTCTGTCTTGCTATGTACTTGGGAGACTGAGTCGGGAGGATCCCTTGCACCCAGGAGTTTGAAGTTACAGTGAGCTGTGATTGCATCACTGCATTCCAGCCTGGGTGACACGAGCAAGACCCTGTCTTTAATAATAATAATAAAATTAAAAATAACAAAAATAAAATAATGTTGTTTCAAAATTCAAAGGGCTGGCACAGTGGCTCACGACTATAATCCCAACACTTGGGGAGGCCAAGGCAGGTGGATCACTTGAGGCCAGGAGTTCAAGACCAGCCTAACCAACATGGTGAAACCCTGTCTCTGCTAAAAATACAAAAATTAGCCTGGCATGGTGGGCTCCTATAATCCCAGCTACTCGGGAGGCTGAGGCATGAGAATCACTTGAACCTGGGAGGCAGAGGTTTCAGTGACACAGAGCGAGACTCTACAGCGTCTTTGAGGTTATACATAAATAACCTCAAAGTTTTTAAAAGAGCATGGGGGAGGAATTTTTTTTTTTTTTTTTTTTTTTTTTTTTGAGATGGAGTCTCACTGTGTCGCCCAGGCTGGAGTGCAATGGTGCCATCTCGGCTCACTGCAACCTCCGCCTCCCAGGTTCAAGCGATTCTCCTGCCTCAACCTCCCAAGTAGCTGGGACTACAGGTGTGTGCCACTATGCCCAGGTAATTTTTTTTTCGTTTTTCTTTTTTTCTTTGAGACAGAATCTCACTCTGTCGCCCAGGCTGGAGGGTAGTGGTGCCATCTCAGCTCACTGCAAGCTCCGCCTCCCGGGTTCACGCCATTCTCCTGCCTCAGCTTCCCGAGTAGCTGGGATTACAGGCGCCCGCCACAACGCCCGGCTAATTTTTTGTATTTTTAGTAGAGATGGGGTTTCACCGTGTTGGCCAGGATGGTCTCAATCTCCTGACCTCGTGATCCACCCGCCTCGGCCTCCCAGAGTGCTGGGATTACAGGCGTGAGCCACCGCACCCGGACAAAAATTTTAAAAATTAGCATGAGAGCGGGAGCCTGTACTCCCAGCTACTTGGGAGACTGAGGTGAGAGGATTGCTTGAGCCCAGGAGTTCAAGGCTGCCAGTGAGCCGTGATCGCACCACTGCACTTCAACCTGGGCAACAGAATGAGACACTGTCTCAGAAATAATAATAAAAATAAAGAAAGAAAATGGAGAAAAGTGGCCATAGTCAGAGCCGATGGGGTCATTTTCAAGGACAAGATACTGGGATACAGGCAAGGAGACAGGAGTTCATGATGACTTCAGCATCTGAGTGGAATATTTAGCAAAATGTTAGTGTCATTTTCTGATATGAGGAAGACTAGGGAGAAGTCAGTTTGGGCCAAGTCAGTTGAACACATAGATGGGACAAACAGACAGTTTTTCCTTCTACATCACATCACTCTCAATCCTTCGCTTCTGACACCAGATGATGGGGGGCTTCTTCCAAATCAAGTAATTCCCCAATTCTTTGTGGATGCCAACGCAATGTCCTGCAGTTTACTTCAATTCTCTGTTTTTTTTTTTTTTTGAAATGGAGTTTTGCTCTTGTCGCCCAGACTGGAGTGCAATGGCGCGATCTTGGCTCACTGCAACCTCCGTCTCCCGGGTTCAAGTGATTCTCCTGCCTCAGCCTCCCAAATAGCTGGAATTGCAGGCTCGCACCACCAGGCAAGGCTAATTTTTGTATTTTCAGTAGAGACAGGGTTTCGCCATGTTGGCCAGGCTGGTCTTGAGCTCCTGGTCTCAGGTGATCCGCCTACCTTGGCCTCCCAAAGTGCTGGGATTCCAGGCGTGAGACACTATGGCCAGCCTTTTCTTTTTCTTTTTTTCCCGAGATGGAGTCTTGCTCTGTCACCCAGGCTGGAGTGCAGTGGTGCGATCTTGGCTCACTGCAACCTCTGCCTACAATTATTATCAAGGCGTTTTTATGGTGTTTTTTTTTTTTTTTTTTTTTTTTTTTTTTTTTTGAGACAGGCTGGAGTGCAGTGGTGTGATCATAGCTCACTGTAGCCTTGACCTCCCAGGCTCATGCAATTCTCCCACCTCAGCCTCCCAAGTAGCTACAGGTGTCAATAATACAGGGACTACAGTGCTTATCACCATGCCCAGCTGATTTTTGTATTTTTGGTAGAGACGGGGTTTCACCACGTTGGCCAGGCTGGTCTCGAACTCCTGACCTCGCGTGATCTGCCCACCTTGGTCTCCCAAAGTGTTGAGATTACAGGTGTGAGCCACCACACCCAACCTAATTTTTGTATTTTTAGTGAAGACAGGGTTTCACCATGTTGGCCAGGCTGGTCTTTAACTCCTGACCTCAGGTGATCCACCCACTTTGGCCTCCCAAAGTGCTGAAATTACAGGCGTGAGCCACTGCGCACGGGCAAGACTTCCCTATTTCTGGTCATTGGTCACTTGGACTCTCCCTTAATATGCATATGTATTTGTTTACAAATAACCCAACTGTACAGGTGCATTTAGACCACTCTTTCTAGCCTATGAATTAAATCATACCTGGAAAATGGCCATAAAACAGGAGGGGGCAAGTAAATAGAACTAGAAATTATGATTCATTTCCCACATCCAGCTTTGGAGACCAGTGGCTTTGAACACAGAAAGCCTTGGGCTCAGTTTTCCTTGTGGTCCCAACTCCTCATTGCTTCCCTCTTACAGGTCATCCCACTTTTAAGCAGTAGTGATAGAAACTCAAAAATTTTTTTTTTTTTCCAAGACAGAGTCTTGCTGTGTCTCCCAGGCTGGAGTGCATGGCTCGATCTCGGCTTACTGCAACCTCTGCCTCCTGGGTTCAAGCAATTCTCCTGCCTCAGCCTCCCGAGTAAGCTGGGATTACAGGCGCCCGCCACCACGTCCAGCTAATTTTTGTATTTTTAGTAGAAATGGCTTTCACTATGTTGGCCAGGCTGGTCTCAAACTCCTTACCTCGTGATCCGCCCACCTCAGCCTCCCAAAGTGCTAGGATTACAGGTATGAGCCACTGCACCCAGCCAAGAAACTCTGTTTTTATCTGGACATGTGGCTTCCCAGTAGAAAGATGGTGTTTCTCAGCCTCCCTTGAAGTTAGCAGTGCGTATCCACCATTTCCTTTCTTTTCTTTGTTGGAGACAGGGTCTTGTTCTGTTGCCCAAGTTGGAGTGCAGTGGTACTCCACCTAGGCTCAAGCAATCCTCCCACTTCAGCCTCCCAAGGAGCTGGAACTACACTGTGCCCAGCGAATTCAAAAAACATTTTTTTTTTTTTTTTGAAATGGAGTCTCGCTCTGTCACCCAGGCTGGAGTGCAGTGGTGTGATCTCGGCTCACTGCAACCTCCACCTCCCAGGTTCAAGCGATTCTCCTGCCTCTACAAGGCCCGGCCCACGCCTGTAATCCCAGCACTTTGGGAGGCCAAGACAGGTGGATCACGAAGTCAGGAGTTCAAAACCAACCTGGCCAAGATGGTGAAACCCTGTCTCTACTGAAAAAACAAAAATTAGCTGGGCGTGGTGGCAGGCACCTGTAATCCCAACTACTCGGGAGGCTGAGGCAGGAGAATCACTTGAACTTGGGGGACAGAGGTTGCAGTGAGCTGAGATCTTGCCACTGCACTCCAGTCTAGGCGGCAGAGTGAGCCTCCATTTCAGAAAAAAAAAAAATTTTGTAGAGACAGGGTCTCACCTTGTTTCTCAGGCTGGCCTTGAATTCCTGGGTTCGTGCTGTCCTCCTGCCTCCACCTCCCAAAAAGTGCTGGGATTACAGGTGTGACCCACCTTGCCCAACCTAATTTTCTGAATTTTTTTAGAAATGAGGGTCTCACTGTGTTGCCCAGGCTGGTTTTGAACTCTGGTCCTCAAGTATTCCTCCTGCCTCAGCCTCCTGAGTAGCTAGGATTACAGGTGCACCCTGCTTCACTTTTTTTCTATTTAATTCAATAGATGTACAGGGCACAGTGGTGCATGCCCACAGTCCCAACTACTCAGGAGTATTGCTTGAGCCTGGGAGTTGGAGTTCAGACTGGGAAACATAGCGAGCTCCTGTCTCTTAAAAAACAAAACAAAACAGGTTGGGTGTGGTGGCTCATGCCTGTAACCTCAGCCCTTTGGGAGGCCAAGGTGGGTGGATCAGCTGAGATCAGGAGTTCAAGACCAGCCTGACCAATATGGTAAAACCCTGTCTCTAATAAAAATACAAAAATTAGCCAAGCATGGTGGTGTACGCCTGTAGTCTCAGCTACTGGGAAGGCTGAACAGAAGAGTTGCTTGAACCCAGGAGGCAGAGGTCGCAGTAAGCTGAGATCGTGCCACTGCCCTCCAGCCTGGGCAACAGAGTTGAGACTCCCTCTCAAAAAAAAAAACAAACAGGCCGGGCGCGGTGGCTCAAGCCTGTAATCCCAGCACTTTGGGAGGCCGAGACGGGCGGATCATAAGGTCAGGAGATCGAGACCATCCTGGCTAATACGGTGAAACCCCGTCTCTACTAAAAAATACAAAAAACTAGCCGGGCGACGAGGCGGGCGCCTGTAGTCCCAGCTACTCGGGAGGCTGAGACAGGAGAATGGCGTGAACCCAGGAGGCGGAGCTTGCAGTGAGCTGAGATCCGGCCACTGCACTCCAGCCTGGGCAGCAGAGCAAGACTCCGTCTCAAAAAACAAACAAACAAACAAACAAACAAAAAAACACCCAAACAGGCCAGGAGTAGTGGTTCACACCTATAATCCCAGCACTTTAGGAAGCCAAGGCGGGTGGATCACTTGAGGTCACGAGTTTGAAACCAGCCTGGCCAACGTGGCAAAACCCATCTCTATTAAAAACAAAACAAAAATTAGCCGGGCATCATGGTGTGCGCCTGTAGTCCCAGCAACTCGGGAGGCTGAGACACGAGAATCACTTGAACCAGGGAATCGGAGGCTGCAGTGAGCAAAGATCCAGTCACTGCACTCCAGCCTGGGCAACAGAGAGAGACTCTGTCTCAAAATAAATAAATAGGGCTGGGTGCGGTGGCTCATGCCTGTAATCCCAGCACTTTGGGAGGCCAAGGCAGGCGGATCACGAGGTCAGGAGATCGAGACCATCCTGGCTAACATGGTGAAACCCCGTCTCTACTAGAAATACAAAAATCAGCTGGGCGTGGTGGTGGGCGCCTGTAGTCCCAGCTACTTGGGAGGCTGAGGCAGGAGAAAGGTGTAAACTCAGGAGGCGGAGCTTGCAGTGAGCCGAGATCATGCCACTGCACTCCACCCTGGGCGACAGAGCAAGACTCTGTCTTTAAAAATAATAATAATGGCCGGGCGTGGTGGCTCAAGCCTGTAATCCCAGCACTTTGGGAGGCCGAGACGGGCGGATCACGAGGTCAGGAGATCAAGACCATCCTGGCTAACATGGTGAAACCCCGTCTCTACTAAAAATACAAAAAACTAGCCGGGCGACCTGGCGGGCGCCTGTAGTCCCAGCTACTCGGGAGGCTGAGGCAGGAGAATGGCGTGAACCCGGGAGGCGGAGCTTGCAGTGAGCTGAGATCCGGCCACTGCACTCCAGCCTGGGCGACAGAGCGAGACTCCGTCTCAAAAAAAAAAATAAATAATAAATAATAATAATAATAATTAATTAAATTAATAAACAAAACAAAACAAAAATAGGTATACAAGGATACTCAGTGGCAAGCCTCTCTTTACCCTCAGCCACAACCACTCCATTCTCCCCCTAGAGCTGGCCCATATGTATGTTTTATATATGCAAATGATCTATATTGTTAGTATCATTCTGGAATTTTTTTCCCACAAGATTATCTCTACCCATGTTAATCCATGTTGTGGTTTGAATGGTGGCCCTCAAATAGATGGGCAGATGTCCTGTCTCCCCGATGCCGTGAATGTGACCTGATTTGGAAAACAGGTCTTTGCGATGTAATTCAGTTAAGGATCTTGAGATGAGATTATCCCAGATTAACTGAGTGGACCCTAAATCCAAAGACCAACAGTGTCTTTATAAAAGAGAGAAGAGAGGCCGGGCACGGTGGCTCACGCCTGTAATCCCAGCACTTTGGGAGGCCAAGGCAGGCGGATCATGAGGTCAGGAGATCGAGACCATCCTGGCTAACATGGTGAAATCCTGTCTCTACTAGAAATACAAAAAAATGTAGCTGGGTGTGGTGGTGGGCGCCTGTAGTCCCAGCTACTCGGGAGGCTGAGGCAGGAGAATGGTGTAAACTCGGGAGGTGGAGCTTGCAGTGAGCCAAGATTGCGCTACTGCACTCCAGCCTGGGTGACAGAGTGAGACTCTGTCTTTAAAAAAAATTAATTAATTAATTAATTAAATTAATAAATAAAACAAAACAAAAACAGATGTACAAGGATATTCAGCGGCAAGCCTCTCTTTACCCCCAGCCACAACCACTCGGGTCTCCCCCCTAGAGCTGGCCAATATGTATGTTTTAATATATGGAAATGATCTATATTGTTAGCATCCTTCTGCAATTTTTTTCCCACAAGATTATCTCTACCCTACTCAGGAGGCTGTGGCAGGAGAATCGCTTGAGCTCAGGAGGCACAGGTTGCAGTGAGCCAAGATCGTGCCACTGCACTCCAGCCTGGGCGACAGAGTGACACTCCATCTCAAAAATAAACAAATAGCCGGGTGCGGTGGCTCAAGCCTGTAATCCCAGCACTTTGGGAGGCCGAGACGGGCGGATCACGAGGTCAGGAGATCGAGACCATCCTGGCTAACACGGTGAAACCCCGTCTCTACTAAAAAATACAAAAAACTAGCCGGGCGAGGTGGCGGACGCCTGTAGTCCCAGCTACTCGGAGGCTGAGGCAGGAGAATGGCATGAACCCGGGAGGCGGAGCTTGCAGTGAGCTGAGATCCGGCCACTGCACTCCAGCCTGGGCGACAGAGTGAGACTCCGTCTCAAAAAAATAAATAAATAAATAAATAAATAAATAAATAAATAAATAAATAAACAAATAAAATAAATTAAATAAGGCCGGGCGCGGTGGCTCACGCCTGTAATCCCAGCACTTTGGGAGGCCAAGGCGGGCGGATCACGACGTCAGGAGATCAAGACCATCCTGGCTAACATGGTGAAACCCCGTCTCTACTAAAAATACAAAAAAATTTAGCCGGACATGGTGGTGGACGCCTGTAGTCCCAGCTACTCGGGAGGCTGAGGCAGGAGAATGGCGTGAACCCGGGAGGCAGAGCTTTCAGTGAGCCGAGATGGCGCCAATGCACTCCAGCCTGGGCAACAGAGCAAGACTCCGTCTCAAAAAATAAAATAAAATAATAAAATAAATAAATAAAGACAGGAGAGGAGAAACAGATTCAGTGAAGAAGGTCATGTGGAAACTGAGGCAGAGATTAGGGTGATGCAGTCACAAGCCAGGAAACACCAACAGTTGCCTGGAACCACTTCCAGCTTCCAGAACTGTGAATACATTTATTTTCCTTCTTTTTTTTTTTTTTTTTTTTTTTTTTGAGATGGAGTCTCGCTTTGAAGTCCGGGCTGGAGTGCAGCCGCGTGATCTCGGTTCACTGCAAGCTCCGCTTCCCGGGTTCACGCCATTCTCCTGCCTCAGCCTCCCGAGTAGCTGGGACTACAGGTGCCCGCCACCACGCACGGCTAATTTTTTTTTAATTTTTTATTTTTAGTAGAGATGGGGTTTCACCGTGTTAGCCAGGATGGTCTCGATCTCCTGATCTCGTGATCCGCCTGTCTTGGCCTCCCAAAGTGCTGGGATTCCAGGCCTGAGCCACGGCGCCTGGCCTCCTTCTTTCTTTTCTTTTTTTTTTTTTTTTTTGGAGTTTCACTCTTGTTGCCCAAGCTGGAGTGCAATGGCGCAATCTCTGCTCATCACAACTTCTGTCTCCCAGGTTCAAGCGATTCTCCTGCCTCCGCCTCCCTAGTAGCTGGGATTACAGGCATGCACCACTATGCCTGGCTAATTTTGTATTTTTAGTAGATACGGGGTTTCTCCATGTTGAGAAACCTGACCTTAGTCTGGTCTCAAACTCCTGACCTTAGGTGATCCGTCCGCCTCAGCCTCCCAAAGTGCTGGGATTACAGGTGTGAGACACCGTGCCCGGCCCTTTCTGTCTTTTTTTAAGACAGAGTCTTGCTCTGTCACCCAGGCTGGAGTGCAGTGGCGTGATCTCGGCTCACTGCAACCTGTGCCTCCTGAGCTCAAGCGATTCTCCTGCCTCAGTCTCCTGAGTAGCTGGGATTACAGTCATACACCACCATACACAGCTAATTTTTTTTTTTTGTATTTTTTTAGTTGACATGGGGTTTCTTCCACCGTGCTGGCCAGGCTGGTCTCAAACTCCCGACCTCATATGATCTGCCCTTCTCCACCTCCCAAAGTGCGGGGATTACGGGTGTCAGCATTCCGGGTGCACGGCCGGATAAATACTGATTATAATAAATAATAAATACTGATTACGCCAGGCTCCATGCTGGATACTGGGACTACATTGATGGACCATAGTCCATTGTTATCCCTGCAGAGGCCCCTGCTGGGTAGTGCAGAGCTGGGCAGGAATGGGCAGGACTGGACAGGACACGGTGGCAGAAGGGGAGTTTGTTGCATGGAGATAAGGCCAGTGGGTTATTTACCGGAGCAATGGTTAGGTTCCTAGCCAATCAGCACATTCCATCCCTCTGGCCCCCAGGGATTGGTTCTGGATGGACATATGACCAAATTTAGGCCAATGAGATTTAAGTTTGAGGCCTTCTGCTAAAGTCAGGGAAGAACGCCTGTTGGTTCTGGGAATATCTTAGCACCACATGCAGAAGCCTGCAGGTAGAGTTCAGAGTTCAAGAAAGAATTCATCTAAAAGATATCACTGAAGCCCCTGGATTCAGCTGTGCCTGAATGATACAGGTTTTCTGTTCATGAACCAATAAATGCCCTTGTTTGTATTAGCTAGTTCAGTTTGGGTTCTCCCTTTGCAATGAAAAGAGGCTTGCCAGGAACTCAAATATCTTGGTTCTTATTGCTGCTTCCCTGGGGACTAGGACTGGTACAGTAGTCCTGTCTCCCTAGGGTTACCCCATTACTCTGCTAACGAGACTGAGGAACCTCCACCCAATGTCCAAGCTAATGGCCATCCATCCCATGGGGAGTACTTGAGATAGGACCTGTTGTTCTCTTCTGGCGAAAACTAAGACCCGTCTCCTGTCTCACCCCACGAAGTGGGATTCTCAGGAGGTCACACAGCCCTAGGAAACATGAACAAATAACCACCTCTCTGGGCCCGTGTTTCTTAACTTTTTTTTTTTTTTTTTTTTTGAGATGGAATCTCGCACTGTCACCCAGGCTGGAGTGCAGTGATGCAATCTCGGCTCACTGCAACCTCCACCTCCCAGGTTCAAGAGATTCTCCTGCCTCAGCCTCCCGAGTAGCTGGGATTACAGGTGCCTGCTGCCACGCCTGGCTAGTTTTTTTTGTATTTTTAGAAGAGACGGGGTTTCACCTTGTTGGCCAGGATGGTCTTGAACTCCTGACCTTAGGTAATCTGCCCACCTCAGCCTCCCAAAATTCTGGGATTACAGGCATGAGCCACGGCCCCCAGTCACTGTTTCTTGATCACTTCCTCCCTCCCCTGTATCACGGCCTGCCTTCTCTGGGATAAATACACTCAATCCTTGTCTCAAGCTCTACTTCTGGGAGACTCCAACTCAGGGCCTTGGCCACTCCCAAGCTGAGCAGACACTAAACTTTTTTTATTTTTTTATTTTTTTTTTGAGACGGAGTCTCACTGTCGCCCAGGCTGGAGTGCAGTGGTGTGATCTCGGCTCACTGTAACCTCCAGATCTCGGGTTCAAGTGATTCTCCGGCATTAGCCTTCAGAGTAGCTGGGATTACAGGCATGTGCCACCACGCCAAGCTAATTTTTGTATTTTTAGTAGAGATGGGGTTTCACCATGTTGGCCAGGCTGGTTTCAAACTCCTGACCTCAGGTGATCCACACGACTTGACCTCCCAAAGTGCTGGGATTACATTTGTGAGCCACCGCGCTCGGCCAACACTATACTTTTTAAAAAATATTTATTTTATTTTATTTTAGTTTAGTTTTGAGACAGAGTCTTGCTCTGTTGCCCAGGCTGGAGTGCAGTGGAGCAATCTCGGCTCACTGCAAGCTCCACCTCCTGGGTTCACGCCATTCTCCTGCCTCAGCCTCCCGAGTAGCTGGGACTACAGGTGCCCGCCACCTCGCCCGGCTAATTGTTTGTATTTTTTTTAGTAGAGACGGGGTTTCACCGTGGTCTTGATCTCCTGACCTCATGGTCCGCCTGCCACAGCCTCCCAAAGTGCTGGGATTACAGGCACGAGCCACCGCGCCCGGCCACTATACTTTTATTTTTATTTATTTATTCATTTTTGAGACAGGGTCTCACTGTTATCCAGGCTGGTGTGCAGTAGTATGAACATGGCTACCTGGGCTCATGTGATCCTCCCACCTCAGCCTCCCTGGTAGCTGGGACTACAGGCAAGCACCACCATGCCCTGCTATGTTTTGTTTTGTTTTGTTTTGGTTTGTTTTGTTTTGTTTTGTTTGTTTGAGACAGAGTCTCACACTGTAGCCCAGGCTGGAGTGCAGTAGCATGATCTCCGCTCACTGCAACCTCCACCTCCCGGGTTCAAGCCATTTTCCTGCCTCAGCCTCCAGAGTAGCTGGGATTACAGGCACGTGCAACCACGCCAAGCTAATTTTTGTATTTTTAGTAGAGATGGGGTTTCACCATGCTGGCCAGGCTGGTCTTGAACTCCTGACCTCAGCTGATCCTCCCGCCTCGGCCTCCCAAAGTGCTGGGATTACAGGTGTGAGCCACTGTGCCTGGCTCCCGCTAAGTTTTAAAAAAATGTTTTTAGAGACGGGATCTCACCATTACTGCCCAGGCTGGTCTCGAACTCCTGGGCTTGAGCCATCCTCCTGCCTCAGCTTCCAAAAGTGTTGAGATTATACAGGCGTGAGCCACCACACCCAGCCACCATTCTTAAAATGTTCTACCCACTCCCTCATTTTGCTTCAAGACAGCTCTTTGAGGGAGGGGGTTTGCCATTCCCCCCGTCCTTTTTTTTTCTTTATTTAAAAACAGGGTTTTACTCTGTTACCCAGACTGGCGTGCAGTGGCACATAGCTTATTATAACCTCAAACTTGAGCCCAGGGGCTCAAGTGATCCTCCTGCCTTGGCCTCCTGAGTAGCTGGGACTATGGGTGTGCACCACTGTACCAGGCTAGTTATTATTGTTGTTATTATTATTATTATTATTATTAAGACAGAGTCTCGCTCTGTTGCCCAGGCTGGAGTGCAGTGATGTGATCTCCACCTCCCAGGTTCAAGCGATTCTCGTGTCTCAGTCTCTGGAGCAGCTAGGATTACAGGCGCGTGTCATCATGCCTAGCTAATTTTTGTATTTTTAGTAGAGACGGGGTTTCACCAGGTTGGCCTGGCTGCTCTGGAACTCCTGACCTCAGGTGATCCACCTGCCTAAGCCTCCCAAAGTGCTGGGATTACAGGTGTGAGCCACAGAGCCCAGCCCAGACTTTTTTTTTTTTTTAATTTATTTTTAGAGACAGGGTCTCACTATATTGCCCCGTCTGGTCTCAAACTCCTGGCCTCAAGAGATCCTCCTAGCCAGATGCAGTGGCTCACACCTATAATCCCAACACTTTGGGAGGCTGAGGTGGGCAAATCACCTGAGGTCAGGAGTTCGAGACCAGCCTGGCCAACTTGGCAAAACCCTGTCTGTACAAAAACTACAAAAATTAGCTGGGCATGGTAGCAGGCGCCCATAATCCCAGCTACTCAGGAGGCTGAGGCAGGAGAATCAGTTGATCCCCGGAGGTGGAGGTTACAGTGAGCCTAGATCGCGCCACTGCATTCCAGCCTAGGCGACAGAGTGACAGAGTGAGACTCTGTCTCAAAAAAAAAAAAAAAAAAAAAAAAAAAAAAAGAGATCCTCCTGTCTCAGCTTCCCAAAGCACTGGGATTACAGATATAAGCCACAGCACCCAGCCTGTCAATTCCATTTTATGTGTGGGAAAGCTGAGGTCTGGGCAGGAGAAGGACCTGTCTGAAGCCGCCCTGTTGCTAAGTGATGGGTCTGGGAGATTTGAGCTTAGGTGGAGACCAGCTTGGCGTCCCCATCCACGGGTGCGAAAGCCGTGGGATATGCCAGGCACTGTTCTGAATGCACACTTCATATAATCCTTACAACACTGGGGGAGTATGGGGTGGTGAGCCAACCATTACCCCACTTGACAGAGAGGGAAACCAAGGCCCTGAGAGGTGGCACAGCCCAGGTTCAAACCCAGGCAGGCTGGCACCAAGCTCACACTCTTAACCACCAGGCTGATGCCTGGATATATGTAATTTCCTTCCAGGCGGCTGTGGCCATTTGTCAGGGGAGGAGGGGGCGGGTGTCTGGAGCAAGATCAGCCAGCAGAGGGGATATGGGTGCCAGGCAGCAGACCTGGTCAGGAGCTCCCAGGCTGGCATCTGGACTGCCAGGCTAACCTCAGGCCTCTCTAATCCCTCACTGCTGCCCGCCCCTGCTTCTGGGAACTCTCCTGTGCCCCGAAGCTCCCCCCATCCCTCCATCCCCACCCCTACTCCTGCGGTCGTCCCAAATACCAGACAGGACGAATCTCAGCTTTTCCCCAAACATTCCTTGTTCTTGTGGCCCGGCCCAGGCTGGCTGAGGTTACGAAAGCAGAGATGGGGTGGTTGTTGGCGGGGAGGGGGGGACCAAGGGGATGGGCTGGCCTGTCCTCACCACCCCATCCGGCCGCCTGCCCGTCCTCCCCAGGGCGGGGAAGGGGGTGGGCCAGCTCCCCCAAAGCCCCGGGAGAACAGGCTGTTGTGGGGGGGTGGCCTGGGTCTGGAGATGGGGGGCAGTGGTGGCCACAGCAGAGACTCCAGGAGGTGACCGCCTGGTTTCCATTAGGGAGTCCTGGTCAGCAGCTTGGGCGAGATGGCAGAGTCAGGGCTGGCCATGGTAAGGTGGGGCACGGGAGGGTCTGAGGGTGGGGCCTGCCTGCCTCCCCACCCCCACTCTGCCAACTGGCCACTGCCTCCCCACTAAGACCCTACCCGAGGAGGGGATGCTCCAGTCACCATGGCGACCCCGCGCCCAGCCTGGAGACACGCTGACCCTCCCTTCCCCACAGTGGCTGAGCCTGCTGCTGCTCCTGCTGTTGCCGGGCCCCCTGCCCGTGGCTGGCATGGAGGACGCTGCCTTCCCCCACCTTGGGGAGAGCTCGCAGCCCCCGCCCCGGGCCTGCCCCCCGCGCTGCTCCTGCCCCCGAGTCGACACTGTGGACTGTGATGGCTTGGACCTTCGGGTGTTCCCGGACAACATCACCAGAGCCGCTCAGCACCTCTCCCTGCAGGTGGGGCCCAGGGAGGGGAGTAGGGGCACCCAGGGCTGAGACCCAGAGGTGAGGGGAGCTGGAGGGGTGCCCTGGGGCTGAGGAGCGTGGTGGGGTGTAGGAACACACGTGCGGGAGGGCGGCGCGGAGCTGGCTGTGATGGAGCTTTGCCTTGGCAAATTGGCTCTGCATGTCCCAGGTGAGAGGGGTGAGTGTGGACATGCTGGAAGTTGTTGGGGACTGAGGGTTAGTGGGTGTTAGGGTCAACATCCCGGCGGTTATAGTGTTGTTTGGAGTCGGTGTGATGGGGAGTTTGGGGTTATCGGGATGTTGTGGCATTGGGGGTTGATGGTGGGGGTGGTGGCACATTTGGGGTCGATGGTGGGGGTGTTGGGGCATGTGGGGTCGATTGTGGGGGTGATGGCAGGCACATTTGGGGTCGGTTGTGGGGGTGATGGTGCATTTGGGGGCGATTGTGGGGGTGATGGCACATTTGGGGTTGATTGTGGGGGTATTGGGGGATTTGGGGTTGACTGTGGGGATGACGGCACATTTGGTATCAGTTGTGGGGGTGATGGCACATTTGGGGTCGATTGTGGGGGTGATGGCACAATTGGGGTCGATTGTGGGGGTGATGGCGCATTTGGGGGCGGTTGTGGGGGTGATGGCGCATTTGGGGGCGGTTGTGGGGGTGATGGCGCATTTGGGGGCGGTTGTGGGGTGATGGCGCATTTGGGGGCTGTTGTGGGGGTGATGGCGCATTTGGGGGCGGTTGTGGGGGTGGTGGCGCATTTGGGGGCGGTTGTGGGGGTGGTGGCGCATTTGGGGGCGGTTGTGGGGGTGGTGGCGCATTTGGGGGCGGTTGTGGGGGTGGTGGCGCATTTGGGGGCGGTTGTGGGGGTGGTGGCGCATTTGGGGGCGGTTGTGGGGGTGATGGTGCATTTGGGATCGGTTGTGGGTGTGATGGCGTATTTAGGGTCGGTTGTGGGGTGATGGCACATTTGGGGTCGATTGTGGGGGTGTTGGGGGACTTGGGGTCGGTTGTGGGGTGATGGCGCATTTGGGGTCGGTTGTGCGGGTTTGGGGTTTGACATCTTGGCAGTTACAAGACCGGTCAGGATGATGGGGTGTTTAGGATCAACTGTGGGGGTGATGATGGGATGAGGCTGGTTTGGGCTGATGGGAAGTTGAGAATCAGTGCTTGGGGTCACTTGGTCATGGGGTCACAGGTGTGAACACCCCAACTTTCGCCCTGCAGAACAACCAGCTCCAGGAACTCCCCTACAATGAGCTGTCCCGCCTCAGTGGCCTGCGAACCCTCAACCTCCACAACAACCTCATCTCCTCAGAAGGTGAGGGGGCAGAGGGAGGCAGCCTCTCTGGGGCTGTAGGACTGCCCGAGGTCTCAGCTGCCATCCCCTTCCCCCGCCCCGTCTGCGGGCAGCTCTGTCGCAGTTCCCAGAACTGCCCTTTGCTGAGCAGGATGGAAATGCAGGGGCTGGGGTGGGGGTTGGGGGCTGTGGCTTTTGAGTAGGGATGGGGAGGAGGGGATCTGAGGGCCTGGGGAGGCTCTGCCATTTCCCGGCCCAGAGCCCTGAGGCAGCTGGGAGCCCAGACTCCCCCTCCACCCAAGACCAGGCCTTCACTGCCCCCCCACTCTCCCAGGCCTTCCTGACGAGGCCTTCGAGTCCCTCACCCAGCTGCAGCACATCTACGTGGCTCACAACAAGGTGAGCCCCCAGCCCCACCCGCAGGCTGAGCCCAGGGAGGGTGCAGCTTCGGTCACACAGCCCAGGGTGTGGAGGGGACAGCTCTGCTGGGGAAGGGGTGGGGCCAGGGCGCACCAGGACCAGTGCGGCTGTGGGCTGTGTCCCTACAGCTCTCAGTGGCCCCTCAGTTTCTGCCCCGGTCCCTCCGCGTTGCGGATCTGGCTGCCAACCAAGTGATGGAGATCTTCCCCCTCACCTTTGGGGAGAAGCCGGCACTCAGGTAGGCCCTGGCCCAGCCCAGGCCCCCAGGCCTCAGATACGTCTGGGTCACGCCTGGCTCTAGGAGCAATGAGGGAGTTAAGACCTTGCCCTCGGCCGGGCGCAGTGGCGCACTCCTGTAATCCCAGCACTTTGGGAGGCCAAGGTGGGAGGATCATCTGGGATCAGGGGTTCGAGACCAGCCTGGCCAAGTCTCTACATAAAATACAGAAATTAGCTGGGTGTGGTGGCACATGCCTGTAATCCCAGCCACTCAGGAGGCTGAGGTAGGACACTTGCTTGAACCTGGGAGGTGGAGGTTGCAGTGAGAGGTGATCGTGCCGCTGCACTCAAGCCTGGGTGACAGAGTGAGACTCTGTCTCAAAATTTAAAAAAAAAAAAAAAAATGCCTTGCCCTGGAGGGCTTAACTGGGGGCAGATCCCTTGCTTGGGGAGTGGGAGGAGGGCACAGTTCTACCCTGGGAGGAGAGTGAGGCGGGAGACAGGGCCCTGTATGCTGTGTCAGAACTCCAGACTGAGGTGGAGACAGTGTGTGCAGGGATACACACACACTCTCACACAGACTCACATACACACCTGCACACACAACCACATGAACACATGCTCATGCACACACATGCAATCACGTGCACACACAAGCACACAGACTCACATACACACCTGCACACCCAATCACATGCACACAGGCACACACTCATGCATGCACACACAATCACATCCTCACACAAGCACACACACAGACTCACATACACACCTGCACACACTTCCAATCACATGCACACAGGCACATACTCATGCACATATGTACACACATGCACCCACGCACTCTTGCACATGCATACATACACACACAGTTGCGCACTCATAAACACACACACATACACACTTATGTACAGGCACATAGCACACACTTGCGTATACACACATGCACACCCACACACTCTTACAATCACACGTGCACACACACTCCACATATGCACACACTCGTTACACATACACACTGCTCACACACATGCACACACATCTATTCATACAACACATACACTCACCTGCACACCTACACACAGTCACATGCACACATGCACAATTACTCTCACACAGACCCTACACATGCACACACACACACACTCTGAAGGCGATGCTGAGCAGAGTATGGTGTGGGAGCAGGGTGGTGGGAGGCGAGGGGCAGGCTGGTGGCCGGAGCCTGGCTCTCCTCAGGTCCGTGTACCTCCACAACAACCAGCTGAGCAACGCTGGCCTGCCCCCTGACGCCTTCCGCGGCTCCGAGGCCGTCGCCACCCTCAGCCTCTCCAACAACCGGCTCAGTTACCTGCCGCCCAGCCTGCCACCCTCACTTGAGCGGCTCCACCTGCAGGTAGCCCTGCTGTAGGTCCCACCCTGGGCCAGACTCCCTTCATCTCTTTCCAGGGGGGACCCCTCCAGTTCCCAGCTTTCCATCCTTCCCAATTGCTCCTCAGAATTCCAGTGGTCGGAGTTATCTTTCTTTGAATCACTTTACTGGAAATCGCTTTGAGCTCAAGGCAAGCTCCCCGTCACTCCCTTACTCAAGAGCCTTCTGTGGCTTCCCGCTGCCCTCATCCCAGACTCAGGTCTCAGTCTCTTCTCCCTTCTCCAGAACAATCTCATCTCCAAGGTGCCCCGAGGAGCCCTGAGCCGCCAGACTCAACTCCGGGAGCTCTACCTCCAGCACAACCAGCTGACCGACAGCGGCCTGGATGCCACCACCTTCAGGTACAGGATGGTAGGAGACAGAAGGGGCTGAGAATTTACAGTCGGGGGTCCCAACCTTCAGTCCCCCTTCCCTGGATGGCTCCTAAGCCACGGCCTCATTTACTGAGTGTCTGCTGTTCACTGGGCTTGGCAGAGCACTGGGTAGGTGTCCCTGTTCCCCACAGCCCTGCACTGACATCGTAAGTCTCACATGCATTTCCATCTCGCCTCTACCCTGGTCACCCCCGTAGCTAACTCTCAGGCTGGAATCTGCCCTGAGCACCCCAAGTTTACCTCCCACCCAGCTCTCTCAACGCATCACTCCCAAATTGAAATCTCCAGCTTAAATCTGTCTCAGGACCACCCCCCAACCTCCCCGCCAAAATCTGTCAGGCACCCCACTCCAAGTGCCCCACCTGACACCGACCCTCTCTCCTACCAGCAAGCTGCATAGCCTTGAATACCTGGATCTCTCCCATAACCAGCTGACCACCGTGCCGGCCGGCCTGCCCCGGACCCTGGCTATCCTGCACCTGGGCCGCAACCGCATCCGACAGGTGGAGGCGGCTCGGCTGCACGGGGCGCGTGGTTTGCGCTATTTGTTGCTGCAGCACAACCAGCTGGGGAGCTCAGGGCTGCCCGCTGGGGTTCTGCGGCCGCTGCGGGGCCTGCACACACTGCACCTCTATGGCAATGGGCTGGACCGCGTGCCCCTGGCCCTGCCCCGCCGCCTGCGCGCCCTGGTGCTGCCCCACAACCACGTGGCCACGCTGGGTGCCCGCGACCTGGCCGCCACACCAGGCCTGATGGAGCTTAACTTGGCCTATAACCGCCTGACCAGCGCCCGCGTGCACCACCGGGCCTTCCGCCGGCTGCGCGCCCTGCGCAGCCTCGACCTGGCGGGGAATCAGCTAACCCGGCTGCCCATGGGCCTGCCCACTGGCCTGCACACCCTGCGGCTGCAACGCAACCAGCTGCGGATGCTCGAGCCCGAACCTCTGACCGGCCTGGACCAATTGCAGGAGCTCAGCCTGGCACACAACCGGCTCCGGGTCGGTGACATCGGGCCAGGCACCTGGCATGAGCTCCAAGCCCTCCAGGTCAGGCACAGGCTGGTTAGCCACACTATCCCCAGGGCCCCTCCATCCCCCTGCCTGCACTGCCACATCCCAAACATTCTAGTTAGCTGGTCAAGCAATCAGAACAAGAAAATGGTAAGAGTGGGTTAGAAGGTGATGAGGAGGCTGGGTGAGGTGGCTCATGCCTGTAATCCCAGTGCTTTGGGAAGCCAAGGCAGGAGAATTGCTTTAGGCTATGGGTTTGAGACCAGCCTGGCAACATAGCAAGACCCTATCTCTACCAAAAAAACCTAGCCAAGCATGGTGTTGCATGCCTGTAGTCCCAGCTATTCAGGAGACTGAGGCGAGAGGATTGCTTGAGCCCATAAGTTTGAGGCAGCAATGAGCCATGATCGGGCCACGGCCCTTCAGACTGGGCAACACAGCAAGACCCTTCTCTTGAAAAAAAAAAAGTGATGAGAGAGGTATGGTGCGATTCAATAACTGAATCATTTAATCAAGTGGGGACCCATCTGTCTGTGCCTTCCCGGTAAGGGCTTTAGTTTACCACTGCAGAGGGGAGAAATTTGGCAGTCATGTGGGGTGGGGGCAGAAGGGACAGGCTGGTATGAAGGAGGCAGGAGACTTTCAAGGAGAGAGGTTGGGGGCTGGCTGAGCTGAGTGGCTCAGGCCTGTGGCTGCCACAACGCCATCTATAACCCCCTGCCCAGATGTTGGACCTCAGCCACAACGAGCTGTCCTTTGTGCCCCCGGACCTGCCTGAGGCCCTGGAGGAGCTGCACCTTGAGGGCAATCGCATCGGCCACGTGGGCCCCGAGGCCTTCCTCAGCACGCCCCGCCTGCATGCCCTCTTCCTCAGGTGCCCCAAGGGTGGCCGGAGGGGTGGAGGTGGGCAGGGAAGGGCCTGGGAGGGTCACGACGGCCTCTCTGTGCAGGGCCAACAGGCTTCACATGACGAGCATCGCGGCCGAGGCCTTCCTGGGGCTCCCAAACCTGCGCGTGGTGGACACAGCAGGGAATCCGGAGCAGGTCCTGATCCAGTTGCCTCCCACCACCCCACGTGGGCCACGGGCAGGGGGCCCCTGATCCTGGAGAGGTCCAGCAGAGCAGCCCAGACTCCTGGGGCTCCGCTGGGCCGCGGACTGAAGAGACAACACCCACCGTGGGCCCTCTGTCTGGCTCTCCTGGGCCTCCAGGGTTGGGCCTGCTCTGCCTGGCACTGGCCAAGGCACCGAGGCACGCAGCTGGCATACTCCAGGCCCACAGACCACGCTGACCTGGCAGGACACGCCTTACCCCAAACTCCCAACACGGATGGAGGCAGCAACAATAAAGCCAAACCCTTCCAGTGCTCAGCACGGACCAAGCACCCTTCGGGGGCTCTGTCCACAGACTCCTCCCCACAACCAGTCCAGCTGGGGAAACTGAGGCTCTGGGATGCTAAGTGGGTCAGGACTGAATTTTGAGGTCCTAAGGCATACACTGGGGTCACCAAACAGCACCCTGTGCGACCCAGCCACGTGTGATTGCAGGGACGCCCAAGGCCACCCACTGAAAAAACACTGGGTGACAGATACAGGCCCCCTCACATGTATCCCCCCACACAGCAAGCATGGGAATGAAATGCACCCTTCAAGCTGGATGTATGGTGGTGACCTTCTGTAATCCACTACTCAGGAGGCTGAGGCAGGAGGATTACGTGAGCCCAGGAGTCGGAGGCTTCAATGAGCTGATTGTGCCACTGCACTCCAGCCTGGGAGACAGAGGGAAACCTGGTCTCTAAAAAAAAAAAAAAAAAAGCGCCTTTCACAAGCACACTGCCCCTCCCCAAACCTGCTCCCCTAACAGGCACCTCCCCTTCTACCTCCAGGGGAACTGGGGGGTGAGTGGGGAGACCTAGCCTGGCCACCGAGGGTCCGAGCAACAAACAGGACAGAGCTGGGCTGAGTGTGGCCCTGGCTATTTTATTCCATGTGCTGGCCCTGGGGACCCAGCTGGGCCAGGTCGACGCCCCTGGGGAGACAGTGGGGCTCGGCCAGCCTCAGCGGCTTCTTTGGGGTGCAGGAGGGCTTTGGGGTTAAGGCCGGGGAAGGACAGGAAGTAAAGTGCTTGCAGGGGCTCTCGGGGCTTGGTCCCAGCCACCCTCCCTGCTCCGGGGTGGGCCAGAAGCCGGACTCCCCTGGGCTGTGCAAACAGGACTCTCTGGGGCCCACCCAGGCCTGGGTGAGGGGAATACACTGGCTGGCAGGGATCGTTCCCCACACCCACAGCCACAGAGGCTCTGGCTGGGCTGGAGGCCCGGATGAGGGGCGAGTCCAGAACCGATTGTCCGCTGATTGTCTGCTTGTCTGGTCCGTGGCTGTGTCGGCTCTTCCCGGTGTCGGGGCCTGCTGCCCGCTTTCTAGGGGCTGCCCGCCCCACGGGCTCCTCACCTGCGGAGCCGCTGCAGCTGGGAGAGAGGCCCGTGGGTTCACCGGGGTGGGCTACGACCACAGTGATCCCCCAACCACCCCGTCTCCTGAGCTGCTCACCTCACTCTCTACCAGATTCCGCCTGTAGAGTGCCTCCTTTGCAGCCTCCTGTGGGGGATGGGCATTCAGCAGGTAGTCCCTGCAGGTCCCGCCCTGCCCGCTGCCCAGCGCCCACCCAGCCTGCGCCCAGCTCACCCTGCTGCCGTCATTGCCCAGGCGCCGGGCAGCCTCCGTGTAGAACTGCAGCTGCCGCTCCAGCTGGGCTGCATATTCTGAGAATGGATGGTGGGGGGATGGGGGCTTAGGGTGGGGTCTCGCTGCCCCCAACCCTCCTGTATTGTGTCCATCCCCAAGCCCATCCCCCACCAGATGCCCATCTCCGAACCCCTACCCCGTCGGATGCCCACGCCCCCCTGCTCCAGCTGTGCTCTCTGCCACTGGCTGCGTTGCATGATGTCCTGGTACTGCTGGGCCACTTCTGGGGGCACCGGCCGCCGCGCCTGCCTGAGGGCCAGGATCTAGAGGATACAGAGGGGCCTGTGAAGATCCCGCCAGGACTCCCCAGTCCTGCCCCATGGAGCCCGGCAGGACGGATACCCACCTTCCGCTCCAGACGCTCTTGGTCAAAGGCCAGCACACTGAGGCTATGCAGGGGCCGGGCTGATCTAAGGGGTGGAGGAAGGATAAGGGACTGCAGAGATTCCCCCCACCCAACCCTGTTAATTAAAAAGACACATTGGGCCAGGTACGGTGGCTCACGCCTGTAATCCCAGCACTTTGGGAGGCAGAGGCGAGCGGATCACGAGGTCAGGAGTTCGAGACCAGCCTGGCCAATATGGTGAAACTCAGTCTCTACTAAAAATATAAAAAAAAACTAGCCGGGCATGGTGGTGGGCGCCTGTAGTCCCAGCTACTTGGGAGGCTGAGGCAGAAGAATTGCTTGAACCTGGGAGGTGGAGGTTGCAGTGAGCTGAGGTCGCACCACTGCACTCCAGCCTGGGCGACAGAGCGAGATCCTGTCTCAAAAAAAAAAAGAAAAAAAGGCCGGGCGCGGTGGCTCATGCCTGTAATCCCAGTACTTTGGGAGGCCAAGGCAGGCAGATCACCTGAGATCGGGACTTTGAGACCAGCCTGACCAACATGGAGAAACTCCCGTCTCTACTAAAAATAGAAAAATTAGCTGGGTGTGGTGGCGCATGCCTGTAATCCTATCTACTCAGGAGGCTGAGGCAGGAGAATCGCTTGAACCCAGGAGGCGGAAGTTGCTGTGAGTCAAGATCGCGCCATTGCACTCCAGCCTGGGCGCCAGAGCTAGACTCCGTTTCAAAAAAAAAAAAAAAAGACACTTTGGGCACTGGGGGTATGGTGGGAGATAGGCGATACCCACCCGGTGTTGCTGATCCCAAAACCTAGTGGGGATGATGGCTGCACACCCAGGAAACTATGATGCCTAGTGGTCAGGGAGGGCTTCCTGGAGGAGGTAACAGCCAAGCTGGGATCCAAAGAAGGAATCAGAGGTGGGCAGAGGAAAAAGCGTAGGGGTGTTCAGGGCATTGGAACCCACGGAAGTCCAGAGGCCAGTGAAAACTATTCATGGCCATGAACCACAGGAGGGAGTGGGGAGAGAGAAGCCTGGATATATTGACAATGGTCAGATCATAAAAGGTTTTAAAGACCAAACAAAGGAGTTTAAACTGGATCCTCTGGGAAAAGGGGTGCCAGGAAAGGTTTTGCAGCAGGAGAGGGACATGGTCCAATTTGTGCCTGGTGGGAAACTGTCCAGCTGGGGCTGAGAGGGGAATTGGGTGTTTTCTCTAGCATGCCCTGGCCCAGATACCTACCTGTTACCTGACTCCCTTGCAGGGGCAGGCACAGGAGGAGCCTTCCCTTTGGGCCCAGCAACCTGCTTCAGAGGAGAGAACCAGTCCTGTGAGTCCTGGGCCCCTGAACCAAGCTTCCCTCCCTGGGATTGCTGATGGGTAGGGGTGGGGGGGTCTCACTGTGGGCACAGCTGCTGGCACAGGGTCAATGACCAGCCACCTCTCCGTCGTCGTCTCCAACTGCTGGGCTGTCAGTGGCTCCCGAATCCGAACCATCACCTCCAGTCGCCCCCCTGTGGGCCGGCGACCATCCAGGACCTGGATAGGGGTAAGGAGTAACTGTTGGTGGGAAGCAAGAAGTGACTAAAGGCCCAGGGCCAGGACCAGGGACAACAAGAGTGGCTTCTAAAATATGAGCCCATGGTATGGCTGAGATACCAGTTGATCATAATGGGGTGGGGTGCTGCAAGTATTTAGGGCTGGGCAGTAGGGAGGTCTGGGCCTCTGAGGGGAGGGGTTGGGTCAACAGACAGGCTCATAGGGGGCTCAAGGCAGGAACTGTCTTAATAATGTTAATGAGGCCGGGCGCGGTGGCTCAAGCCTGTAATCCCAGCACTTTGGGAGGCCGAGACGGGCGGATCACGAGGTCAGGAGATCGAGACCATCCTGGCTAACGCTGAAACCCCGTCTCTACCAAAAAAATACAAAAAAAAAAAACTAGCCGGGCGAGGTGGCGGGCGCCTGTAGTCCCAGCTACTCGGGAGGCTGAGGCAGGAGAATGGCGTAAACCCAGGAGGCGGAGCTTGCAGTGAGCTGAGATCCAGCCACTGCACTCCAGCCCGGGCGACAGAGCGAGACTCCGTCTCCAAAAAAAAAAAAAAAAAAATAATGTTAATGAGTAGCAATGGCCATACCAGAGCATGCGGATGAATGTCCACCTCTCACCTCAAGGATCTCCCGGACTTCACATGCTGTCTCCAGTGCATCCAGCTTCAGCTGGGCTGTCCCCAGCACCCGGTCAGTCTTGAACAGCCCCCTGTGTGTACATGTGTATAGTGTGGACAGGATGGTTGGTTCAGAGGAGCTCCCCTCCCCTGGAGCCCACCCAGCGGCCATGGCTCCCTCTAGCTCACCCTTTGTGAACCACTTCGAACTTGATGCCCTTGGTCTGGATGGCCCTTCGGAAGCCACGGTGGCTGCGGTTGATGCAGAGTTTGAACTGCTCCTTGAACTCTGCAGGGGGAAGGAGGGAGAGGAAGTTGGGTGGGGTCAGGCCATGGTCTTACATCCCTTCTGCTGCAAGGGAGTAGGGGTAGGGTGCTTCCAGCTGAAGCTCACCAGGGGAATCTGTGTTCTTGATCACACTGGTCTTGTCTTTCTGAGCTTCTTCCTATGACCAGAGAGGAGGCAGGAAATCTTGGGGGCCTGGGACCTGGCTTTGGCTCACTGAGTCTGCAGCCCTCCCCTCCTCAGCTCCCCACATACCACATTGGGATAGGGGAAGTCAAACCGAACAAAGACATCCAGATCGCCAGGGGACAGTCCTGTGGGCAAACAAGGGTCAGAGCTGGGCAGAGAGGGGGTCCCCATGACCCTGACCCCTGCCTACAGCCCCCTCACCTGGGGGTGTGGGCAAGTTGATGCCCTTCACGACGAAGAGGAGCATGTCGTTGCTGCTGAGGTCAGGGAAGATCCTTCCGGGTGGGCAGGTGGGCAGGCAGGTGGGCAGGGAAACAGAGGTACCTCAGTCCCACTGCCCACCTGCCTTTTCTTCCTCCAGTGGGGGCTGGGAACAAACCCGACCCTGGCCTTTGGGGGCGTCTCAGCTCCTGGGCTAATTTTAGAATCAGACAGACTAGAGTTCTCTGTTCAGGTCAGCAATGGATCACTTTTGAGTCTTTTCTTCAGTCCGCGTATATTTATTTGGTACCTACTGTGTGCTAGGTACCCTAGCTGTTAGGTGACATTCCCTTCACTTAATAGTTCTTGAGTCCTACTAAGCATCAGCCAGTGCCCTAGCTGCTAGGAGATAGTCCCTTCATTTCTCAATATTTCTTGAGCACCTACTATGTGCCAGCCAGTACCCTAGCTGCTGGGGATCTAGAATTAAACAAGAAATACCCATACCCTGTGCTCAATCTAGCTGAGTGGACAGATGAGCACAAGTACCTAAATAGAGAAACAATAGAAAACTCAGCAGAGAGGGAAGAGGGGAGTGTGCTCAGAAGAGACTGCTTGGAGAGACAGGGAGGGCCTCTCAGAGGGAAGGTGACATCATAGATGACTCTAGATGTCAACAGGGAGCTGCCACATGGAGACCTGGGGAAGAGGGTGAAGGCAGAAGAAATAGCTGATGCAGAGGCTTGGGGTAGGAACATACTTGGTTTGTAAGAGCGACCAAAAAGAGTCCCAGGTGGCCAGAGCTGAGTGAAGCGGGGACAGGAGGCAGAGAGGAGGTGACAGGGAGCCAGGCTGTGTGGAGACTGGGGAGCCAGGGTAAGGGATGTGGGTTATCCCAGGGGCAGCTGGGAACCACTGGAGGGCCAGTGGCTGCACCTAACCTCGTTTAGAAAGTGGAGAAAATGGGCCGGGTGCAGTGGCTCACGCCTGTAATCCCAGCACTTTGGGAGGCCAAGGCAGGTAGATCATTTGAGGAAACCTGCTTGGCCAACTGAGTGAAACCCTGTCTCTACTAGAAATACAAAAATTAGCTGGGCATGGTGGCGGCCGCCTATAATCCCAGCTATTCGGGAGGCTGAGGCAAGAGAATTGCTTGAACCTGGGAGGCAGAGGTTGAAGTGAGCTGAGACTGCACCACTGTACTCCAGCCTGGGTGACAAAGTGAGACTGTCTCAGAAAAAAAAAAAAAAAAAGGCTGGGCACAGTGACTCGCGCCTGTAATCCCAGCACTTTGGGAGGCCAAGATAGGTGGATCACAAGGTCAGGAGATCGAGACCATCCTGGCTAGCATGGTGAAACCCTGTCTCTACTAAAAATACAAAAAAATTAGCCGGGCACGGTGGCGGGTGCCTGTAGTCCCAGCTACTCGGGAGGCTGAGGCAGGAGAATGGCGTAAACCCGGGAGGCGGAGCTTGCAGTGAGCTGAGATGGCGCCACTGCACTCCAGCCTGGGCAACAGAGCGAGACTCTGTCTCAAAATTAAAAAAAAAAAAAAAAGTGGAGAAAACGATCCCCACTCCTCCTGGTGTGGGAAGACTTAATAGTACCAAGACCAACACCCACCAAAGCCATACCTCATCTCTGGTCTCCCATGGACTCACCCAGGCCCTGGGACAAGATACACCTTTGTACTCTCTAGATCTTTCCCAAATGTGTCACTGTGACTGCACCCTTGCCATTCTTCACTTGTATCTCATGCCTGCCCCAGGGCCTTTGCACGCTCTGTGCTCTTCCACCCATTCAAACTTTCCTACAGATGTAAATCTTATGCCAGCTTCTGGGGAGCACACCCCTACCCCCCTGCCACCAAAGGGCCATTGGGGCCACATGGTGGGGCACAGATCAGTAGCCTTACTTGATGACGCTGAAGGTCCTTTGCTCAAAGCGGGCGGTGGGTGTGGGAAGACCCCGGGCGAAGGCTTGCTTCAGAATGTCCATGCTCCGCTTACAGTCTTCCGCCAACTTTTCAAACCTGCCAGTGGGAGGGCCCTGCTCATGTCCCTAGCCCCAGGGATGGGTGGCTGGGGGTGCAAGTGTCTGGCATAGGTCGGGGCACTTACTTGGTGGTTTCAGTGATGTTGCCCAGCTGGGTGAATTGGTTTGAGTGGTTCAGGCACATCTGGGGAAACAGAAGGCAGTGAGTTGAGGGAAGGGAAGAGAGGGGGAAGCAGGGTCACGCCCCTGGGGGTCGGGCTGGGGGCCTCCCCCTCACCTCATGCTGCTGCCGTATGAGCTTGGTGAGTTCACCATAGCGCCGGGCGGCCTCCTGAGACAGACCTGGGCCGGGCCGCTGGACCAGGGCAAAGTCGTCCTTGTTGACAGGGGCGGGCGGTACCTGGGGAGGACGAGGCTGGTGGTGGGGGGATAAGGGGGACAAGCAGGCCCACCTAGGGCTCTGCAGAAATGTTGTTCTTCCTTGAGGGGGAGCATTCCCCAAACACGGCTCTGTCACCCTTCTCTGGTCTTTTTTTTTTTTTTTTTGAGATGTAGTCTCGTTCTGTTGCCCAGTCTGGAGTACAGTGGCGCGATCTCGGCTCACTGCAACCTCTGCCTCCCGGGTTCAAGTGATTCTCCTGCCTCAGCCTCCCGAGTAGCTGGAATTACAGGCACGTGCCACCACACCTGGCTAATTTTTGTATTTTTAGTAGAGATAGGGTTTTACCATGTTGACCAGACTGGTCTCGAACTCCTGACCACTTTCAAGTGATCCGCCAGCCTCAGCCTCCCTCATTGCTGGGATTACAGGTGTGAAAAGACCACACCCAGCCTCTATTCTTTCTTCTTGATCCTTCCATTGTCCCACTTAACAAGGGCATCCTTCAGTCACCCCAGAAATCATGTGTGGTGCCAGGGGCAGTGGCTCATGTCTATAATCCCAGAATTTTGGGAGGCTGAGGCGGATACATTGCTTGAGCTCAAGAGTTGGAGAAATCCGGCCGGGCGCGGTGGCTCAAGCCTGTAATCCCAGCACTTTGGGAGGCCGAGACGGGCGGATCACGAGGTCAGGAGATCAAGACCATCCTGGCTAACACGGTGAAACCCCGTCTCTACTAAAAATACAAAAAACTAGCCGGGCGACCTGGCGGGCGCCTGTAGTCCCAGCTACTCGGGAGGCTGAGGCAGGAGAATGGCGTGAACCCGGGAGGCGGAGCTTGCAGTGAGCTGAGATCCGGCCACTGCACTCCAGCCTGGGCGACAGAGCGAGACTCCGTCTCAAAAAAAAAAAAAAAAAAAAAAAAAAAAAAAAAAAAAAGAGTTGGAGAAATCATGTATGGAGCCTCTAATGTGCACTAGGCTCTGCTCTGGGGCTGGGGACACAGGGATGAAGAAGAGAGAACAAAACCCCTGCCCTCGTGGGGCTGACATTCTCTTGTAGGAGATGGGCAATAATCAGAAGAAATAAGTAAATCATATAAGAGAGTAGAAGGTGATACATGCCACAGGGAAAGGCAGGGTTGGGAGGAGGAGCAGAGGGATCTGGGTGACAGGGAGGGATTTTAGACAGGTCAGGGTAGGCCTCCTGGAGATGCTGATGTCTGAGCAGAGACCTAATGAGGGGAGAAAGTGAACCATACAGGTGTCTGTGGGAAAAGCATTCAGGCAGAGGGAACTGCATGTGCAAAGGCCCTGAGGTTGCAGAGTGCCTGGTGTTTGAGGCTACCAGACAGCAAAGGGGAGAGTGGGCAAGGGGGCAGGTGAAAGAGACCAGGCAGGCCGGGCACAGTGGCTCGTGCCTGTAATCCCAGCACTTTGGGAAGTCGAGGCAGGTGGATTGCCTGAGGTCAGGAGTTCAGCCTGGCCAACATAGTGAAACCCCATCTCTACTAAAAATGCAAAAATTAGCCAGGCGTGGTGGTGCATGCCTGTAGTCGCAGCTACTCGGGAGGCTAAGGCAGGAGAATCGCTTGAGCCTGGGAGGTAGAGTTTGCAGTGAGCTGAGATCGCGCCACTGCATTCCAGCCTGGGTAATAGAGAGAGACTCTGTCTCAAAACAAAACAAAAAGGAGACCAGGCAAGGGAGGTGACGGGGCAGATGGTGCAGGCTTCATGGGCTGTGATAAGGTGCTGTATATTTGTGTGTTTCTCGTGGTCTCTCAGTTAGAACATCCACTCCATGACAGTGAATCTCACTGTGTTTCCCAAGCTGGTTTTGAACTCCTGGCCTCAAGCGATCCTCCCACCTCAGCCTCCCAAGTAGCTGGAATTACAGGTGTGACCCACCATGTCCAGAGAGAGTGTGAATTTTTGGCTTTTTTGCTCAAGGCCGTATCTCCAGTGCCCAGCAAAGACTACATGTCCCAGGCTCCTCTGACGCTAAATGTAGCCATGTGACTGTTTGGGCCAATGGGAGGCAAGCAAAAGTGATGTCACTTCCTTGAACTGGGTGGCCTTTGCTGGGCGCCCAGTTCAAGCTCCTCAAATGTTTCCTATTATGAGTACTATTCTATCACATGAGGAATCCTGGCTGTCTTTCTTTGAGGCGGGGGTTGCCATCCCCACTTCCCCAGGGAGAAAAATGATGCTCAGAGAGAAAGGAATGGTCCTGTCCAAAGTGGCAGAATCTAAGTCTCTCCCCAAATCTGATCCCCTTCCCTTCCCTAGTAATGGAGCTCAGGCTGGTCACACAGTGCACCAACAAGAGACTACATGTTCCAGGCTCCTCTGTGGCTAAATATGGCCATGTGACTTAGTTCTGGCCAATGGGAGGCAAGCAATAGTGATGTCACTTCCTTTAAAAGGGACTACTAGCTCTGCCTCTTTCTCTAATCCTTCTGACAGGATCCACTTGGATCATGTGGACAAGGACAACCCCTCGGGTGCAGCAAAGCAATAAGGTGGAAGGAACTCAGGGCCTGAAGGACCTCCCATTTGCATAGCCCAGACTGCCCTGAGTGGTACATGCAAGAAACATAATAAATGTCTGTCTCATTTCAGCCACTGTCTTGGGAGGATCTATTTGTTACAGCAGCTGGACCCTGACGAATACACTTCAGTTCACGTGGCTGCTAAGGGGCAGGAGCCTGACCAGTGGGTGCCTGGGAAGTTCCCGCAAGCCCAGAGGGTTCACCTTGGTGATATCCACAGGCAGCCCATTGCGCGAGGCCTCCAGCATAGGCTCCAGTCCCTTGGCCTGGCGTAGGTGCATCTTGGCGCCCTCCACGTCGTTTTTCTGCTTGGCTCGAAGTGCGGCCTGCAGGAGCTGCTTCTTGCGGCCCTCTAGGAAGGCCAGCTGCTGCTGGGCTGTGGGCATAGGAGCTGCTATGGGTGCTGCCCAGGCCACAGCCAGGCAACAGGCAGCTGGGTCAAGGAGGGGGGGCACCTACCTCTGGTGGATGTGGCTTTGGGGGGTGCTTTGGCTGCTGGCGTTGATCCTGACTGGGGAGCCCTTGAGGGTGGGGCTTTGGGCTGGGCTGTGGGAGCCACAGGGCTGTTCTGCTGTGGAGGAAGAGAGAGGATGTTAAGAGATTTCGTAGCACCTGTTATGAGTCTAGTCCCCAAGGATCAGGGTCTGACACTGACAACAGTGGTCATTTAGTGGGCTCCCAGGACTTTGCTACTCCCCTGCCTCACCCAAAGCCCCTGGCTCCAAACACCTTATTTTTATTTTATTTTACTTTTTTTGAGACAGAGTCTTGCTGTATCGCCCAGGCTGGAGTACAGTAGCACGATCTTGCAACCTCTGCCTCCCAGTTCAGGCAATTCTCACCAAACACTTTTTTTTTTTTTTTAGTTTGTCTTGGAGATGAGGTCTTGCTCTGTCGCCCAGGCTGGAGTACAGTGGCACAGCCATGGCTCGCTGCAGCCTTGAGCTTCTTAGTTCGGGCGATTCCCCTACCTCAGTCTCCCAAGTAGCAGGGACTACAGATGAGTCCCACCATGCCTGGCTAATTTTTAAAACATTTTTTGCAGAGATGGGGGTCTCACTATGTGGCCCAGGCTGGTCTCAAACTCCTGGCCTCAAGCGATCCTCCCAGCTTGGATTCCCAAAGTGCTGGGACTACAGGTGTGAGCCACTGCACCCGGCCCCAACCCTCAAACCTTCTTAGGCACCTCATCCTCTTCATCCTCTGGGCCTTCATCCTGGTTGGCCAGCTTCATGGCAGTCTCCAGGACACCCACCAGACTCTGCTGGGTGGGTTTGGTGGCCTCCAGGCCCTGGATGGGGGGGAAGCCTGGGCGGCCAGTCGAGGCCTAGTTACTGTGTGTCAGGATGGAGACCAACTCACACCATTATGGTGGAGATGCAGATTCCTCCCCCACCTACAGAGTCTTGGGCCTTTACTTTTGTATTTTTTTAACTGTTTTTTTTTTTTTTTTTTTTTTTTTGAGACAGGATCTCGCTCTGTTGCCGGGGCTGGAGTACAGTGGCATGATCTGGAGTAGGACTGCAGACGTGCGCCTCCATACCAGGCTAATTTTTAAATTTCTTGTAGCCACGGGGTCTCGCCATGTTGAACTCCTGACCTCAAGTGATGCTCCCACATCAGCCTCCCAAACTGCTGGGATTACAGGCATGAACAGCCACGTCCAGCCAGTTTCCCAATTTCTAGGGTGCAGACCCTTACATCATGTCCAATGTCAAGCTCCCACTGATTAACAAGTTTACAGAACCCCTGAATATGTTGTATTCAGATCCCTGAGCCTGTGCCATGGGGAGTAATAGCATCTGCCAATGCTCAGAGGCTGGAGGAACGGGAGCTTGGGGCAGAGTCCGCCAGCAGCAGGGCCTACTGGGGGCGGGGCCTACTGGAGGTGGGGCCTACTGGGGCGGAGCCTACCAGAGCTAGGCCTACCTGGGGGCACGGGCAATTCAGCGACATCCACGGCTCGGCCAGCCTTGTGAGCTCGGATGGCATCTTGGTATTGCTGCAAGGGCCACAGGTGTTAGGGCTGCTTGTGGAAGGGCTCTGGGGCTGCCCACTCGCCCCACCTCCCCCGGAATTCCCGGGGCACCTTGACGATGCGCTCGTGCATTCGAGCTTTCCGCTGGTCCCCCTTGCTCTTGGCCTGGGCTGCGGCCACCTGGTACCGCTCCATCCGCTGCTCCAGTGCCTCCAGCAGGGTCCTAGGGGGTGGGGGGACCTCTGGGCCAGACAGGGGGACAAGGTTAAGAGTCAAGGGACGGGTAGACAGTCTGGCTTCAGCCTGCCCCCGACCCCAGAGGGTCCCACAACCTACCTGGTGTGGAGGGCGCCGTAGCGGGAGTCAGAGGCTGGGGCGGTGGTGAAGGTGGGTCTAGGGGCAGCTGGTCTGGGGACAGAGAGGTCCAGGCCAATGAGGGGCTTGCATGCTGCATCCCCAACAAGCTGGTCTGGCCTGAGGGTGGTCTCTGGGCCTGACCAACAGGGGTGGCAGCATCAAGGAGAACTTAGTGAAACCATCCCAGAGAGTGGGCATGGCAGAGTCCTCACCGGGTGGCGGCGGCAGGCAGGAGAGGTCCACGGGCTCCCCTCGGCTCAGGGCCTCCAAGACAGCATCAAAGCTCTGGGAGAAGGGAGAGATTAGAAGAGAAGGTGCAGTTGGGGGCTGGGACCTGGTGGGGAGCCTCCGGGCCCTGCCATGGCACCGAGGACTTCTAGCTCCCTCCCTTCCGTTTGTGCCATCTTGCTTAATCCTCTTCCAACACACGTGCCCATTTCACAGAGGGGGTAAACTGAGGCTCCAAGACTTACAGCAAACTATTGCTAGGGAGTGACCAGGCTAGGATGCAAATTTGGGTCGGCCTGACCCAGCAGCCCGGGTGCTTTGCCACCGGGCCATGTGGGAAGCATCCTGCCCCCTCCCTCCAGTCCTGTCTGTCAGGCTGGACACACCTTAGCCACGCGGAAGTGTCTGGCGGCGGCAGCGGTATCTCCCTGCTGCTTGGCGTGGAGGGCAGCCAGCTTATACTCACGCTGGCGGCTCTGCAACTGGGCCAGAGGGCCAGGGCTGCAGGGACCTGGAAGGGAGAACAACATACAGGAAGCCTCCAGGGCCTGGGCCAAGTTCACCGTGTAAACCATTTGTTATTTATTTATTTAATGCTTTTTTTTTTTCTTTTTCAGACAGAGACTTGCTCTGTTGCCCACACTGGGGTACAGTGGTGCAATCTCAGCTCACTGCAACTTCCGCCTCCTGGGTTCAAGCCATTATCTTGCCTCAGCCCCCTGAGTAGCTGGGATTACAGGCGCATGCCTGGCTAATTTTTATGTTTTTAGTAGAGACAGGGTTTTGCCATGTTGGCCAGGCTGGTCTCAAAGTCCTGACCTCAGGTGATCTGCCTGCCTCGGCCTCCCAAAGTGCTGGGATTACAGGCGTGAGCCACCACGCCCAGCCTTAACGTTTTTTTTGAGACTGAGTCTTGCTCTGTTGCCCAGACTGGAGTGCAGTGGCACAATCTCGGCTCACTGCAACCTCTGCCTCCTGATTTCTGGCTAATTTTTGTATTCTTAGTAGAGATGGGGTTTCACCATGTTGGCCAGGCTGGTCTCAAACTCCTGACCTCAAGTGATCCACCTACCTCGGCCTTCCAAAGTGGTAGGATTACAGGCGTGAGTTTTCACGCCTGGTCATAGTTAATGTATTTTTTTTTTAAAGAGAGAGAGTCTTGCTCTGCTGCTCAGGAGTATAGTGGCGTAATCATACCTCACTGTAGCTTCAAACACCTGGGCTTAGGCGATCTTCCCTCCTCAGCTTCCTGAGTAGCTGGGGCTACAGAGCATGCACCAGCACGCCCGGCTAATTTAAAAAAAATTTTTTTTAGAGATGGGGTCTCACTATGTTGTCCAGGCTAGTCTCGAACTCCTGGGTTCAAGCGATCCTCCCACCTCAGCTTCCCGAAGTGCTGAGATTACAAGCATGCGCCACCATGCCCGACTCCCTTTTTAAATAGATCCTGGGACTCACTTTTAGCAGTTGGGAATTTTGAGTCTTGTCTTATTTCCATCCACATCCCCCACAGAAATTTATGCTAACATGATATAGTTGTGTGTTTGAAAGCCTTTTTTGCCTACCGTATTGTATATTTATACAACCAAAATACATTTATGAAATGTGTTTGCAAAGTTGGGAAACTCAGTATGCAGTGCTTTTTAAACTGTGTTAGTTACAGTTTCAAGTAATATGCTCGATATGTTTTCTGGGGAAGTACCTCAAAATTTAAAGCTCTAAGTACAATTCTTAGTATAAAATAACACGGTACAATAAAGATACCACCCAGTGCCTACAAAATCTTGAAACACCCAGAAAATAGCACGCAGGATCTTTTTTTGAGACTAACAACTGGACCCATTGCTTTAAACTTAGGCTTACTTCCCTGAAAATAGGTTTGGAGGTAGAAGTGACACGCCTTTGACATTGTATTGGTTTTATTTCCTGTGATCATAAATCTTTCAGTGTTAAAAACAATGTGTTTCTGGGTCAAATTATTGTTATAATTATTACTAGCAGGTAATTGAGCAAAACCTAAATACATCAAGCTTATTTTATTTTATTTTTTGGAGACAGGGTCTCATTCTGTCACCCAGGCTGGAGTGCAATGGTGCAATCACAGCTCACTGCAGCCTCAACCTTCCAGGCACAAGTGATTCTCCCACCTCAGCCTCCCAAGTAGCTGGGACTACAGGCATGCACCACCGTGCCTGGCTAATTTTTAATTTTTTGTAGAGACAGTTTCCTACGTTGCCCAGATGGATTTTGAACTCCTGGGTTCAAGCCATCCTCCCACCTTGGCCTCCCAGAGTGCTGGAATTATAGGTGTGAGCCACCACACCCAGCTGAGCTTTTTGGATTTGTTTGTTTATTTGTTTTGAGACGGACTCTCGCTCTGTCGCAATGGTGCGATCTCAGCTCGTTGCGAGCTCCGCCTTCCAGGTTCACGTGATTCTCCTGCCTCAGCCTCCCGAGTAGCTGGGACTACAGGCGCCCGCCACCACACCCGACTAATTTTTTTGCATTTTTAATAGAGACGAGGTTTCACTGTGTTAGCCAGGATGGTCTCAATCTCCTGACCTCATGATCCACCCGCCTCAGCCTCCCAAAGTGCCGGGATTACAGGCGTGACCCACTGCGCCCAACCTGTTTGTTTGTTTGTTGAAACAGAGTATTGCTCTGTCGCCCGGGCTGAAGTGCTGTGGTGCAAATGTGGCTCACTGCAACCCCTGCCTTCTGGGTTCAAGTGATTCTCTTGCTTCACCCACCCGAGTGGCTGGGACTACCAGTATGCGCTACTACGCCCAGCTAATTTTTGTAATTTTAGTAGAGATGAGGTCTCACCATGTTGGCCACGGCTGGTCTTGAACTCCTGGCCTCAAGTGATCCGCCTGCCTTGGTGTCCCAAAGTGCTGGGATTACAGGCTTGAGCCACCACGCCCAGCCCCTGCTGAGCTATTTGATAGTTTTTGTACACCAAGGGTAAAATCCTACCAGAAATGTACCTCTTGTTGACATAATTGGAGCTGGGTCCAATCCCTAACGATCAGCTTGTTTCTCCCTTTCAATCCTTTTCTTTTTTTTCTTTTCCTTTTTTTAGAGATAAGATCTTGCTCTGTTGCCCAGACTTGGAGTGGCACCATCATGGCTCACTGCAGCCTTGAACTCCTGGACTCAAGCGAAACTCCCACCTGAGCCTCTCGAGTAGCTGGGACTATAGGCATGTACTACCACACCCAGCTAATTTCTTAATTTTTTTTTTTTTGAGATGGAGACTCGCTCTGTCGCCCAGCGTGGAGTACAAGTGGCACGATCTCAGCTCACCGCAAGCTTCGCCTCCCAGGTTCATGCCATTCTCCTGCCTCAGCCTCCTGAGTAGCTGGGACTACAGGCACTCACCACCACACCCGGCTAATTTTTTTTAATTTTTTTGTATTTTTAGTAGAGACAGGGTTTCACCACGTTAGCCAGGATGGTCTTGATCTCCTGACCTCGTGATCCACCTACCTCGGCCTCCCAAAGTGCTGGGATTATAGGCGTGAGCCACCGCGCCCAGCCTAATTTCTTTATTTTTATGTAGCGATGGGTTCTTGCTATGTTACCCAGACTGGTCTTGAACTCCTGGCCTCCCAAAGTGCTGGAATTACAGGCATAAGCATCAGTACTTTTTTTTCTTTTTTCTTTTTGAAACGGAGTCTTGCTGTGTCGCCCAGGCTGGAGTGCAGTGGCCGGATCTCGGCTCACTGCAAGCTCCGCCTCCCGGATTTATGCCATTCTCCTGCCTCAGCCTCCCGAGTAGCTGGGACTACAGGCGCCTACCACCTCGCCCGGCTAGTTTTTTGTATTTTTAGTAGAGACGGGGTTTCACCGTGTTAGCCAGGATGGTCTCGATCTCCTGACCTCGTGATCGGCCCGTCTCGGCCTCCAAAAGTGCTGGGATTACAGGCTTGAGCCACTGCACCCGGCCTTTTTTTTCTTTTTTAAAGTGTTGAGGCCAGGGGTAGTGGCTCACGCCTGTAATCTCAGCACTTTGAGAGGTGGAGCAGGCAGATCACCTGAGGTCAGGAGTTCAAGACCAGCCTGGACAGCAACATGGTGAAACCCCATCTCTACTAAAAATACAAAAATTAGCTGGGCATGGTGGCGGGCGCTTGTAATCCCAGCTACTCGGGAGGCTGAGGCAGGTGAATTGAACCTGGGAGGCGGAGGTTGCAGTGAGCCAAGATTGTACCATTGCACTCCAGCCTGGAAATAAGAGTGAGACTCTGTCTCAAAAAAATTAAAGTATTGAGAAACTTACTTCATATCAACAAATAGATTGGAACACACAGAATTTTGTTACTGTGATGTCTTTGTATTCTTTGAACTCCTGACAAGTTTTATGCCAAACTCCCATTGTGAAAAATTTTTGGTCGTTTCAGTTGACAGTTTCAGGTGACAATTCCAGTAATCCTTGAACTTTGCCAAAAACAATGGCTTGGAAACCAGCTCGGTTGCGGAAGGATTTAGTGACCCGGTGTTTGCTTTCTCAAACCCATGCCAGTATTTTGAGTTGTCTCTTTGCTTCCTGCCAGGGAAGTGTTTGGACCTGGGGCAAAGCCCCATGTTTGTATCACGAAGAGAGGGAGGGAGGCCTTCCTTTCCTAGGGGGAGGTTAGGAAGAAAAACCTCTTAGAAGATATGTTCTAGCTTGGGCAACATGGCACCTCTACAAAAAGTACAAAAATTAGCTGGGCATGGGGCATGGTGGCGTATGCCTGTAATCCCAGCTACTCAGGAGGCTGAGGCGGGAGGATTGCTTGAGCCTGGGAGGCAGGTTGCAGTGAACTGTGATCACGCTACTGCACTCCAGCTTGGGCAATACAGTGAGACTCTGTTTCCAAAAAAAAAAAAGAGGAGATGAAGCCTGGCCTGGTGGCTCATGCCTGTAATCCTCACACTTTAGGAGGCCGAGGTGGGCGGATCACGAGGTCAGGAGATCGAGACCACCCTGGCTGGCTAACATGGTGAAACCCCGTCTCTACCAAAAATACAAAAAATTAGCTGGGTGTGGTGGTATGTGCCTGTAATCCCAGCTACTCAGGAGGCTGAGGCAGGAGAATTGCTTGAACTCGGGAGGTGGCAGTTGCAGTGAGCCAAGATCACACCACTGCGCTTCAGCCTGGGTGACAGAGCGAGACTCTGTCTAAAAAAAAAAAAAAAAAAAAGATTAGCCACGTGTGTGTGTGGTGCATGCCTGTAGTCCCAGCTACTGGCGAAGCTGAGGGAAGATCCCTTGAGCCCAGGAGGTTGAGGCAATAGTGAGCTGTGCTCACGTCACTGCACTCCTGGGTGACAGAGTAAGACCTTGTCTCAAAGAATTAAAAAAGGCCGGGCACAGTGGCTCATGCCTATAATCCCAGCAAACTGGGAGGCTGAAGTGGGTGGATCACCTGAGGTCAGAAGTTTGAGACCAGCCTGGCCAACATGGTGAAACCCCATCTCTACTAAAAATACAAAATTAGCCACGTGTGCTGGCGTATTCCTGAAATCCCAGCTATTTGGGAGGCTGAGACAGGAAAATCGCTTGAACTTGGGAGGTGGAGGTTGTAGTGAGCTGAGATCGTGCCATTGTGCTCCAGCCTGGGCAACAAGAGCAAAACTCCATCTCAAAAAAAAAGAACTAAAAGAATTTTTAATGGTAAATGTAATATATATATATATATATATATATATATATATATATATTTTTTTTTTTTTTTTTTTTTGAGATGGAGTCTTGCTCTGTTGCCCAGGTTAGAGTGCAGTGGCACGATCTCGGCTCACTGCCAGCTTCATCTCCCAGGTTCACGCCATTCTCCTGCCTCAGCCTCCCGAGTGACTGGGACTACAGGTGCCCACCACCACGCCCAGCTAATTTTTTGTATTTTTAGTAGAGATGGGATTTTACCATGTTAGCCAGGATGGTCTCAATCTCCTGACCTTGTGATCCACCTGCCTTGGCCTCCCAAAGTGCTGGGATTACAGGCGTGAGCCACCGCACCCGGCCTGTTTTATTGTAATATTATAATAACAACAATAAAACTCTCTGGGTATCCATGTCCTGCTTGGGAGGTATTCATGAACTCCAGGGGCTTGAAGACCCCAGGACTCAGAGTGTTGAAAATATGTCACAATCAGTGCACAGCCTGCACCCCCCTAGAGCGGCATCCTGCCAGATGGCCCACTCGGATCCCACATCAGCCCGGCCCTGCCCATCACCTACCTGGGGGCATCTGGGGCTTAGCCAAGCCCGGAGATGAGGCTGGGGCAGTGGGAGAAGGTCCCTCCAGGGTGACCCTAGGCTCCGGGGCTGATGCGATTCCAGGGCCCGGCTGGGTGGGTGCAGGGCTGCAGCTAGGTGTGGATGCCGGGCCTTTTCCTATGGCCACTGGCGGCGGGATGTCCGCTTCGTCAATGGGATTGCCCTTCCGGACAGAGGCCAGCAGGTTTTCCAGTGTCTGCGATAAGTCGTGAGTATTGGTTTGGGAGAAGCCAAGAGCTTGGTGCGGGACATCGGGGTGGGGGGGTCCCTGTACCCTGCCCTCTGCCCACTTACTTTAAGCCCCCGGTCGTAGCGCCGCATCTTGGCGCTGTCTCCAGCTTGCCTGGCGCTTTCAATTGCTGTCTGATAGAGCGCCAGCCTCTCCTGCAAGGTGGCCTCCAGCCCCGGATGGGGGGCCTCAGGCTTTGGCTGTGGGAGGGCAGGGGCACAGTGTGGGTGGTGACCCCACTTGGGATGCCCCTGTCAGCCTCTTCTGCAGTAATAGTCAGCCACATGTCATTCCTGGACCAGCCTCCCCCGCCCCAGTGAGGCAGAAATCATGGTCCCCATTTCCCAGTGGAGGGAATGGAGTTTCAGAAGCATCATGTGACCCGCCTGATGTCACATGGCTGTGAAGGACAAGGGTGGGCCGGGCGCGGTGGCTCACGCCTATAATCCCAGCACTTTGGGAGGCCAAGGCAGGAGGATCACTTGAGGTTGGGACCAGCCTGGCCAACATGGAGAAACCCCATCTCTACCAAAAAATACAAAAATTAGCCAGGTGTGGTGGCGCACACCTGTAATCCCAGCTACTGGGGAGGTGGAGGTGGGAGGATCTCTTGAACCCGGGAGGCAGAGGTTGTAGTGAGCTGAGATGGCACCACTGCACTCCAGCCTGGGTGACACAGCAAGACTCCATCTCATAAAAAAAGGGTAGGCCTTGAACCACGGACTGTCTGTTGGGTTGTGGTTCAAGGAAGTGGGGTCATCCTAACTGTACCTGGGCCACAGGAGGTGGGGTCTCTGAAGCCTTCTGCTCCTCTCCAAGGACCTCATTTAGCTCCGCCTGCAGGGACACACGGCCGGGGGCAGGACATGAGGGCATGGGATAGAGCCATGGGCAGCGGTTATGGGCACTGATGGGATAAGAGCAATGGGATAAGAGCCCCCACCCTGCCCTTAGTGCTCACCAGCAGGTCATCATCAGCCTCCAAGTCATCCTCATCCGTGCCCTCCTCCTCATCCTCATCCGGGTCTCTCATGCACAGGCTGGCCATCTTCTCAATGGCCTCCATCGGCAGGGGACCTGGCGGTGGGGGATGCCCCAGGTGGGCCAGGGTTGTACACCAAGAGCCCCCGTTTCCCACCCCGGACACGTTAGGTGATCCCACTTCTTGTTGACTTCCCCATTTCATCTCTTCCTTATTCAGCCTCAGGTCTGGGGCCTGGCTCTCTGAATTCAAAACCCAGCTCTGCAGACTGGGCACAGTGGCTCACGCTTGTAATCCCAGTATTTTGGGAGGCCGAGGCAGAAGGAACACTTGAGATCAGGAATTTGAGACCAGCCTGGCCAACATGGTGAAACCCCGTCTCTACTAAAAATACAAAAATTGCCGGGCGCGGTGGCTCACGCCTGTAATCCCAGCACTTTGGGAGGCCGAGGTGGGGGGATCACAAGGTCAGGAGATCGAGACCATGGTGAAACCCCGTCTCTACTAAAAATACAAAAAATTAGCCAGGCGCGGTGGCGGGCGCCTGTAGTCCCAGCTACTCAGGAGGCTGAGGCAGGAGAATGGCGTGAACCCGGGAGGCGGAGCTTGCAGTGAGCCGAGATCGTGCCACTGCACTCCAGCCTGGGTAACAGAGCGAGACTCTGTCTCAAAAAAAAAAAAAAAAAAAAAAAAAAATACAAAAATTAGCTGAGCGTGGAGGCGCGTAATCCCAGCTGCTGGAGAGGCTGAGGCAGGAGAATCACTTAAATCCAGGAGGCAGAGGTTGCAGTGAGCTGAGATTGTGCCACTGCACTGCAGCCTGGGCAACAGAGCGAGGGTTTGTCTCAAAACACACACACACACACACACACACACACACACACACACACACACCAAAAAAACAACAAACCCAGCTCTGCAACTTTCTCTCTGTGAGACCTTGGGCAAGTGAGGTCACCTCTCTGGGCCTCAGTTTCTCCCTCTGTGACATGGAGATAACAACAGTTCCTCCTTCATAGGTAGGTTGGAACACAGAAGGTCAATGAAGCTCTTAGAACAGTATATTGCCAGCATCTTGTTATTAGTTATGTTACATTCTATAAAGCTGCCTTGAAGACTAAATTAATGACTATAGGACTATTGTTCCTAGGGGAAATTTAAGGTTAGGTTCCTGTGAGCCTCCAGTCATAACCTTTTTTGGAGACAGGATCTTGCTCTGTCACCCAGGCTGGAGTGCAGTGGCCAGATCAGAGCTCACTGCAGCCTCAAACTCTTGGTCTCAAGTGATCTTCCTGCCTCAACCTCCCAAGTAGTTGAGACTACAGGCATGTGCCACCACACCAAGCTCTGGTCACAAAATTTTAATCAACTGATCAATACATAACCTTGCTCCATGCGTGTTTCTGTTTGAAGACATCTTACCGAATAGATATTGTTCATTCATTAACTTTGAATTCACAGCCAATAGCACAGTAATTAATGCCTGAATGAAGCTTCTCTCTTTTCTTGGAGACAGGATCTTGCTCTGTTGCCCAGGCTGGAGTGCAGTGGCACGATCTCTGCTCACTGCAACCGCTGCCTCCTGGATTCAAGCGATTTTCATGCCTTAGCCTCCCGAGTAGCTGGGATTACAGGCGTTCACCACCAGGCTCGGCTAATTTTTGTATTTTTAGTAAAGACGGGGTTTCACCATGTTGGCCAGGCTGCTCTCGAGCTCCTGGCTCCAAGTGATCTGCCCACCTTGGCCTCCCAGAGTGCTGGGATTATAGGCGTGAGCCACTGTGCCCGGCTGACATGAGCTTATTGTGTGTGAGGGGACCCTGGGCGAAATACGGACTCTAGAAGATTAACTCCTATAACATGATTATTATTCCAGTTTTACAGATGGTAAAACTGAGGCCAAAGCACATGATGTGACTCGTCAGGTCACATAGCCAGTAAGTGGCAGAGCTCGGATTCCAACTCTCAGTCTGGGTCCAGAGTTGATCTTGACCCTCTTACCCAGACCATCGGCTCCCAGACCATCAGCTCTGTCTTCTTTCCCCTACCTACCCAGTGCCCCCAGTTCTGCACCCGAACCACTTGCAGGAGATCAGAAAATGTTCTGAGGGTGTGTTAACCATCTCACCTTTGCCTTTGAGCTTCTCCAGAGCTGGGGGCTGGCCCCCGACCAAAGCCAAGAACTCGGCCTCCAGTTCTTCATCGTTAACTCTGTCCTCAGGGATCATCAGGCCATCTGGGGAGAGGTCAACCAGCAGGCCCAGCTAGGGGGACAGCAAGGGTTCAGTCAGACCTTTGGTTCACCACATGGCTAAAGGCAGTCATGATGGCCGGAGAGTCCCCTTGGGAGGAAGGAAACAAGGTCTCCCAGGGAAAGCTATTTACCTGAGGAGTGTCAGGAGACTGGAACAAGCCCAGAACAGGTGTTATAAGACAAGCCAGGCCCTCTGGCACAGTTCAACCTGGGGCAAAGGGCAAGAGACCCAGCTCTCTGATCTGAATCCACACTTATGATGTGCTGCTGGGCCAAGTTCAGTGGGAAAAGCAGGCCCCTGGCTGGGTGCAGTGGCTCACGCCTTTCATCCCAGCACTGTGGGAGGCCAAGGCAAGAGGACAGATTGTGTCTGGGAGTTCCAGACCAGCCTGGGCAATACAGTGAGACCCCCATCTCTACCAAAAAAGAAACTTTTTTTTTTTTTTTGAGACAGAGTCTCGCCCTGTTACCCAGGCTGGAGTGCAGTGGTGCGGTCTTGGCTTACCGCAACCTCCGCCTCCCGGGTTCACGCCATTCTCCTGCCTCAGCCTCCTGAGTAGCTGGGACTACAGGCGCCCGCCACCACGCCTGGCTAATTTTTTTTTTTTTTTTTTTTTTTTTTAGTAGAGATGGGGTTTTACCGTGTTAGCCAGGATGGTCTCCATCTCCTGACCTCGTGATCCACCTGCCTCGGCCTCCCAAAGTGCTGGGATTACAGGAAAAAAAACTTTTAAAAATTATCTGGGAGTTGGCCGGGTGCGGTGGCTCATGCCTGTAATCCCAGCACTTTGGGAGGCCGAGGCGGGCGGATCATGAGGTCAGGAGATCGAGACTATCCTGGCTAACATGGTGAATAACACAGTGAAACCCATCTCTACTAAAAATACAAAAAATTAGCCAGGCATGGTGGCGGGCACCTGTAGTCCCAGCTACTCGGGAGGCAGAGGCAAGAGAATGGCGTGAACCTGGGAGGCAGAGCTTGCAGTGAGCTGAGATCGCACCACTGTACTCCAGCCTGGGCAACAGAGCGAGATTCCGTCTCAAAAAAAAAAAATTAGTTGGGGGTTGTGGTGTGTGCCTGTTGTCCCAGCTACTCAGGAGTCTGAGGCAGGAGGATCACTTGAGCCCGGGGAGGTCAAGGCTGCAGTGAGCCATGACTGCGCTACGGCCCTCCACCTGGGCAACAGAGTAAAGCCCTGTCTAAACGAAAGGAAGAAAGAGAGATGGAGCGGTGGAGGGAGAGAGGGAGGGAGGAAGGAGGGAAGGAAGGAAAAAAGGAAGGAAGGAAAGAAGGGAAGAAAGGAGGGAGGGAGGAAAGCAGGCCCCACACTTTACGCAAAGCAAAGCTACTCTGTACACTTGGGCTTTTCTTTCCAGCATCCTCAGCAGAGGGGCTGTGTGGGAAGGTTGGGGCTTCAAGAGCAATTAGAAGCCCTGAGGGCTGCATGCAGTGGCTCACACCTGTAATCCCAGCACTTTGGGAGGCTGAGGCAGGCAGGTCGCCTGAGGTCTGGAGTTCAAGACCAGCCTAGCCAACGTGGTGAAACCCCATCTCTACTAAAAATACAAAAATTAGCTGGGCGTGGTGGTGCTGCAATCCCAGCTACTCAGGAGGCTGAGGCAGGAGAATTGCTTGAACCTGGGAGGTGGAGGTTACAGTGAGCTGAGATCGCACCACTGAACTCCAGCCTGAGCGACAGAGCAAGACTCTGTCGTCCCCCCTCCACGGACCCCCCAAAAAAGAGCAGGCTGGGCGTGGTGGCTCACGCCTGTAATCCCAGCACTTTGGGAGGCCGAGGTGGGTGGATCAGGAGGTAAGGAGATCAAGACCATCCTAACACGGTGAAACCCCGTCTCTACTAAAAAGACAAAAAAATTAGCCGGGCATGGTGGCAGGTGCCTGTGGTCCCAGCTACTCAGGAGGCTGAGACAGGAGAATCGCTTAAACCCGGGAAGCGGAGGCTGCAGTGAGCCGAGACTGCGCCACTGTACTCCAGCCTGGGGCGAGAGAGCAAGACTCCGTTTCAAAAACAAATAGACAAAAAAAGAAGTCCTAACCACAATGCAAGTTTGCCATGCAGACCCGTCTTCCTATCTTGGTTAATGACCAATCATGATGTGACAACATTGTGTTTAACCATATGAAATTGCCTTTCCTGGCTGGGCGTGGTGGCTCAAACCTATAATCCCAGCACTTTGGGAGGCTGAGACGGGCGGATCACAAGGTCAGGAGATGGAGACCATCCTGGCTAACACGGTGAAACCCCGTCTCTACTAAAAAAAATACAAAAAACTAGCCGGGCGAGGTGGCGGGCGCCTGTAGTCCCAGCTACTCGGGAGGCTGAGGCAAGAGAATGGCGTAAACCCGGGAGGCGGAGCTTGCAGTGAGCTGAGATCCGGCCACTGCACTCCAGCCTGGGCGACAGAGCGAGAATCCGTCTCAAAAACAAAAAGAAATTGCCTTTCCTGTAGGTAAAAAATGGCCAAATGTTGGCAATTATGTATGGCTCCACCAACTAGTAATAATGATAATAGTGACATTTATTGAGTGCTGTGTTCTAGCACTTTCCATAAACTATCTCAATTACTCTTTACAACTGTCCTGTAATGTAGGGTCTCTTGGAGGTCTCCATTTTTTATTATTTATTTATTTATTTATTTTGAGAAGGAGTCTCGCTCTGTCACCCAGTCTGGAATGCAGTGGCGCGATCTCGGCTCACTGCAACCTCCACCTCCCGGTTCAAGCGATTCGCCCACCTCAGCCTCCCAAGTAGCTGGGATTACAGGTGCCCACCACCATGCCCAAATAATTTTTGTATTTTTAATAGAGATGGGGTTTCGCCATGGCCTCCCAAAGTGCTGGAATTACAGGTGTGAGACACTGCACCTGGCTTCCATTTTTAATTTTTAATTTTTAATTTTTATTTTAGAGAAAGAGTCTTGTTCTATCACCCAGGCTGGGGCAGAAGTAGTGCGATCATAGCTCACTGCAGTCTTGAACTCCTGGACTCAAGCAATCCTCCCTTCTTAGCCTCCCAAGTAGCTAGGACTACAGGCACATGCCACCATACCCAGTTAGTCTTTTTATTTTTTGTTGAGATGGGAGTCTCGCTTTTGCCCAGGCTGGTCTCAAACTCTGGCCTCAAATGACTCTCCCACCTCCGCCTCCACCTCCTGAAGTGCTGGGATTACAGAGGTCTCCATTTTACAGATGAGAAAGCTGAGGCTCAGAGCTGTAAAGTCAAATGTCCAATGTACAGAGGCCAGGAGGGAACTTCAGGTCAGCCAGACTCTAATATCTGAACACCAAGCTATGTCCTGGGCTCCTTCCATCAAAACAGAAAAATCAAACTATCTGGTGCCTGGGGCAGAGGAGTTGGGAGAGGGAGAAGGGGCCCAGCCACAGTGCCATAAGCTTATGGCTGGGGCCCTGGATTTGTGCTTAGCTCTGGCCAAGCTGTTAATCCCTATGACCTTGGGCAGGTGTCTTCACGTCTCTGAGTCTCAAAGTCCTCATCTGTACAATGGAATAAAAGGAGTCCGGCATGGCCCGACTGATGCAAGGGTTTGATGTGTCAAGTCCGAGGACTGCCCCTTCCCGACTGGAGCAGCTGTGGCAACAGGTGGCCCCGAACCTGGGGCAGGGCCCCAGGAGCTGGGGAGCCAAGGCCAGTAGACCACACTTGAGTGGGGCTGGGGCCTCACCTGGGGGGGGGGCGGGGACCGGGGCTTACCTGGGGGGCGGAGATCGGGCCTCCCTGGGGGGTGGGGCCCCTCCCTGAGTGTGTGACCGGGGTGGGGAGGGATCCCCAGGTCGCGCCGTGGGGCGCAGACTCACCTGGCGGGCGGCCGCGGCGCCTCTGCCCGGCGGTCCCGGGGGTCCTTTCCTCTTGTGCATCTTCCGGGCTGGATGCCCGAACCACCTGCCCCCAAGCCCGGCCTTGCCCTGCCTCCTTCCCTGGGCCCTGTCGCAGCGCACGCGCCCTTCCTGAGTCCTGCAACCCTCGTCGGCGCTCCACGGCCGTCGATCCCGAGCCCTCGCCTCCCTGCTTGGCCGCCCCACTTCCGCCTCGGGCCTCGGGCGCCGCCGCACCGGAGCGCGGCCACTGGACTCGCCGGGTCCGCCGAGCCGAAACTACAACTCCCGGCAGGCAGTGCGCGGGCACGCATGCGCTTGGCAGGGGCGGTGCTCCCTGTCGCGGGCTTCGTGGGCGGTGCTCGCCTCGCGCATGCGCGGGGCGGGGCCTCGCGAGGCGCGGGAAAGAGGCAGAGCGCTCGCAGGTGGGAGGGGCGGCGACCTCTGTGAGATTCACAGCGTCCCTCAGTCACCGATAGGCTCTGGCTTCACGTGGGCTCTCGGCCTGTGGAGTCTTCACTTTTCGGTGGTCGACGTAGTGTCAGTGTGGGGCTTGTCGCCGGGAGCGGGGTCCACAGCGCCCACCCTCAGGCCTTTCCATCCTTCAGCGCCCGACTCGAGGCCTCCAGGCTTCTGTGAGGGCCCATTTGGCCATTTATTTTTTCCAAAAAGAGTAAACGCTGATAATTCAAGCGACTTATTCCCAACGGATACAGGCAGAATTCGTTTCTGATAAGGACAGAGGGTCCTCAGCGACTTCTGTGACCCAGGTCCGTTTTGGCTTGCCTGACCCCCAAGGCTGGGAGAAACCGGCCTGTGGCAGCTCTTGCCCCTCCAAGGACGCAACTGTCCTCTTTAAAGTGGCACGATCTTGGCTCACTGCAACCTCTGCCTCCTGGGTTCAAGCGATCCTCGTGCCACAGCCTCCTGAGTAGCTGGGATTACGGGTGTGTGCCACCATGCCTGGCTAATTTTTTTTTTTTTTTTTTTTTTTTGAGACGGAGTCTGGCTCTGTCGCCCAGGCTGGAGTGTAGTGGAGCGATCTCGGCTCACTGCAAGCTCCGCCTCCCGGGTTCAAGGAATTCTCTCAGCCGTCCGAGTAGCTGGGATTACAGGTGTGTGCCACCACACCCAGCTAATTTTTATACTTTTAGTAGAGACAGACGGGGTTTCACCGTATTGGTCAGGCTGGTCTGGAACTCCTGACCTCAAGTGATCCGCCCACCTCAGCCTCCTAAAGTGCTGGGATTACAGGCGCGAGCCACCTGTGCCCAGCCTAATTTTTGTATTTTTAGTAGAGGGGGGGTTTCACCATATTGGCCGGGCTGGTCTCCAAAGGCCCCAGAGGCCCCTGGAGAGTCCTCAAGTGTCCTTGGAAGGGCCCCCAGATACCCCAGTCGGGAAGGAGGGGCTTCACACAGGCTGTTTCATCCCAGGGACCAGAGTGTGGGTCCCCGGGGCTTCCCATAAGGACCCCCCAGGTCCCATTTGTCTCTCAGGTCCTGGGCATAAGATCTTTAGTTTGGAGGAGGTTTGAATTCCCACCTGGCCATGGCCCAAAGTGGCTGTGACTCTGTGTCCCATGCTGTGTCCCAATGGGAGCCATCTGACCCCTGGGGCAGCCACATGGGCTGAGGTGGAGGCGGGGGTAACCTCTGTGCTCAGCCAAAGCCACTGGATATAAACAGACACAGGGACTGCTTATAATGATGAGAGATTTTGCTTGTTTTCAGATTTCTCAAGGGGAAGATAAAATGACAAAGAGGAAGAAGCTGCGGACCTCAGGTATGTTCATTCAAATGAACACTTCTTGATTTCTACTTCTGCTGGAGGGAAGAATGTGGGCTTGTGTATTGCAGATTTGGCTAACATGACTGCCCCAACCTCCTTAAAAGAAAATAAAGATTGGTCAGGTGCAGTGGCTCGTGCCTGTAATCCCAGCACTTTGGGAGGCCAAGGCGGGCAGATCACAAGGTCAGGAGTTTGAGACCAGCCTGACCAACATGGTGAAACCCCATCTCTACTGAAAATACAAAAATTAGCCAGGTGTTGTGGCACGTGCCTGTAGTCCCACCTACTAGGGAGGCTGAGGCAGGAGAATTGCTTGAACCCGGGAGTCCGATGTTGCAGTGAGCTGAGATGGTGCCAGTGCACTCCAGCCTGGGCAACAGAGCAAGACTCTGTCTCAAAAAAAAAAAAAAAACAAAACAAAAAAAAAGAAGAAGAAGAAAAGAAAAGGATTTAATTCATGCTGGTAAGAAAAATAGAAGGCTGGGTGGTGGCTCACGCCTGTAATTCCAGCACTTTGGGAGGCCAAGGTGGGCAGATCACTTGAGCCCAGGAGTTCGAGACCCGCCTGGGCAACATAGCGAGATCCTGTCTCTACAATGTAAAGTAAGGAAATTAGCTGGGTGTGGTGGTGGCAGGCATCTATAGTCCTAGCTACTCAGGAGGCTGAGGCAGGAAGATCGCTCGAACTGGGAGGTGGAGGTTGCAGTGAGTCAAGATCGCACCACTGCACTCCAGCCTGACTGATAAGAGTGAGGCCCTGTCTCAAAAAAGAAAGAAAGAAAGAAAGAAAAATAGAAATAATGGAGAGGGCATACAGGAAAAGTAAAAGTGAAAGTTTTCTGGAGCTTCTGCAAGCCTCTGGTGGGGTCCCACAGCTTAGAGGAGGCATCCCCAGGCTTCAGGACAGCGGGACAGCCTCCCTGTGGAACCAGTCCTAGAGATGACCCCTGGAATAATGCTTGATGTACTACAAGGCCACCTGGTGTGTGGCTGAGTGTTTTACTCTGGGGCCCAAAACCTGGGTTCATCCCAGTTCTGCTCACTGTGTGGTGGTGGATGATTTCCTCTATGCCTCAGTTTCCCCTTTTGTAAATTGGGGATAATAAAAGCCACTACCCTTTCCTTTAGAGCAGTGTTTATCAACTAGGTGACAGGAAGGGATTTTTACCCCCAGGGGATAGTTGGCAATGCTTGGAGACTTTTTTTTTAGAGACCAAGTCTGACTCTGTTGTCCAGGCTGGAGTGCAATGGCACATCTTGGCTCACTGCAGCCTCCACCTCCCGGGTTCAAGTGATTCTGCAGCCTCAGCCTCCTGAGTAGCTGGGACTACAGATATACACTACTACACCTGCCTAATTTTTGTATTTTTAGTAGGGATAGGGTTTCACAATGTTGGCCAGGCTGGTCTCAAACTCCTGACCTCAGGCGATCCACCTGCCTCAGCCTTCCAAAGTGCTGGGATTGCAGGTGTGAGCCACTGTGCCCGGCCTGGAGATTTTTTTTGGTTTTCATAACTGGGGAAATGATACTGACATCTAGTGGGTGGAGGCCAGGGATGCTGCTCAAATATCCTACCATGCATAGGATGCTCCCCAGCCACAGAGAATGATCCAATCCCAAATGTCCTCCAAGGTGGGGAATCCTGCCCTTAGAGCTCACATGTGGATTAATATCTGTAAAGCACCCAGAACTGACCTAAGGCAGTACACAAATGTAGACTGCTGTTAACAATTCTTCTTCCAGACTTTCTTTTTTTTATTTTTACTTTATTTATTTATTTATTTACTTTTGATACGGAGTCTTGCTCTGTCACCCAGGCTGGAGTGCAGTGGTGCGATCTTGGCTCATGGCAAGCTCCTCCTCCCGGGTTCACACCATTCTCCTGCCTCAGTCTCCCGAGTAGCTGGGACTACAGGTGCCCGCCACCACGCCAGGGTAACTTTTTTGTAATTTTAGTAGAGACAGGGTTTCACTGTGTTAGCCAAGATAGTCTCGATCTCCTGACCTCATGATCTGCCTGCCTTGGCCTCCCAAAGTGCTGGGGTTGCAGGCGTGAGCCACCGCGCCCAGCTCTTCCAGACTTTTTTTTTTTTTTTTTTTTTTTTTTTTTTTTTTTTTTTTTTTGAGACGGAGTCTCGCTCTGTGGCCCAGGCTGGAGTGCAGTGGCCGGATCTCAGCTCACTGCAAGCTCCGCCTCCCGGGTTTACACCATTCTCCTGCCTCAGCCTCCCAAGTAGCTGGGACTACAGGCGCCCGCCACCTCGCCCGGCTAGTTTTTTGTATTTTTTAGTAGAGACGGGGTTTCACCATGTTAGCCAGGATGGTCTCGATCTCCTGACCTCGTGATCCGCCCGTCTCGGCCTCCCAAAGTGCTGGGATTACAGGCTTGAGCCACCGCGCCCGGCCTCTTCCAGACTTTTTAAAAAAACTTTTATTTTGAAGTAATCTAGGACTTACAGAAAAGTTGCAAAAATAATTCAGAAAGTTCTGGCTACCCTTCCCCAAGCTTTCCCTAATGTTGACATCTAGCTCAGCCATAGGACAATGATCAACTATAGAACAGCATGAAAAACAGGGCAGGACTCTAACCTCAGTACACTACTTCTAGACTTATTTTGTTTCCTTTGAAACGGAGTTTTGCTCTTGTTGCCCAGACTGGAGTGCAGTGGTGCAATCTCGGCTCACTGCAACCTCCGCCTCCCAAGTTCAGGCGATTCTCCTGCCTCAGCCTCCGGAGTAGCTGGGATTACAGGTGTCTGCCAACATGCCCGGATAATTTTTGTATTTGTAGTAGAGATGGGGTTTCGCCACGTTGCCCAGGCTGGTCTCAAACTCCTGGCCTCACGTGATCTGCCCGCCTCAGCCAAAGTGCTGGGCTTACTGGGGTAAGCCACCCTACCCAGCTGTTTTTTTTTTTTTTCTTTTTTTCAAGACAGAGTCTTGCTCTGTCGCCCAGTCTGGAGAGCAGTGGCGCAATCGGAGCTCACTATAGCCTCGACCTCCCTAGGCTCAGCTGATCCTCCCACCTCAGCGTCCCAAATAGCTGGGACTACAGGTGTGTGCCACCATGCCTGGCTAATTTTTTTATTTTTTGGAAGAGACGAGTCCTCACTATGTTGCCCAGGCTGGTCTTGAACTTCTGGGCTCCAGCAGTCCACCTGCCTTGGCCTCCCAAAGTGCTCAGAATTACCGGCGTGAGCCACCATGCCTGGTCAGACATTTTCTGTATATATACAGATACAGTGTTGAGTTTTGTTTTGTTTTTGTTTGTTTGTTTTATTTTTTTGGAGACAGAGTCTCATTCTGTCACCCAGGCTGGAGTGCAGCGGCATGATTTTGGTTCACTGCAACCTCTGTCTCCTGGGTTCAAGTGATCCTCATGCCTCAGCCTCCTGAGTATCTGGGATTACAGGCACCCGCCACCATGCCTGGCTAATTTTTGTATTTTTAGTAGAGACGGGGTTTCACCATGTTGGCTAGGCTGCACTCGAACTCCTGACTTCATGTTACCCGCCTGCCTTGGCCTCCCAAAGATTACAGGCATGAGCCACTGTGCCTGGCCCAAATAAAGTACTTTTTTTGGAAAATAGAATCATCACACTTTCTGATCTGCAGCCTCCATTTTTCACTTTGCAGTAGATCATGACCATGTTTACTTGTCAGTATACCTATACAATTTCATCATTTGAAAAGAAAAACACCCCAAAATAGCCAGGCATGGTGATGTGCACCTGTACTCCAGGCTACTTGGGAGGCCGAGGTGAAAGGATTGCCTGAGACTAGGAGTTAATGACCAGCCTGAGCAACATAATGTTATCCAGTCTCAAAAAAGAAATATTTTTAATTAACAAGGTGTGGTGGCACACACCTGTAGTCCTGGCTACTTAGGAGATTGAGGCAGGAAGATGGCTTGAGCTGAGGAATTCCAGGCTGCAGTGAGCTGTGACTGCGCCTGCACTCTAGCCTGGGACACAGAACAAAACCTTGTCTCTTAAAAAAAAAAAAAAAGAAAGATTGTTGGGCGCGATGGCTCCTGCCTGTAATCTGAGCACTTTGCGAGGCCGAGGCAGGTGGATCATTTGAGGTTAGGGTTCGAGATCAACCTGGTCAACATGGTGAAACCCCATCTGTACTAAAAATACAAAAATTAGCCAGGCATGGTGGCATGTGTCTGTAATCCCAGCTACTTGGGAGGCTGAGGCACGAGACTTGCTTGAGCCTGGGAGAGCTGAGATTGCACCACTGCACTCTAGCCTGGGCAACAGAGTGAGACTCTGTCTTAAAAAAAAAAAAAAAGGAACAAACCAAGTCAGAAAGACAAACTCCAAATATGACGTAGTAGAGTTCCATTTGCCTATCATTTTCTAATGTAAGTTAAATTTCTTCAAAATTTTGAAATGACTTTCTAATTTAGTGGCTGATGAATTTAGGGAAGGGTGTTCATGTTTTTCCCCCAAGATATGGGACAGAAGAGGAAATGATCAGCAGATTGAACATGTTTTGTGCAGAGATGAACAACAGGCTGCTTGGAGGCATCAGAATTTCTCTGACCTTGGAGAGGGAAGCTGGGGACAGCCAGGCCCACCCACAGCAGGTCACTTGGGGCCTCTGTTGGCGGTAGACTCCCCAGCTCAGTGGACCTCAGGGCTGGCCCTGGACAGCCCTTTCTGTGTATACTGGAAGGGTGGAGAGAGGAAGAAGATTCTGGCAGGTGGTGAAAGAGGCCTTTTCCCTCCCAATGTCTTCAGTCTTTGGTGTTGAACACAAGGTTCTGCCGTATTTTTTCTTAAATTAGTCCCATGTGGACAGATTGCCGGAAGGAAAGAGAAGACTCTTCAATGCCATTGATATTTTTTTGCTTTTTATTCGGTACAAATGGCCATTCGATCAGCCAAGTGAGCAAGTGTTTGAGAATCTCAAGAAACCAAATAAACAAAGCAGCTATATTTTGTCTTTTCTGGCAGACCACAAGTTCGTGTTTCTTTTGAGACAGAGCCTTGCTCTGTCACCCAGGTTAGAGTGCAGTTGTGCAGTCTTGGCTCACTGCATCCTCTGCCTCCCGAGTTCAAGCGATTCTCCTGCCTCAGCCTCCTGATTATCTGGGACTACAGGTGCCCACCACCACGCCTGGCTAATTTTTTGTATTTGTGGTAGAGATAGGATTTTGCCATGTTGGCCAGGCTGGTCTCGAACTCCTGACCTCAAGCAATCTGTCCACCTCACTCTCTCAAAGTGGTGAGATCACAGGTGTGAGCCACCATGCCTGGATGGTTAGGAATGTGTTTCTTTAAGTAATGTCCATCGGAGCCTTACTTGTGGTGCTGCATCCTTTGAGGTGGGCACCAGAGGGAGCGGGGGAGGGCAAGGAGGAGATCAAAGGGTGCAGCGCACTCAGTTCCTGCCCTGGAGATCCTCCAGCTCTAGTCGAGGGACAAAGGAAAATGCTTCTCCCAGGGAGCGCTAAGCAAATACACAGCAGTGGGATAAAGTTCTAAATGGGCACTCCCAAACTGTTACTGACAGAATTACGAGCAATTGGCTGTGCGCCATGGCTTACACCTGCAATCCTAGCACTTTGGGAGGCCAAGGCAGGCAGATCGGTTGAGATCAGGAGTTCGAAACCAACGTGGCCAACATGGTGAAAACCCGTTTCTACTGAAAATACAAAAAAATTAACCAGGCATGGTGGCTTGTGCCTGTAGTCCCAGCCAATCAGGAGGCTGAGGCAGAAGAATTGCTTGAACCCAGGAGATGGAGGTTGCAGTGAGCTGAGATTGTGCCACTGCACTCCAGCCTGGTCAACAGAGTGAGAGTCCATCTCAAAAAATAAAAAATAGAAGAAGAGGAATTAGAAGCAATTACAGGAAGATCACTGTGTTTTAGTGGAGGGCAAACAGCTGAGTTAGGACTGAGGCAGACCCTAGCAATTGGCGTCGAGGAAAGAGAGACTCATTCATTAGGTTTACGTCAAGGTGCGTGAGTGTGTAGTGCAGAGCTGAGGTTGGAAAGAGTCCACCTGGGGTTTGGATAGTGGTGTTTTTTTTTTTAAATATATATATATATATATATATATATATATATATTTTTTTTTTTTTTTTTTTTTTTTTTTTTTTTTTGAGACGGAGTCTTGCTCTGCCGCCCAGGCTGGAGTGCAGTGGCCGGCTCTCAGCTCACTGCAAGCTCCGCCTCCCGGGTTCACGCCATTCTCCTGTCTCAGCCTCCCGAGTAGCTGGGACTACAGGCGCCCACCACCTCGCCCGGCTAGTTTTTTGTATTTTTAAGTAGAGACAGGGTTTCACCGTATTAGCCAGGATGGTCTCGATCTCCTGACCTCGTGATCCGCCCGTCTCGGGCTCCCAAAGTGCTGGGATTACAGGCTTGAGCCACCGCGCCCGGCCAATATATATATTTTTTGAGACGGAGTTTTACTCTTGTTACCCAGGCTAGAGTGCGGTGATGTGATATCGGCTCACCACAACCTCTGCCTCGCGGGTTCAAGTGATTCTCCTGCCTCAGCCTCCCAAGTAGCTGAGATTACAGGCATGAGCCAGCATGCCTGGCTTATTTTGTATTTTTAGTAGAGATGGGGTTTCTCCATGTTGGTCAGACTGGTCTTGAACTCCCGACCTCAGGTGATCCACCCGCCTTGACCTCCCAAAGTGCTGTGATTATAGGTGTGAGCCACCACGCCCAGCCCTGAATAGTGTTATTCTTCAGTTTTTTTTTTTTAGAGCCAGGATCTAGCTCTGTTGCTGAGGCCAGAATCCAGTGGCACAATCACGGCTCACTGCAGCCTCAACCTCCAGGGCTCAAGCAATCCTCCTGCCTCAGCCTCCCGAGTAGCTGAGACTACAGGTGCATGCCACCACCCTCAGCTAATTTTTAAATGTTTTTAGAGGTGGGATCTCACTGTGTTACCCAAGTGAGATCCTGGACTCAAGCAATCCTACCCCCTCAGCCTCCTGAGTAGCTGGGACTGCAGGCATGCACCACCACACCTGGCTGTTGGTTTGTCTTTTTGTTGTCTGTGCCTTGGTAGAAATCTGCTACATAGTAGGCATTCAGTAAATGTTCAAGTATTCCTAAGTGTGCTGGTTCTGGAATTGGACGGGGTGCCAGCCTCGGTTCCTTGGCCTCCGTGTGCCTCAATGTTTACACCTTTCTGGGAACTTGGGGCCCTTGGGTGTCAATTCTCACATCTTTCCTTTCCTTTTCATTTAATTTAATTATTAATTTATTTTTTTGAGATGGAGTCTCACTCCCTTGCCCAGGCTGGAGTGCAGTGGCGCCATCTTGGCTCACTGCAACCGCAGCCTGCTAGGTACAAGCGATTCTCCTGCCTCAGCCACCCAAGTAGATGGGATTACAGGTGCCCACCACCATGCCCAGATAACTTTTATACTTTTAGTAGAGATGGGGTTTTGCCATATTGCCCTTTTTATTTATTTTAATTTAATTGTCTTTTTGAGACAGGCTCTAGTTCTGTTGCCCAGGCTGGAGTGCAGTGGCGCAGTCTGGACTCACTGCAATCTCTTCCTCCGGGCTCAAGTCATCCTCCCACTTCAGCCTCTCAAGTACGTGGGACTACAGGCGTGCGCCACCATGTCTGGCTAGTTTTCATACTTTTTAGACAGTGTTTCGCCATGTTGCCCAGGCTGGTCTTGAACTGCTGAGCTCAAGCAATCCACCTGCCTCGGCTTCCCAAAGTCCTGGGATTACAGGCTGTGAGAAAGGCTGATATTTTAATCATGGACAAAGATAATATTGAATTGCTCAATGTTACTTCTGTAAGGCAGGCATAACAGCAGCACCCTGCCTTGAGCTTTTATCTTAACACACACAAGTTCTTAGGACGGCATCTGGTGTAGAACTCACTAGAGTCAACCCTTATCATTTGTGCACTGAATACATGATTAGGTGGGGCCAGGTTTGGGGACATCTTACAAGCCAGCCACTATTGAAAGCTTCGATGTAAGTGAGTTTTCTTTTTTTTTTTTTTTTTTTTTTGAGACGGAGTCTCGCTCTGTCGCCCAGGCTGGAGTGCAGTGGCCGGATCTCAGCTCACTGCAAGCTCCGCCTCCCGGGTTCACGCCATTCTCCTGCCTCAGCCTCCCGAGTAGCTGGGACTACAGGCGCCCGCCAGGTCGCCCGACTAGTTTTTTGTATTTTTAGTAGAGACGGGGTTTCACCATGTTAGCCAGGATGGTCTCGATCTCCTGACCTCGTGATCCGCCCGTCTCGGCCTCCCAAAGTGCTGGGATTACAGGCTTGAGCCACCGCGCCTGGCCGTAAGTGAGTTTTCTTAATTCAAAAAATAGATGCTGGCCAGGCAAAGTGGTTCATGGCTGTAATTCCAGCACTTTGGGAGGCCGAGACAGAGGTCATGAACTCTGAGCACCAGAGTTCACGACCAACCTGGGCAACGTAGTGAGACCCTGTGTCTACAAAACAAAAACAAAAAAAGACAGCCAGGCATGGTGGCACACACCTGTTTTCCCAGCCACTCAAGGGGCCTGAGGCGGGAGGATGGCTTGAGCCCAGGAGGTCAAGACTGCAGTGATCCACGGTTGTACCACTTCACTCCAGCCTGGGAGACAAAGCCAGACCCTGTCTCAAAAAAAGAAAAAAATATATATATAGTATATATAATACATAAATACATATATATAAATATGTATGTATAAATATATATGTATAAATATATATATTTACATATTTGGCTGAGGCTGAATCCTGAGGTGGCATGGCCTGGCTTTAGATCACATGGAACAACCTGGCAATATAGTGGGATATATAATATATACTGTATATATTTAATAAATATATAATATACATCATACATAAGTACATAATTTTATAATATATTAATATATTAGAAAGATATAATTTAAGATATATTTCTAATTATAAATATGTAATATGTAAACATAATATATTTTATATGTATGTATATGTTAAATATGAATCCATATGTATTCTTATATATAATATATAATACATATTAATTTTTTTTGAGACAGTCTCACTCTGTCACCCAGGCTGGAGTGCAGTAGTACAATCTCAGCTCACTGCAACTTCTGCCTCCCAGGTTCAAGTGATTCTCCTGCCTCAGCCTCCCAAGTAGCTGGGACTATAGGTGGGTGCCACCATGCCTGGCTAATTTTTGTATTTTCAGTAGAGATGGGGTTTCGCCTTGTTGGCCAGGCTGGTCTTGAACTCCTGACCTTAGGTGGTCCACTCGCCTCAGCCTCCCAAAGTGCTGGGATTATAGGCGTGAGCCACCGTGCTATGTATACAAAGATGTAAGTAAGCATCTTTAGCCTCTTAAATGCCGGAAGACGACACATTGCAATTGCTTTCAGTGATGGGGAAGTTAGTGCAGAAATGCAAGGGGCCAGGACGTGGCCAAAGCATCACTTCTTCAGCACCTGCTGACTGTGAGTCCCAGTTTTCCCAGGATGGCTATTTCACAGATGTCTCAGCACACTAGAATGGTACATAATTTAATCTTGTCTGCACTTGGTGGTGTGCATTTATCCAATCATGTCCTAAGTATTTATTGAGCACCAACAGTGTACAGGATGCTCTTACAGGCACTTGGGACCCCACAGAGAGTGAGATGGATTCGGCCCCTTCTTGCGTGCAGCCTAGTTGTAGTGGGGAAGACGGGAGATGACCCAGGACATCGATACTTGCAGAAAAGCTGAGAAGGGAAGAAGTCAGGCTCATGAAAGGGGATGTTTGGTAGAGAAGACAGGAATGACCCCTCTGCAGAGCTGTTTGAGCTGGGACCCACTACACACCCCTTACCACTTCCCCAGAGAGACAGTCGGCCGGGCCAGGTTCTTCTGTGTGATCTGGAGCCAGGCCAGGCCACCTCCTGATTCAGCCTCAGCTCCGGCCAGTCCATAGGTAAAAAGCCTTTGAATCTCATGGACACATAAGCTCATAAGTCCCACCTTTGATAGGGGTTCCAGTCCATCTCTCGCTCACCAGGTGAGCATCAGAGCGGGGGTTTCATGCCCTTGGAACGAGCCTGCTTTCTTTCAAGACAGCAGTGGCCTTGCTGTGTTCACTTGTCAGCCATGGCAATGGCTGTATCCCCCACCCCTTCATCTTCCTCTATCTCTAAAACAGGAGACGGACTCTGTCCTCCAAAACCCCTAAAGACCCCAAGGCTAGGAGACTCTGATGGGGACCCCCAGAGTTCCATGTTGGGCTGTTTACATCACCCTGAGGAGCCAGAGAGTAAACTGGGACCTGTTCCCTCTACACAGCAGCACGGGGAGGAACCAGGAAAGGCGGTCTGCAGGTAGGTGGCTCTGAGCATTCCGGCAGGTCTCCCCACTGACAGTCCACATAGCACAGCAGCTCAGCAGACAGCAATGCTTTGGGAAGTAGACCCACAACCTATCCAGTGCTGTGACCCACTCCTTCCCAGAGCTCAGGGCCATCGGATCTTACTTCTCCTAGCTTTCCTCGCTGGTAAGAAGGGTTGATGTTTTGGCCGGGCATGGTGGCTAATGCCTGTAATCCCAGCACTTTGGGAGGCCTAGCGGGGAGGATCACTTGAGGTCACGAGTTTGAGACCAGCCTGGCCAACATTGCAAAACTCTGTCTCTACTAAAAATACAAAAATTAGCCAGATGTGGTGACACACCTGTAATCCCAGATACTCAGGAGGCTGAGGCAGGAGAATCGACTGAACCCAGGAGGCAGAGGTTGCAGTGAGCAGAGATCATGCCACTACACTCTAGCCAGGGCAACAGAGCGAGACTCCATCTAAAAAATAAAAGAAAAAAAGAAGTTTAACTGGGGACAAAGATAACGTTGAATTTTTCAAGGTTACAGAACTTATATTCTATAACTCATATTCTGTCTGCTGGTCAAACCCATCCGTCTTCCGCATTCCTCCTCCTTAATCAAGAAGGGAACAAAGGAATTGTTATGTGAGCTAATGACCAATAAAAAAGAAAAGCAATCAGGGCTGGGCACAGTGGCTCATGCCTGTAATCCCAGCACTTTGGGAGGCCAAGGCAAGAGGATTGCTTGAACCCAGGAGTTCGAGAGGAGCCTGTGTAACATAATGAGGATGACCCCATATCTACAAGAAATAAAATAATTAGCCAAAACAAAACGATATATATATCCTTATGGATGTGTGTATGTATTTGAGACAGGGTCTTGCTCTGTCACCTAGGCTGGAGTGCAGTGGTACAATCTCGGTTCACTGCAACCTCCACCTCCTGGGTTCAAGCAATTCTCCTGCCTCAGCCTCCCAAGTAGCTGGGATGAAAGGCGCCCGCCACCACACTCAGCTAATTTTTGTATTTTTTACTAGAGATGGGGTTTCACCATGTTGGCCAGGCTGGTCTTGAGCTCCTGACTTAAGGTGATCTGCCTGCCTCGGCCTCCCAAAGTGCTGGGATTACAGGTGTGAACCACCGCGCCTGGCCCTTATTTATTTAAATATAACCCTAAGTTTCACTCGTTTTTAAAGACACTATGTTTCTTGCATGTACAATTTCCTTTCTCTAGAATATGTCTTGTGAGAGCTGGAGTGTCCGTCCAAATGAGAATATCCCTATTCCCAGTTCAGAAGGCAGTTCTGGCATTATAAGTGTAACAAAGTCACCTGTTGAGGCAGTGTATTCTCCAAGTGAGACTCTGCACCCTCCTTGCCCGTTAAATGTTCTCAGGTCACTGCTTCTCCATCCCCATTCCACTCTTTTAAAGCAGGTTTTCCAGGGCCTTCCATCTAGCAGACTTTTTTTTTTTTTTTTGAGACAGGGTCTTGCTCTGTCACCCAGGCTGGAGTACAGTGATGTGATCATAGCTCATTGCAGCCTGAACTCCCCTGGCTCAGATGATCCTCCCATCTCAGCCTCTCAAGTAGCTGGGACCACAGGCACACATCACCTTGTCCAGCTAATTTTTAAATTTTTTGTAGAAATGGGGTCTCACTATGTTGCTCAGGCTGGTCTCAAACTCCTGGGCATCCACCCACCTCAGCCTCCCGCAGTGCTGGGATTAAAGGCATGAGCCACCGTGCCCAGCCTAGGAGACTCTTAGCACTGGTTTCCTCTTGGATTTTGTTTTGCATGTGTCTCAATATGTGAGTGACAACCTAGGAGGATTTCAGATCCCCCTCAGTTTGTTTGTTTGTTTGTTTTGACACAGAGCCTTGTTCTGTCACCTAGGCTGGGGTGCAGTAGCACGATCTTGGCTCACTGCAACCACCACCTCCCAAATTCAAGCCATTCTGCCTCAGCCTCCTGAGTAGCTGGGATTACAGGCATGTGCCACCACATCCGGCTAATTTTTTTATTTTTAGTAGAGATAGGGTTTCACCATGTTCCCTAGGTTGGTCTCGAACTCCTGGCCTCAGTGATCTGCCCACCTCAGCTGCCCAAAGTGCTGGGATTACAGGCGTGAGCCACAGTACCCGGGTAGATCTCCCTCAGTTTTATCTTTTCCTACACAGCTCCCCAGATGAGGAAACAGGAGCTCCCTGCTGGCTCCTCCGTCAACCAGAGAAGGAGCCAGCTCCCCTTCCTCCTTCCCAGGTGAGCCTGTCCTGTGGCCTCGTGGATGTAGAAGCACCACTGCCTCCCTTAAAGTTCCGGCTCTGTGTCTCCCTTCATTGTCACCAGTTGCTCACTCATGGTCTACAGGGGCTAGAGGGAAGATGCCCAAAGGGCAAGGGTGGAATTCTCTCAAGGCTACAAGAAAGGAGCAGGTTTGGGTTTGCTTTTTTCCTGAGACCTCATTCCTCCCTTATCTTTATTGCTGCTTTGTTCTTGTATCCGGTTTACAGAACTCAGTTGGGAGGTTTGTTCCCCAGTTTGCAAAATCCAGAAAGACAGTGGCAAGAAAAGGAGAGACAAAGGATGAGGACCTCAGGAGTGGGGCCTTTAAAATCAGCCAGGCTGAGCCCATTGCACGTGCGGCCTCCTGGCCCAGCCTCGGCAGCCCCATTTCACCCTGGAGTTCTTTGGCAAAGGTGAGGCCTGCACCTCTCTTCCACCCGTCGTTTTCAGTACATTGTGCTATGGATGTATGTTGAGTATGCAACAATTCTTTTTTTTTTTTTTTCCTTTTTTTTCTTGAGACAGAGTTTTACTCTTGTCACCCAGGCTGGAGTGCAATGGCACCATCTTGGCTCACTGCAACCTCCGCCCCACCGGGTTCAAGCAATTCTCCCACCTCAGCCTCCTGAGTAGCTGGGATAACAGGTGCCTGCCACCACACCCAGTTAATTTTTGTATTTTTAGTAGAGACAGGGTTGCACCGTGTTGGCCAGCCTGGTCTTGAACTCCTGACCTCAGGTGATCTGCCCGCCTCAGCCGCCCAAAGTGCTGGGATTACAGGCGTAAGCCACCACGCCTAGCCTTACCACAATTTTTTAAAAAACAAAAAACAGGCCGGGCGCGGTGGCTCAAGCCTGTAATCCCAGCACTTTGGGAGGCCGAGACGGGTGGATCGCGAGGTCAGGAGATCGAGACCATCCTGGCTAACACGGCGAAACCCCGTCTCTACTAAAAAATACAAAAAAAACTAGCCGGGCGAGTTGGCGGGTGCCTGTAGTCCCAGCTACTTGGGAGGCTGAGGCAGGAGAATGGCGTAAACCCGGGAGGCGGAGCTTGCAGTGAGCTGAGATCCGGCCACTGCACTCCAGCCTGGGCGACAGAGCGAGACTCCGTCTCAAAAAAAAAAAAAAAAAAAAAAAAAAAAAAAAAAAAAAACAAAAAACAGTACAGAGTGAAGTTCTGGTGTTCTCTGTTCTAGCTTCCCCGAGTGGTAACACCGTGCATAACTGTAGTCCATCATCAAAAGTAGGCAATTGGCCAGGTGCAGTGGCTTATGTCTGTGATCCCAACACTTTGGGAGACTTCCCTTGACCAGCCTGAGCACCACAGGAAGACTCTATCTCTACAATAATTTTTTTTTTTCTTTTTTTTTGAGATGGAGTCTTGCTTATCACCCAGGCTGGAGTGCAGTGGTGCGATCTCGGCTCACTGCAGCCTCCGTCTCCTGGATTCAAGCAATTCTCCTGCCTCACCCTCCCCAGTAGCTGGGACTACAGGTGCACACCACCACACCCGGCTTATTTTTGTATTTTTATTAGACATGGGGTTTCACCCTGTTGGCCAGGCTGGTCTCGAACTTCTGACTTCAAACAATCCGCCTGCCTCGGCCTCTCAAAGTGCTGGGATTACAGGCATGAGCCACTGCGTCCAGCCTACAATAATTGTTTTAAAACTTGGCCAGGTGCAGTGGCTCCCACCTGTAATCCCAGTACTTCGGGAGGCCGAGGCAGAAGGATCACTTGAGCCCAGGCATTCAAGACCAGCCTGGGCAACATGGCACAACCCCGTCTCTATAAAAAAACACAAAATTTATCCAGGTGTGGTGTATACCTATAGTCCCAGCTACTTGGGAGGCTGAGATGGGGGGGTCACCCGAACCTAGGAAGGTCAAAGCTACAGTGAGCCGTGATCACACCACTGCACTCCAGCCTGGATGAAAGAGTGAGACCTTGTCTCAAAATTATGAAAAATAAATAATAAAAATAATAATAGTGGCTGGGCACGGTGGCTCGCACCTGTAATCCTAGCACTTTGGGAGGCTGAGGCAGGCAGTAGTTCGAGACCAGCCTGACCAACATGGAGAAACTCTGTCTCTACTAAGTATACAAAATTAGCCAGGCATGGTGGCACATGCCTGTAATCCCAGCTACTCGAGAGGCTGAGGCAGGAGAATCGCTTGAACCCAGGAGGTGGAGGTTGCAGTGAACCGAGATTGTGCCATTGCACTCCAGCCTGGGCAACAAGAGTGAAACTGTCTAAAAATAATAATAAACAGGAAATTAACATTGGTGTGGTCCGAATGCCACCTTGATTTTCATATCCCTGATCTTGTTGAGTGTCTGGTGCTGGCAGAGAGAAGAGCTTGATGGAAGGAGAGGTTTCTGTGCTTCCAGATCCCCCTCCAGTCGCCGGCCTGGTACTGATGCCTATTTCCACGCATGATGGCCGGTGACAACATCTGAATCTTTGAACAGGGCAGTCACAACTATTAGATTGGTGCAAAAGTAAGTGCGGTTTTTGCCATTAAGTTTTTTGTGTGTGTGAGACAGAGTCTCACTCTGTCACCCAGGCTGGAGTGCAGCCCTATCTCGGCTCACTGCAACCTCTGCCTCCCGGGTTCAAACGATTCTCCTGCCTCAGCCTCCTGAGTAGCTAGAACTACAGTCACCTGCCACCATGCCTGGCTAATTTTTGTTTTTGTTTTTGTTTTTTTTTTTGAGACGGAGTCTTGCTCTGTCGCCCAGGCTGGAGTGCAGTGGCGCAATCTCGGCTCACTGCAAGCTCCGCCTCCCGGGTTTACGCCATTCTCCTGCTGGCGCAGGAGACTGGGACTCCTGAGTCCCAGGAGTAGCTGGGACTACAGGCGCCCGCCATCTCGCCCGGCTAGTTTTTTGTATTTTTTAGTAGAAACAGAGTTTCACCGTGTAGGCCAGGATGGTCTCGATCTCCTGACCTCGTGATCCACCCGTCTCGGCCTCCCAAAGTGCTGGGATTACAGGCTTGAGCCACCGCGCCCGGCCTTTTTTTTTTTTTTTTTGAGACAGAGTCTCGCTCTGTCGCCCCGGCTGGAGTGCAGTGGCGCGATCTCAGCTCACTGCAAGCTCCGCCTCCCGGGTTTATGCCATTCTCCTGCCTCAGCCTCCTGAGTAGCTGGGACTACAGGCGCCCGCCACCTTGCCTGGCTAGTTTTTTGTATTTTTTTTTAGTAGAGATGGGGTTTCACCGTGTTCGCCAGGATGGTCTCGATCTCCTGACCTCGTGATCTGCCCGTCTTGGCCTCCCAAAGTGCTGGGATTACAGGCTTGAGCCACCGCGCCCAGCCTAATTTTTGTATTTGTTTAGTAGAGATGGGGTTTCACCATTTTGGCCAGGCTAATCTTGAACTCCTGACCTCAAGTGATCTGCCCACCTCGGCCTCCCGAAGTGCTGGGATTACAGGCGTGAGCCACTGCGCCTGGCTACTGTTTGCCATTAAAAGTAATAACAAAACCCACAATTACTTTTACACTAACCTAATAGAAAACTCTTTGGAGAACTTGGTTATCAAAGGCCCTGGGGCTAAGTCTTTTTCTGTCCACAGGAAACACTCCCAGAGTCCAGCGCCCAGAGTCCAGGATGCCAGCTGCTAGTGGAGACCCTGGGGCTCCCCTTCCAGGAGGCCACGGAGCCGGGGGACCCAACGCAGGCAGACAGTGCCCACCCTGAGCAGAGCAGCCAGAGCCCCGTGCAGGCTGTGCCCAGCAGTGGAGATTCTCAGCCTGATGACCCTCCAGACAGGGGGACAGGGTTGTCCTCCTCACAGAGGGCCAGCCAAGACCACCTGTCAGAACAAGGGGCTGAAGACAGCAGGCCTGAAACAGATGGGGTTCCAGGTGATCGTGGCCAAAAGAAACACCTACCAAGCAGTGATTCTGAAGGGGAGAAGCCAGACAGAGGAGCCCCCAAGGAGGGAGGGGCCCAAAGGACAGTAGGGGCCCAAAGGACAGCAGGGGCTGGCCTGCCTGGAGGGCCCCAGGAGGAGGGAGACGGTATCCCCTGTACCCCAGCATCAGCTCCTACCTTGGGCCCTGCCCTGGGACTGGGCCCTGCCTCTTGGTGCCTGGAACCCGGGTCTGTGGCCCAGGGCTCCCCTGACCGCCAGCAGACCCCCAGCAGGATGGGCAGGGAAGGGGAAGGGACTCATAGCAGCCTGGGATGCTCCTCCCTCAGGATGGTTGTCATTGCAGACCTGAGCACAGACCCTGCTGAGCTGGAAGAGAGGGCTCTGGAGGTGGCTGGGCCCGATGGGCAGGCCAGCACCATGTCACCTGCCTCTCCCAAGAGGAAGGCCGCTGATGGAGGCTACAGGAGGGCCCTGCCAGGCTGCACCCCCCTCACTGGGGAAACCGCAGGAGAAACGGGGGAGGCAGGGCAGGATGACAAGCCCTCTGGCGATGTCCCAGTGGGTCCGACAGCCTCCCTGGCTCTGGCACCTGGGAGCGGAGAGTCCATGATGGGCGCTGGAGATTCCGACCATGCAGCCACGGACACGGGTCCGTGTGTCGATCAGAAGCAGGAGCCAGGCCCTACTCAAGAGGCAGCCGAGTCAGGTGGCCAGGACCTCGAACAAGACCTTGAGGGGCTCCGTGTGTCCCCACAAGCTTCTGTTCTGCCAGAACACAGAGAAGCAACAGACAGCCCTCTCCAGGAGCCTGGGGCCCAGCAGGGCATTCTAGACACCACCTCAGACCTGGCAGGGCAGCAAGACCACCTGCCTCATTCTGTGGACCAGTCCACCTGGGCAGACTCTTCAGCTGTGGAACTCGACTTCCTGCTGGACAGCCAGATACGGGATGCCCTGGACGCTTCTGACTTCGAAGCCCCGCCTGAGCAGGTAAGAGCTGCCCCGAGTGACAGACATACCTGCCCAGGGCAGGCACCTAACCTGCACAAGCCCTCTCCTCACATGGCACAGCGGTGGAGGGGGAGCTGGGGCTCAGGGCGTACCATTTAGACAGCCAACGACTCGAGGAGTCCGAGTTGCAGCTCTATTGGACGTGGAGTCGGTGGTTTTCCAGAAAGTATAGACCTGCCTTTCGGTGGTTGTCTACATATCCAGGGATGGTGACACACAGCTGCTTTCTCAGCCGGGCCTCCCACATTGAACTGGAGTCCCCAGGAGTGCCAGCCCCTGGCAGCTTCTGCTTCAGTGCCTGACCCTGGCTGTGGGGTCCCAGGGCATGTATTGAGGGCAGTGGACACAGTGGGGTGATGGAGAGAAGCTGGGCCTGGGGAGGGGGCTTCACTCCCAAGCTGCAAAAGAGCCTTTGCCCATCTCCTTAGGGTCCTCTGGAGGTCCTGATATGATTCCTTCCCGAACATACATAAGTCATTTTGTTTTTCTGCCGGAACTTGTAAGGGCTTTGCCTCCTTCAGGGATCTGCCTGCCCCACCGGCTGCCCAGATGTGGCCTCCTCTGGCTCCAGAGCTGGTGCCAGCTGTTGGCATTCGTTCTCCTGTCTGGGCAGGTGGCAGCCTTGCTTCAGCCCTGCCCCCCAGGGGAAGAGTGACCTCCCCAGCTGTTGGCACACCTGAGCCTGGGCTGAGGGCGTCACAGTCACACCCTGGGAGGTAGGCGGTTCTCTCTCCACACAATGGGTGTAGCAGCGAAGACTCTGGAAGAGTTCGTACACCTGTTGGAGGTGAAGCAGGCGGGAGGGGAGGGGAGGAGGCCAGGCTGGCACCCAGGTCATGCCCCAGCCGCCGCATCCTGGAACACAGAGCCAAATTTGCTTTTCAAATGTCAGCCTCTGTTTCTTTGCTGTCCCTGTGTTGAGATGTAAAAAAAAAAAAAAAAAAATTCATGGCCAGGCACAGTGGCTCCCACCTGCCACCTGTAATCCCAGCACTGGGAGACCAAGGCAGGAGGATCACCCGAGGTCAGGAGTTCAAGACCAGCGTGGCCAACATGGTGAAGCCCCATCTCTACCAAAATACAAAAATTAGCTGGGTGTTGTGGCATGTGCCTCTAATCCCAGCTACTCTGGAGGCTGAGGCAGAAGAATCGCTTAAACCCGGGAGTCGGAGGTTGCAGTGAACCAAGATCACGCCACTGCACTCCAGCCTGGGTGACAGAGCAAGACTCTGTCTCAAAAAAAGAAAAAATTGGCCAGGCGCAGTGGCTCAAGCCTGTAATCCCAGCACTTTGGGAGGCCAAGACGGGCGGATCACAAGGTCAGGAGATCGAGACCATCCTGGCTAACACGGTGAAACCCCGTCTCTACTAAAAAATACAAAAAACGAGCCGGGCGAGGTGGCGGGCACCTGTAGTCCCAGCTACTCTGGAGGCTGAGGCAGGAGAATGGTGTAAACCCAGGAGGTGGAGCTTGCAGTGAGCTGAGATCCGGCCACCGCACTCCAGCCTGGGCGACAGAGTGAGACTCCGTCTCAAAAAAGAAAAGAAAAGAAAAGAAAATTAGCCAGGCATGGGGATGCATGGCTGCAGTCCCAGCTACTTGGGAGGCTGAGGCAGGAGAATCACTTGAGCCTGGGAGGTTGAGGTTGCAGTGAGCCGAGATTACGCTACTGCACTCCAGCGTGGGTGCGGAAGACCCTGTCTCAAAAAAAAATAGTCACAGTGCAGTTCAGTGGTAGAGGCTGAACACGAGCGTGTGGGAAAGCCAGGAGTTCTGTTGCTGGGCACAGCTGAAATTTTATGAGAGCCTCATGCCTTGCAAAATGCAAATCCCTCGCTTGAGAGAAGAGCCGCCTCCATTGCCTCCAGTCTGTGGTCTCGTGGGTGGTGGCTTGGAGAGAAGGCTGGGAAATGCTTAAGGTGTTTGGGGCCAGGTGCGCCTAAGTGGCATCCAGCAGGTGAAGCCCCTAACCCACCTAAATGGGCTGCCAAACTGCGAGCTTGGAAAAAGACCCTGAAATCCACACTCCGGGGGACCCAGACAGACAGCTGGCTGGTCAGACCTGACCAACATCGGCAGCCTTTCCCCCACCAGGGGAGGAGGCACCGCCCTGACAGCACTGCCAGGGCCTGGGCATGTTTGGTTTTGACACGAGGCGTTCCCCAGCAAGTCGAGGCGACCCAGGCAAGGAACACGTTCCCGTGGGAAGGTTCCGGGTGGCTCCTGGCAGGAAGGCCAAGGCCCATGTCTCCCGGCATGGGCAGGGGCACGGGGAATAGCAAAGATGGATCGAGAGGGCCGTCTCAGCACTTCGTCCTGACCTCACCATGGTCACGCACTGTGCTACAGGAGGAGACTCAAAGGTGACACAGCAGAGACAGAGCTTTCAAATCTCAAACCAGGGTCTCGTCATGGGAGGGTTTGGTGTTACTTTCTCATAGCTCCTCTGTGCTCACTCTTGGACTGATAGAGCTTCTGCAATCTGCATATGGAGTCATTTAATTTAAATTTTAGAGACAGGGCCTTGCTCTGTTGCCCAGACTGGAGTGCAGTGGCACAATCACAGCTCACTGCAGCCTCAACCTCCCAGGCTCAAGCAGTTGATCCTCCTGCCTCAGCCTCCCGAGTAGCTGGGACCACAGGTGCGTGCCACCATGCCTGGCTAATTTTGGAGGTTTTTGTTTGTTTGTTTGTTTGTTTGTTTGTAGAGACAGGGTCTTGCCGTGTTGCCCAGGCTGGTCTGGAACACTTGGCCTCAAACGATCCTCCCACCTCATCTTCCCAAAGTGCTGGGATTACAGGCGCACCCAGCCTGGCTCATTGCCTCTTTTCTGAGGGACATTGTAAGTCACCACTTTATAATGGAGCCTGACATTTTCCATGGAAATTAAACCACCATTGATGCTTAGAAGCTTAAGTGCCTTGGAGTTACCAGGCTTTCCTCTGTATTCACTGGGAGTTTTCCCCTCGTGTTATATTTGCAAACTCCTTTTCTAACAGGATGTGTGTGGCTCATTCAGCCAAGGTAGACAACTCCACTTCACTGCAGTTGCCACCCCTTGGCGTTTTCTCTGTGCCCGTAAAGATAGTGAGGGGCATGCAGGAGACTGCAGAGGTGTCAGGGCCAAAGATGATGGCACAGGGGCGCCCGCACTGCCCAGATCAGCCTGTGGGAGGCCCCGGCCTAGGAGCGGACACCAGGGTTGGCTGTGGACTTTCTCTTTCCAAGGGGAAAGGATGGGTGCAGCCCAGGCCGGTAGCCTTGGGTCTACCCATCGTGGAGTTCCTCCCCGTTACTGTTCTGCCTCTGCAGGAGTCCTAGCCGGCCCCGGTGTGACCTACTGTGGCCGCAGTGAAGCCAAAGGCGTCAGCGTGATTTCTGGTTCCCCGTGCAGAGCTTGCTCGACCTAGGCCCCGGGCACTCACACCTCTTGCTCTCTTTCCAGTTCTTTCCTTCCGGGAACAAGCCAGGCCCTCGCTGGCCGGTCCCCAGCCCACGTGCCAGTGGAGACCCTGTTGCAGTGGCCAAGGCCCAGCCGAGGTAGGTGTGGGGTGGGTGAGAACTGGCTCCAGGACCCTCACCAATTTTACCAAGGAGGGTGACAGACGGAGGGGACCCCAGTTCTCCCTCCCTGGGCCTCGACTTCCTCAGTCCAGCAGGGGAGCTGAGCCCTGTCTTTCAAACTGTACACGTTCCCTTGCTCCCCGAAAGCAGAGAATGGGCGACAGTGATCAGTGATCAGCACCCAACCCAGTGTCTCCCTAGGAGCCCTGGGACAGTGCCCCCGGCTCTGTGGGCTGTTTCTCTCTGGGAAGAGGGGCCAAAGCTTCCTCCTGAGTCCCTGGGAAGGGGAAGGGACCCAGACAGGGCTCAGAACTGTTGGCTGAGACCATCTTGGAGCCATTCCTAGCTCTGGCACCAGATAGGCACTCAAGTGAGTCTAACCTGCCCTCACCTCTTCCCCTCCCCACTTGGCTCTTGCCCTAGGCGAACCACCTCCTCCCTCGCACAGGCCACCAGTGAGCCGTCCTCCAGGCTGCTGTGTGTGGGGAGGGCACCCTCTCCCCCACACCATGCCTGTGGTCCCCGTAGTCTGTCCCCTCCTCCCGTGCCCTCCCGCAGCCCTCCTCGAAGCCAGGGCTGGGCGGCTGCCCTCTCTGTTACCTGGCACTTGAACCTGCCTCTCTGCAGAGGCGGCAGCTTATCAATTATTTATGGCCAAGTTTCTGTTTCTGTCTGGTGGGGGTGGAGGAGGGTTTGGGACTCAGCTCCTGGCTGTGTACGGCCCCCACACCCTCCTCCTCCTTCTCCTCCCCCAGCAGAGGACAGCTCTGTCCCCGCCTCCTGCCCTCACTCCCTGTGACTTGTACCTGCCGTGCCACTGGCCACCTCCCCTATCCACACACACAACCTGCACGCAGACCAGAGGTAGTTCATCAGAGTGGCCTGCTGTGGTTTGAGTGAAGAGCCAGGAGGGTTCACATCTGAATCTCTGATGTCCCAAGGCCAATGCAGCTCCCCTCCCTGCTGCCTTGGATGTCTAGAAGCTCTGAGAGGGCCTGGGGTCTGGTTTGGTGGCTTGAGGCTAAATGACACACACAAGAAGCTAAGGCCCAGGGGCTGCCAGTCACCTCAGGGTGACCAAGGCAGGAGCAACAGGACAGCAGTTTCCATAGTGACAGCCCCAGAGGTGCTGCCAAGCCTGGGGCATGGGCGGGTTTAGGGCAAGTGGCCCCCACTTACCCGCCTGGCCCCCTGTACTGCCCATGTCTGAGAGTAGCACCTGTTCTGTGGGGGGGTGGGGTTCTGTGGCTCCTTGGATCTTCTGTGACTTTTTTTTTTTTTTGAGACATGGTCTCACTCCCATCACCCAGGCTGGAGTGCAGTGGTGCAACCTCAGCTCACTGCAGCCTCGATCTCCTGGGCTTACGTGATTCTCCCACTTCAGCCCCCTTAGTAGCTGGGACTATGGTTACCCGCCACCACACCCAGCTAATTTTGTATATATTTTTTAGAGACGGGATTTTGCCATGTTGCGCAGGCTGGTCTCGAACTCCTGGACTCAAGTGATCCACCTGCCTCAGCCTTGCAAAGTGGTGGGATTACAGGCATGAGCCACCGTGCCTGGCAGGATATTTTTTAGATAAGAGTCTTGCTCTGTTGCCTAGGCTGGTGTGCAGGATCATAGCCTACTGTAGCCTCCATCTCCCGGGCTCAAGTGATCCTCTCACTTCATCCTCCTGAGTAGCTGGGACTACAGGCATGCACCACCATGCCTGGCTAATTTTGTATTATTTGTAGAGACGGGCTCTCACTACGTTGCCAAGGCTGGTCTTGCTGGGTTCAAGCCATCCTCCCACCTTGACCTCCACAACCTTACATAGATATGAATGCCATCTGGGCCGGCTTTTCTTCTTTTTTTTTTTTCTTTTTTTTGAGACAGAGTCTCACTCTGTCGCCCAGGCTGGAGTGCAGTGGCGTGATCTCGGAGCTCGGCTCACTGCAAGCTCCGCCTCCTGGGTTCACACATTCTCCTGCCTCAGCCCTCCGAGTAGCTGGGACTACAGGCGCCCGCCACCACGCTCAGCTAATTTTTTGTATTTTTAGTAGAGACGGGTTTTCACCGTGTTAGCCAGGATGGTTTCAATCTCCTGACCTTGTGATCCGCCCGCCTCGGCTTCCAAAGTGCTGGGATTACAGGCGTGAGCCACCGCGCCCGGCAGGGCTGGCTTTTCTAGCAGTGCCCTGGGTGCTGGGGAGAAAGTGTGGCACAAAACACAGAGTTGACTGCTAGTGGGGGATTCGGGATGTGGGGACATGAGAGACAGCAGATTAGATCATCAGATGGCAGAGTGTTGGGGAAAAAAAGGCAGCGGAGAAGGGGTTAAAATGTAAGGGGTGATCAGGGAAGCCACCACCCACCATCAGGAGGAGACATTTAGGAAAGAATGTTCCAGAATCCTGAGAGGTGCTCAAGGAATGGCCAGGAGTCTAGTGTGGCTACAGCAAGCGGGAGGGGAGAAGTGGGAGACGAGGGGAAGGCACAGGGAAGGCAGGTGGTGCACAGCTGCAGGAGGAGAGGGCCTGCCTCTGAGCCAGGTTTCCAAGTTCACAACCCCCGGTACCTGTGGGGGGCAAACTGCAGGTGCAGGAGCTGGGGAGGTGGTGGCAGCAGCATCCTGAGAGGGCAGGGGGTGGGCAGGGGAGAAGTGGTTGGGTTCTGGGCCTGCTGGGCAGTGGAGCTAGTTGGGTTGGCCATCAGGGTTCTGTCGTGAACAGAGGAGGACAGGCTGGACACCCGGAAAAGATGGCACGAGGCCCGGCGGAAGCCCCTCCCACTGGAGAGCTCTGGTAGTCCGGTGAGGTCGGGCCACTCTGAATTTCCTTCCCTGCCGGCCAGGACCTTCGTGGGGATCCAGGCCTCTGAGGCCTCCAGGATGGAGGACGCCACCAACATCGTGCGTGGCCTCATCGTTGAGCTCTCTAACCTGAAGTACGGGCTGGGATCGGACTCACAGGGCGTGGGGCCTGTGGGAGGCCAGTGGGGACTCAGAGGAGCAGGGAGGGACTGAAGTGTGAAGCCCCTGGGTGGGCAGCGAGGGTCAGGCACCCCACTGCTGCTGGGCCCTCACCGTGTCCCCGTCCCTGGTCCTTTGCAGAACACGGGCTCTGAAGAAAGGCTGGAACAGGCCCAGCCTGTGCTGCAACAGGCCCTTTCTGGTTATGTGCACGTGTGTGAGCCGTGTGTGTGCATCTGAGTCATTGGTGACCGTGTGGCTGTGAGGTGCGGGCCCCTGTCACCTGGTGACCACTGAGCCCCACACACGTGCCTGTATTTCCCCCGCAGCCGGCTGATCATGGGCACCCACCGGGACCTGGAAGCCTTCAAGCGCCTCAACTACCGGAAGACAAAGCCGGGAGGCAAAGCCCCCCTGCCTTACCCTTCCAAGGGGCCTGGGAATGTCCCTCGAGGGGACCCACCCTGGAGGGAACTGTAGGCCACTTTGAGGTCTGTGTTTCCTTTGCCACCCAGCCCCCATGCCTGCGGACCTCCTCCAAGATGCTCCAGGGGGTCCTAGTGGACCCTACAAACCTCCCTTCAGTTGCCCGGAAGTTGGTCTTCCATGGACAACAGCAAGGAGGCCCCGAGGTCCTGGCCTCACCTGGCCAGGATCAAGGTCAGTAGCCTCCCTTGGCTTCAGGGAGGGAAACTGCGTCTCCTGCAGCCCCAGTGGCTTCAGGCAGGCCTGGGATCCAGGAAGCGGCTACCTCCCAGCAGAGCCCATCCTGTCCGGATTTGCAAATTTTAGGCTCCTGAGCCAAGTATGGAAGGTTCAGAATTTGTTTCTTTCCTGGAGGAGAAGAGAGCTCCCTTTGTTTTCTTTCTCCCTATTTCCATTTTATTTCTTCTGGGAAGACCCGTAATAAATGATTCTGTAGAGGCCCCGTGACCTGCTGTTTGGGGCTGAGGCTTCAGTTCCTTCACCTTCCGCCCACAAACCTCTCTACCCACTTCCTCCTCCTCGCACTCTACGAGTTTACACCTCAGCTTCCCTGGCAAAGCAAGAGGGGTGCAAATCTCCAGGGGTGGGTGACTGTGTGCCCGCTTGTGTGTGCAGGCTCTTGAGCACACACACGGTTCGCAGAAGCCTAAGAGACGCCCTGGGAGATCACCCAGCTGCAGGGTGAGTCCAGTGCTCAGGTGGCCTGGCCCATCCTCCAGGAAAGCTGCCTGTGGGCCCCAGCCAGGAAGGAGGCTATCCCAAGAGGTTGTTATGGATGCAAACATGGCTGAAGTCATGGCACTTCTCGTCCCACGCAAGCCTCTCAACAGCCAGATGACAGTCCTGTTAGCAGCCACAGGGGCTGCTGTCATCCCATTTGCAGAAAACAATGCCTCTATGAAATCTGTCACTGAAAGGCTGACTGGACCTTCGACGTCATGAAGCACTCTGACTCCTGCACCCCAGCTCCCACGGCTCAGGCGGGGTCCTCCTCCTACCCTGCAATCTTATACCCCGGAGACCTCATGCAGGAGGGGAGGAAAGAGCAGGGCAGGTTCACACCCAGGTGAGCCCCCTGTCCATCAGGACATGCCCTGATGTGAGCCCAGTTCCCTGGGTCTCCAGCCCCAGCGGCTCTGCCCTAGGAAACCCTAACTCCATTCCCAGACCCTGGGAGCTGCTGGTATCCTTCTGTTTTCTTTCTCCTCCTCCCCACATCCCCCTCCACGACCCAGCTGTCTGCAAGGACCCACCCCCATCCCCAGGGCCTCTGGTTCCAGTTTAAATTGGAAAGCCAAGGGCAGAGGGGACAATGCTCGATTCCTCGCCACCAGACCACAGGCCTCAGGGCTGGTTTGTGGACCGGGGGTAGGAATGCGGACTGCACAGTGGGTGCGCTGGCTTCCTGAGCACTGCCACCTGTCACCTCAACAGGACAAGATCTGGAGGTGGAGGAGGCAGGCAGGGGCATGGGAATTCCCCCACATGCATTCCCCCCGCCCTGCCAGAACGGCCCCATTTTTCTGCTCCTGCCCAAGCCCACCTAGGCCACCACCCCTGCCCAATCCCCCAGGACATGGTCCCATTCCCTGCCCCCTAAATGTCCCTCCCTTGCTCTGAACTGTGTGGCTTGTCACTGGGGCATCCATGGTGACATAACCATTCACCTTCTTTAGTGAGGAGGATGCGGGGGGCTCCATCTAGTTGTCTGTTAATTTCTTCCTCAAATGAAGCCCCCATCTCCAGTAAGGAGCTGGGGGTGGGATGGGAGGAGTCCACCCATCTTGCATATCAGTGCAGGGGGTGGCTGAAAGACCAAATGTCCACAGAAAGGGTCTCATGATGTCGATCTGGCTTCAAGGTGCCAGAACCCCCTCAGCTACCCCAAGGACCCACTTGTGTTACTCTGCACAAAGCAGCTCACCCTAGCACCCCACGGTGCTGAAACTCAAAGAAGAGGAAAGGGAGATCTAGGTACAGGACTCACAGCAATGTTCACGCTACACCTTGCCCCAAGACCAGGCCTTGTCTGTTGTTGATCCATTCATAAGCATTTATTGAGTGCTGACTGGATGCCCAGCACTGGGGAGATGGCAGATGGCACAAAGGACAGGGTCCCCAAGGACGGGCGATTTCAGCTGTTCCCTCGCCAACCCCAGGGCATCCCCAGGGCTCAATCTCGGGCTGGGGGGAGGGTCTGGGAGTGGGAGTGGTCCTCATAGGGTGGGTCTTCCCGGAAATCCAGCTGAGCCCGGGTGCCCTTGCCCAGATGTAGGCGGCCTCTTAGGTGGACATGGAGGGAGAGCAGGAGGGCGAAGGCTCAGACTTCCCGGCACCTCTGAAACCTAGCGGAGGGGGGAGGGAGAGAAATGCTTAATCACAGGCCACGATGACTCAACGCTCCCGAAGTTGCCCACGGACTCGGCCTCCGGAGATGCTTGACCTCTGGCGCCACCCAGTGGCTGCTCCGGAGACAGCGACCCCGTGATGTCTGGCTCCGCAGGGCGGCCCCGCTGGGACCCAGAGCCCAAGACAAAGCGCCGGAGTTCCGATTCTGCGACCGTGGTGCCCTCTCGTGGCCGCCGGGGTCTGGGGGGGGGGGTCCCCAGATCTGTTACTCCCAGAAGTTGTTAATCAGAAAGGCTGGCGGCAGGACACCATCGTCCCCATGTCCTTTTAGCCTCCAGCGTCTCCCAGTGGGACAGCATCAAAGCTCACAGGGAACACTATCGTCTCCTGGAGGCAGTCTTTCACGCTTTTTTTCTTTTTTGAGAGGGAGTCTCTGTCGCCCAGACTGAAGTGCAGTAACGTGATCTCAGCTCACTGCGACTTCCACCTCCCGGGTTCTAGCGATTCTCCTGTCTCAGCCCCCCGAGTAGCAGGGATTACAGGCGCATGCCACCACGCCGTTAATTTTTTGTATTTTTAGTAGAGACGGGGTTTCACCATGTTGGCCAGGCTGGTCTTGAATTGCTGACCTCAGGTGATCCACCTGCTTCAGCGTCCCCAAGTACTGGGTTTACAGGCGTGAGCCACCGCCCTCAGCGCCTTTATTTATTTTTTTTAAGACAGGGTCTTGCTGTGTTGCCCAGGCTGCAGTGCAGTGGCACCATCTCAGCTCACTGCAGCCTCTGCCCCCTGGACCCAAGCGATCCTCCCTGGTCAGCCTCCCAAGTAGCTGGGACTACAGGCACATACTACCATGTCCGGCTAATTTTTTGTAGACATGGGGTTTCACCATGTTGCCTCAGGCTGGTCTCAAACTCTTGGGGCTCGAGCAATCCTCCTGCCTTGGCCTCCCAAAGTATTGGGATTACAGGTGTGAGCCACCACATCTGACCCTTTCATGACTTTAACAAATGTTCACTGCAAAGCTGCCTGAGAGTAGATGGGAGGGGTGGTCCTCTCCCAGTCACTATCCTCCAGGAGCTCACAGTCTGATGGGTGAGGCAGTGCCCAAACACACCTAGTCGGACGGGCCCCTCCTCTGTTAGCTGACTTCCTCAAAGACAATTTAAGTTGCTAGAATGAATTTCTCTTTTAAAACCTCACTGGGGGCCAGGCACGGTGGCTCATGCCTGTAATCGCAGCACTTTGGGAGGCCGAGGCAGGTGAATCTCCAGGTCAGGAGTTTGAGACTCAGTCTGGCCAAGATGGTGAAACCCCGTTCTGTACTAAAAATACAAAAATTAGCCGGGCGCGGTGGTGGGCGCCTCTAATTCCAGCTACTCGGGAGGCTGAGGCAAGAGAATTGCTTGAACCCGGGAGGCAGAGGTTGCAGTGAGCTAAGATCGTGCCACTGCACTCTCTAGCCTGGGTGACAGAGCAAGACTCTATCTCGGAAAAACAATATAAATAAATAAATAAAACCTCACTGGGGCCAGGCATGGTGGCTCAGGCCTGTAATCCTAGCATTTTGGGAGGCCTAGGCAGGAGGATCACCTAAGCCGTGTTCGAGACCAGCCTGGGAAACATAGTAAGACCTTGTTTCTACCGGTGGGGGGCCAGGGGGGAAAGCCAGGTATGGTGGTGCAGGCCTGTAATTCCAGCTACTCGGGAGACTGAGGCAGGAGAATCGCTTGAACCCAGGAGGCGAGGTTGCAGTGAGCCAAGATCGCGCTACTGCAGTCCAGCCTGGGTGACAGAAAGAGACTCTGTCTCAAGATAAATAAAGACATAAATAAAATAAACTGGCTCGGCGTGGTACTCACGCCTGTAATCTCAGCAGTTTGGGAGGCCGAGGCGGGCAGAGCTTCAGGTCAGGAGTTCGAGACCAGCCTGGCCAACATGGTGAAACCCCATCTCTACTAAAAATACAAAATTTAGCTGGGCATGGTGGCAATTAGTCAGGCATAGTGGTGCCCACCTATAATCCCAGCTACTCAGGAGGTTAAGGCAGGAGAATCACTTGAATCCAAGAGATGGAGATTGCAGTGAGCTGAGATGGGGCCACTGCACTCCAGCCTGATCAACAGAAAGAGACTCTGTCTCAACATAAACAAATAAGTAAATAAAATAAACTGCTGTTCTAAGCTCTCTCTAAGGTCTTCCCTTAACCCTTGGAGGTGGGTACTGGGGCTAATCTTACTTCACAGAGGGGCTCAGCCATTACTCTCGGACAGGTCCCCCCAGCCACCTGTACAGGCACCTGCTCCTCCTCCTCCTCGGCGGTGGCCTGTGTCCTGCATCTTCGCCTTGTCAGGACGGACCAGCTTCTTGCCTGCTGAGTTTCGGGTGGTGTGGCTGTAGACGGAGGTGTAGCCCTGGCCAGTAAGTGGGCAGAAGCGTCGGGTGTGGGCACGCTCACGCGTGGCACCACACTGGGGGCACACGTAGTCCCGCAAGATGGGACACAGCACCCTGCCGGCCTCGTCCTTCAGCACGTGGGACTGGTAGATGGCCCGGGACTCGCCGTTGTGTTTGCAGAAAGAGCACAGGCGTTCAGGAGCTGGCGAGGACTCCAGGCTGCGCTTCTGATCCTTGGGTCCTGGCACTGGGACCGACTCTGGCACTGACACTGACTCTGGCACTGGCACTGACTCCGGCGCTGACACTGGTTCCAGCACTGGCTCTGGCTCTGGCTGGGGGCTCAGCCTGGTCTCAGGCCCCTCTTTCCCACTGAGAGCCCTAACCAGGCGTGCCAAACCCAGGTAATCTGTCCACAGGTCAAAGGTCCCCATAGCTGGGCAGCATGTGCCAGGCGGAGGGAGTCACAGAGACAAGTAACCGGGCCTGGCGCAAACTCCCTCTTTCTGAACCTTCTCTGCTGCCCCTTCCTTCCTCTCTCTGGAGCCTGGGAGTCTGGGCTGGCCGACCCTCCTTTTACCTCCAAGGGGGTGTGAAGGGGAGGAGCAGGCTGTGGGAGGTTCCTTGTTGTCGCAGGGGGGCTGGGTGCCCCACTAAGGCACCTCCCAAGAGGCTGCATGGCCTCTGGTGGTGCTGGGGGGCTGCAGGACACAGGGTGTGTGTGGGGGGCACCCAGCGATGTGCGCCACACCCCCATGTACACACCTCCAGGGAACTGGGGGGCTACCCTGACTCCCCTCCTTTTGGAGTCCTTAGCCCTCCAGCCCCACTGGAGGATGGGCAGAATGGGTTGGAAACCCCACCCTCAAAGACTAACAGTTACCAGTAACTTAAAGAAGTTAACTTAGTAACTTCTTTATAACTTTTTCTTCCTTCCTCTGGGCGGAGGAGTGGCCAGGTGCCCCTGGGCTCTTTGTGTGTGTGTCCGGGGAGTAGGTTGCTGATGCTCCAGCTGTCTCTGAAAGGAGTGTGGTGGTCCCAGGCTCATGGGCTGGTTGCGGGGGGTAGGGGAAGGATCATGCCCCACCCCCCAAGCTCTGGTCTCCCTCCAAGAGTTTTCACATCGGTTGTCTTAGTGGAACCCCCATTTAATGGATGAGCAAACTGAAGTGTGAAGCCACCTGCCCATCCAGTTATTTATAAAGACGTGCACCAGGCTGGGCGTGGTGGCTCATGCCTGTAATCCCAAAACTTTGGGAGGCCAAGACGGGGCGGATGACGTGAGGTCAGGAGTTCCAGGCCAGCCTGGCTAACATGGTGAAACCCTGTCTCTACTAAAAATACAAAAAAAAAAAAAATTAGCTAGGCATGGTGGTGGGCGCCTGTGATCCCAGCTACTCGGGAGGCTGAGGCAGGAGAACTGCTTGAACCCAGGAGGCAGAGGTTGCAGTGAGCCAAGATGAGCCATTGCACTCCAGCCTGGGTGACACAGTAAGGCTCTTGTCTCAAAACAAAACAACAAAAAGCACCAGATCTGCCTCCTTATTCTAGTTACCGGGGGCCCCCTGAGGCTAGGTGCTGGGGAGGGAGCCCCTTCCTGGCTGGGGCTGCAGAGGGGTGAGAAATAATCCTCTGGAGTCGGGAGGTGGGGGATAGCAGGTTGGGATCTTAGGAGGGGACCCCTAGTACCTACAGCTCTTCAATGTCCTCCCCCAGATGAGATCTCAGGAGGGTAGGGGGTGCTCAGGACTTGGACACAGAGGAGAGAGGCTGTGCCGCTTACACACCTCATCCACCCATCCATTCATTGAAGAAACTTTTATTGGCCAGGCACTGCAGCTCATTTTTGAGAGGCCAAGGGAGGATCGCTTGAACCCAGGAGCTGGAGACCAGCCTGGGCAACACTTTGAGACCCCGCTCCTACAAAAACACTTTTTTGAAATAAGCTGGCTGTGGTGGTGCGTGCCAGTGGTCCCGGCTACTGGGGAGGCTGAGGCGGGAGGATCAACACTTGACCCCAGTTATTAGAGGCTGCAGTGAGCTAAGATCACACCATTGCACTCCAGCCTGGGTGACAAGAGCGAGATCCTGTCTCTAATTTAAAAGAACAAAACTATGGAGCACTCCATGGAGCAGAACTTACCACCCACATTTCAGAAAGGGATTTTAGGCCAAGCAAAGTGGTTCATGCCTGTAATCCCAGCACCTTGGGAGGCCGAGGTGGGAGGATTACTTGAGGTCAGGAGTTTGAGACCAGCCTGGCCAACACAGTGAAATCACGTCTCTACTAAAAATACAAAAATTAGCCTGCCGTGGTGGCAGATGGCTGTAATCCCAGCTACTTGGGAGGCAGAGGCCGGAGAATCACTCAAACCCTGGAGGTAGAGGTCGCAGTGAGCCAAGATTGGGCCATTGTACTCCAGCCGAGGCAACAGAGTGAGACTGTCTTAAAAAATAATAATAAATAATAAGAAGAGGGGAGTTTAGCTGCCTTGCCCCAGCCTGTTTACCCCCAATCCTCTAATACTTAGTCCCAAATCCAGCCAGAGTCCATCCAGATCCCAGACACCAGCTCTCCTCTCCAAAGAGGAGTGGCTGGGGTCAGGGCAAAAAACAGGCTGAGTGACTTTGTGGGTGGGGGGTCCTGTCCCCAGTCCCCATTCCCCTTAAGCCGTGTCTGGCCCAGCCACAGTGACATTCATCCCCCGGTGGGTCTGGCCTCGGTCCTCACAACCCACCGACAACAATGAATGTTGATTGTGACCTTGGCTGTGGCCTAGGGGAGGGGACGTGCCCAGGCTGGATTGGGGGCTCCCCTGGCCCCCCTAGATCTGGAAGGTTAGAGTCACCGGAAGGAGGATGGCAAGTCCAGGTCTCAGGGTCCACTCAACGGTCGATGGTTTGCCTGAGCTGCCCAAACTCACCGACAGGTTGAATGTTCCCCCAAACCCTTGGCAAATTCTCCGGGACCTGGAGTTGGGGGTGGGGTAGGTGGCAGAGAACCAGAGAGGGCGAAGGGGGAGAGGAGGAGAGAGTAAGGGACCCCTTGACTCCCATGAAATCAACAACCGCTTTTCAGGTGCCAACTGTTTGCACCTAGATCTGGGAAAAACACAAGGCAAATATAAATGATAGTAAAGAAAATGTAGCCTTTGCTATGGGGATGGAGATGTAGCAGTGCCCGGGAGTGCTGGCCTCAAGCCGGCTCCCTAAGTAATTCACAAAGTGGTCCTGGAGGTGCAGATTACCCCCTCTTTGTCAACTGGGGAGACTGAGGCAAAAGGCCACTGCTAGTCCGAGGTGGAGGAGGCATTCCAAATGGCCCCGGGAAGTCTGGCAACCAAGGATCCTGGCCCCGAGGGCATTGATGCAACGTGAAGATAAACAAGCCATTTTAATACAATGTAATACGTTCCGGGAGCTTCACTGAGTTCCGGGCACGATGGTTTAGGAATTACAACAGCGGGAGTGGGGCACTTGGGGGTGGGGGTTCGTCAGGTCTCTCCACTTTTCAAGTGCAATGGGGTCCCCACTAGACAGCGGAGAGGCAGGAGGATCAGAGAGGGCGCCGCTCGCCCCGCGTGCGCGTGCGCACAGCATCTGAACTCGGGCACTTCGGGAGTCAGCGCAGCCCCCTGGGTCTCAAAAGGGGCTGCGGCGCCCCCTGTCCATTTCCTCATCCTTCAAATGACCCCCAGTCCCTTCCTCCAGTGATCGCACAGAGTTCGGCGACCACCCCCCACCCCCGGGTGCCCCCAGGCCTGCAGCTACGCACCCCTATCCCATAGCCCCGCAAGCCAAGCAGTGACCAGGATGGACGAGAGAGCCTTCGCCCCCCACCTGGGTCTGCGGACGGCCTAGAAAGCTGCATTCAGATTTCCTAGGCATGGCTGAGTGCTGCGGCTCACACCTGTAATTCCAGTATTTTGAGAGACTGAGGCGGGAGGATCTTTTGAGCCCAGGAGATGGAGACCAGACTGGGCAACATAGCGAGATTCCTGTCCCTACAAAAAAATTAGCTGGTGTGGTGTAGTGAGCCTGTAGTCTCAGCTACTGAGGAGGCTGAGATGGTAAGATCGCTTGGACCCCATGAGTTCGAGGCTGCAGTGAGCCGTGATCGCGCCACTGTATTCCCGCCTGGGTGACAGTGCGAGACCCCGTTGTCGCAAAAAATAAGTAATTTCCTGGCCCCTGACATTTCACCGAGGGGAATACTGAGGCCCAAAATAACCGCCTGGCATAACCCCAAGGCGGATTAGGGACCCCCAAGTGTGTCGAGCTGTGTGAACCACCCCCCCCCCCACCACCACACCCCTCACGGTCCTGGCGACAGGACCCGGCCCAGCCTCCCAGGCCGCGCCCCCGAGAGCCCCACCCACAGTCTGGAGGCACCAGCCAAGGCCCCACCCCAGGCACTGCCCCCCTGGAGCCCCGTCGCTTTTGACCTGTTCCCCAGGACACGCTCCCTCTAAAACCCGCCCATATAGACTCCCACGGAGCCCACCCCCCAAGCCCCTAAGCCGGTCCTCAAAGAGCCCAGATCCCATAGGACCCGCCCCCTTAGAGCCCTCCACAAAAGCCTGCTCTACAGTCGCCCCGGGACAGCGTCCTGCCTCCGCGAAGCCCAGCCCCCCACTAAGGTCCGCCCCGACCGGGCACGCCCCCAAACCGAACTTCGTAGGGCCCCTCAGAGCCCGATGCCGGCTAACTCGCCCTCCCGAACCGCCCCCTGCCCTCCGACACCTTCTAGAGCTCTTCCCCCAGAGCCCGCCCTCTCACCCGCCCCGGGTCGGGGTCACGTTCCCACCCCTCTGTCTGGAGCTGGAGTGGGGCGCCCTCTCTCGCAGCTCATCCGCCGCGTCCAGCAGGCCCTCCCATTCGGGCTATGGAGTGCGAGGGGCCCTGATCGGCTCCTCTCTATCCGCCACCGCCACCCCCATCCCCAGGTGTCCAGGCCCTTCCCAGGGAGGTGGCCGGTCCCCTGCCTTGTGGATCATCATTCTAAGTAGGAGACCGCCTAGGACTTGGGAAGGAGAGTGAGTTGGGAGAACAGGTATTAATAATTACATTACTGATGATAACACTACATTCATCACGCCATGAGTAGGATATACCCATTTTGCGGAGGGGGAAGGTGAGTGGCTGTTAGTCCAGAACTCTCAAGGTTCCTCAAAAGCTTGGTTCTTGCCTGTAGCCCCAGCGAGTTGGCAGGGAGGAGGATGGCTGGAGCCCAGAAGTTGAGGCTAGCCTGGAAAACACAGTGAGACCCCCATCTCTCCTCTCTTTTTTGCGGGGGGGGGGGCCTGGAAGGGGGACACGGGGGAGGAGGTGGTCAGGACCTGGCAAAGAGCCCATTATGGGGATTCCAGCGACACTAACAGCCTTCTGGGGATCTCCGCGGTGTCACCCGGTGATGGCCCAGGCTTTTTTTTTTCTGTTGCCCAGGCTGAAGTGCAGTGGTGCCATATCCGCCCACCGTAATCTCCACCTCCCGGGTTCAAGCAGTTCTCCTGCCTCAGCCCCGCGAGAAGCTGGGACTACAGGCACCTGCCACTATGCCTGGCTAATTTTTGTATTTTTAGTAGAGATGGGGTTTCACCGCGTTGGCCAGGTTGGTCTCCAACTCCTGGGCCTCCCAAAGTGCTGGGATTATAGGCATGAGCCACTGCACCCAGCTGGCCCCCATTTCTTTAAAAAAGAAAAATGTTTATTCTCTCTCTTTTGTTTTGTTTTGTTTTGAGACGGAGTCTCGCTCTGTCGCCCAGGCTGGAGTGCAATGGCGCAATCACAGCTCACTGCAGCCTCGACCTCCCAGGCTCAACCAGTCTTTCCACCTTAGCCTCCTGAGTAGCTGGGATCACAGGTGCCTGGCCTGGCTAGTTTAAAACAAAAACAAAAAAATTCTGTAGAGATGAGGTCTCATTATGTTGCCCAGGCTGGTCGCAAACTCCTGGGCCTCCCAAAGTTCTGGGATTAGAGGCGTGAGCCACCTCTTCCCACCCGAATTTCTTCTTGATGACTGTGAACAGCTGTAATGTTGGGGGTAGGGGGTCGTCAGGCAGGAGACATTCTGGCTATGTTGGAGGGGGTTCCCCAGACACTTCCTGTGTGTCCTCTCTGCCTCCCACTCCTCCCTCTGAGGGCTTTGGCCTTGAACTGCCAAGGACGTTGCTCTCTATAAGGTTTCTCCCTAAGACAAGACACAAGACCATGGTGGAGGAGGGGTCTGGTCTTGAAGGCCAGAAAGCTGGGGCTGGGGCGACAGGAGGCTGGCAGCCCCAACCCTGGGTCTGACTATCTCCCTTCTTTGCCTGTGGTCAGTGCAGGCTTCTGGCCCTCCATGTCTGTCTAGATCCACCTGTCTCTTGGTCGTCCCAGGGTCATCTGTCTGGGTCGGACTACGCCCCTCATACACCTGTTATCGGTCTGGGTCTCTGGCCCGGCCCGTGCACCTGCCTTGAACTGTCTGAATCTGCCTATATGTGTGTCTGGCTGTTTACTCCCCATCTCCCCTGTCTGTGACTGGTGACTGTGGTGCCTGTCCCCTCCTGTCCCCTGAGGGAGTCCGCTTGTCTCACTGCAGCTGTCTGCTGGTCTGACTTTGAAGTCCCTCAGTGTGGGAGGTGACAAACTGTCTCCTCCCGCTTGTGACCCTGAGCCTTGGTGCAGGGTTCCTGGGACCCCTCACCTGGCCCCAGTGCAGCTGGAAGGGTCTTTCTGGGGATAAGTGGGGTGTGGGGGATGGCCCTCTAAAAGCCACGTTCTTGGCTAGGCATGGTGGCTCATGCCTGTAATCCCAGCACTTTGGGAGGCCAAGGTGGGCAGATCACTTGAGGTCAGGAGTTCGAGACCAGCCTAGCCAACATTGTGAAACCCCATCTCTACTAAAAATACAAAAAAAAAAAAGAAAGAAAGAAAGAAAAAAAAAAAGTAGCCGGGCATGGTGGTGCACACCTGTAGTCCCAGCTACTTGGGAGGCTGAGGCACAAGAATTGCATGAACCCAGGAGGCAGAGTTTGCAGTGTATCGAGATCGAGCCACTGCACTACAGCCTGAGTGACAAGAGTGAGACTCGGTCTCAAAAACTAAAAAAAATAAGCCACACTATCCCAGGGCCCTGTCCCCTACCCCCACACTTAGCACCAGCAAGGTACAGGGCAGCTGGTGCAGGTCGGGGGATCAGAGTCAGAGGTGAGACGTCCTAGCAGAGGCAGATGAGCAAGTGATGGACGGACGGATGGATGGATGGAGGCAGTTCTACCGTCAAGCTGAAGAACAAGGCTGGGCGCGGTGGCTCATGCCCGTCATCCCACTGCTTTGGGAGGCCAAAGCAGGAAGATTGCCTGAGCCCAGGAGTTCAAGACCAGCTTTTTTTTTTTCTTTTTTTTGAGACGGAGTCTCGCTCTGTCGCCCAGACTGGAGTGCAGTGGCCAGATCTTGGCTCACTGCAAGCTCCACCTCCCGAGTTTACGCCATTCTCCTGCCTCAGCCTCCCGAGTAGCTGGGACTACAGGCGCCCGCCACCTCACCCGGCTATTTTTTTGTATTTTTTAGTAGAGATGGGGTTTCACCGTGTTAGCCAGGACGGTCTCGATCTCCTGACCTCGTGATCCGCCCGTCTCGGCCTCCCAAAGTGCTGAGATTACAGGCTTGAGCCACCGCGCCCGGCCTTCAAGACTAGCTTGAGCAACATGGTGAAACCCTGGCTCAACTAAAAATAAAAAAACTTAGCCAGGCGTGGTGGTGCACGCCTGTAGTCCCAGCTATTTGGGAGGCTGAGGTGGGAGGATCACAGAAGCCAGGGAAATCAAGGCTGCAGTGAGTGAGACACAGTCGCTCCACTGCACTCTAGCCCAGGCCCTGTCTCAAAAAAAAAAAAAAAGAAAAAAGTTGAAGAACGAGGTGGGCGTGGCTAGAAGGTCAGCATCTCCCAAGTTCCCAGGGATGTCTGGTGGTCCATGTGTCCTGCCCGTGATTCTTGAAGTCTTGACTTTGAAGTCCCTCAGGCTGGGAGGTGACAGGCTGTCTCCTCTCGATCCCGAACCCTGAGCTTTGGTGCATGGGGGTTGGGGGTGTATCTATGTATGTTCCCCGCATGAGTTCCTATATATATGCTCCTGTGTGTCTGCTTGTTGTATGTAACTGTGTGTGCGTGTGTGTACTTGGGCCTGGAAGGCGGACCCGGGGGAGGAGGTGGTCAGGACCTGGCAGACAAAGAGCCCATTATGGGGGTTCCAGCGACACGAAGAGCCCTCTGGGGGTCTCCGCGGTGTCATGGTGATGGCCCAGGCTGTCTAGACTGGCAAGCAAGGGTGCCTCATTTCAGTGATACCTGCGTGGGCTCTCTCAGGTCCCGCCCTCCGCAGGCCGTCTCCCCCACTTCCTTTCCAGCTGTGGGAGTCTTTCATGCCAGAGGTCCTCAGACAAGGGACTCCTCTGTCCCACCCAGCCCATGGGCGGTGGGTGGGCTAGGAGCCCAGCTTCCTTCCCAGGCCTGCCAGATGTGAGGCCAGGGCTGGGGAAGGCGAGGAGGTTCTGGCTTCTCCAGGATTGGGATTGGGGACTATGGAGGGGCCAAGCTGAAGGAAAATTCAGGCCGGGCGCAGTGGCTCACACCCGTAGTCCCAGCGCTTTGGGAGGCCGAGGCAGGAGGATCACTTGAGCCCTGGAGTTCGAGATCAGCCTGGGCAACGCAGGGAGCCCTCATCTCTACAAAAAATAAATTTAAAAAGAATTTTTTTAAATAAGGGAAATTCAGACACTTCTACTGAGGCTTACGGTGCTGGGTGACCCTGGCCTGGGTCAGGGTGGGCTCCATCTCAAGAAATCTTGCAGGATATTTCTATGGGTCTATAAATAGGGGCTTCAGGTCCAAGCTACTTTGCTGAGCTATTTTGGGGGGTTCTGTGGGTGTCTGTAAGTCCAGGTGGGAGTGTGCTATAGCAGGTGGCTGTCTCTCCACCAGTTGTGTGTGTGTGTGCGTGTGTGTGTGAGTTCCTGTCGGCTTCTGTTTGTGTGTGGATGTCAGCGTTCCTGTGGGTGTATATCATGCTAATCGTGCATAATTCCAGGTCGACGTGTGAGCCAGCGTGCGTGGGTGTCTGATGTCTGCTGGTGTCACTATGAGTGACTGGAGTCTGTATCATCCAGTCATGGTGTCCCCCTCATCCCATTCCCCACTAAAATGTCAGGTGTGGGAGGACAGGGATTTCACCCTTTTTTTTTTTTTTTTTTTTTTAGAGACTAGGTCTTGCTGTCACCCAGGCTAGAGTGCAGTGGTGCCATCATAGCTCACTGCAGCCTCAAACTCCTGGGCTCAAGTGATCCTCCCGCCTCAGTCTCCCTAGTACCTGGGACTATAGGCACACACCACCACGCGCAGCTAATTTTCTTTTTTTAACTCCTGGTCTCAAGTGATCCTGCCACCTAGGCCTCCCAAAGTGCTGAGATTATAGGCGTGAACCACTGTGCTCTTTCAGATTTCCCTCTTGTTCACAGCTGCATCCCCAGTGCTAGAACAGTGCCGGGTACATAACAGATGCTCAATAAATGAGTACTGGGGCCAGGTGCAGTGGCTTACGCCTGTAATCCCAACATTTTGGGAGGCCGAGGTGGGCGCAGGATCTGAGGTCAGGAGATCTGAGGTCAGGAGATCAAGACCAGCCTGGACAACATTGTGAAACCCCATCTCTATTAAAAATACAAAAATTACGGCCGGGCGCGGTGGCTCAAGCCTGTAATCCCAGCACTGTGGGAGGCCGAGACGGGCGGATCACAAGGTCGGGAGATCGAGACCATCCTGGCTAACACGGTGAAACCCCGTCTCTACTAAAAATACAAAAACTAGCCGGGTGAGGTGGCGGCGCCTGTAGTCCCAGCTATTCGGGAGGCTGAGGCAGGAGAATGGCGTAGACCCGGGAGGCGGAGCTTGCAGTGAGCTGAGATCCGACCACTGCACTCCAGCCTGAGAGACAGAGCCAGACTCCGTCTCAAAAAAAAAAAAAAAAAAAAAAAAAAAAAAAAAAAAAAAAAAAAATTAGCCGGGTGTGGTAGCGGGCACCTGTAATCCAGCTACTGGAGGCTGAGGCAGGAGAATCGCTTGAACCTGGGAGGTGGAGCTTGCAGTGAGCCAAGATTGTGCCACTGCACTCCAGCCTGGGTGACAAAGCAAGACTCCGTCTCCCAAAAAAAAAAAAAAAAAAAAAAAAAAAAAAAACAATGAGTATTGGGTTTCTGGGGATTTCTGCCTGTGTGTCATTTCCCCATGAGTCTGTGCATGCCAGTGTGTGTACATGTGTTAATTGTGTCTGTGTGTATGTCAGTATTATTGTACATGTGCAGGTGTCCGAGTGGCTAAACAAGCCTCAGGGTAGGTGACGATGGGCATACGACCACTGGGTTCGTGCTCATCTATCTTTGTGGGTGACAGTGTCATTGTGGGTGGCTAGGAAGATCCATTTTACTGTGGACAACTGTGTGTCCATGTGTGCAGTTGTGTTCTTGGGCAGGGGGGGGTCTGTATGTGTATATGTCAAGACTACTGAGACCCGCTACACGGGAGACTAAGGTGGGAGGATCGCTTGAGCCTGAGAATTTGAGGCTGCAGTCAGAGCTATGATCGTGCCACTGAACTCCAGCCTGGGTAACAGAGCCAAACCCTGTCTCAAAAAACAAAACAAACAAACAAAAATTTGGGCCAGGCATGGTGGCTCAGCGCTCTGGGAGGCCAAGGTCGGGGGACAGCTAGAGCTCACGAGTTCGAGACGAGCCTGGGCAACTGGCAAAATTCCATCTCTACAAAAAATACAAAAATTATCCAGGTGTAGTGGTGCACACCTGTACTCCCAGCTACTCAGGAAGCTGAGGTGGGAGGGGTGCTTAAGCCCAGGAGGTGGGCATAGACTGCAGTGAGCCTAGATCGCACCACTGCACTCCAGCCTAGGCAGCAGAGTGAGACCCTATCTCAAAAAAAGTAAAATAGGCCGGACGCGGTGGCTCAAGCCTGTAATCCCAGCACTTTGGGAGGCCGAGACGGGTGCATCACGAGGTCAGGAGATCGAGACCATCCTGGCTAACACGGTGAAACCCCGTCTCTACTAAAAAAATACAAAAAATTAGCTGGGCGAGATGGCGGGCGCCTGTAGTCCCAGCTACTCCGGAGGCTGAGGCGAGAGTATGGCGTAAACCCGGGAGGCGGAGCTTGCAGTGAGCTGAGATCCGGCCACTGCACTCCAGCCTGGGCGACAGAGCGAGACTCTGTCTCAAAAAAAAAATAAAAATAAAAATAAAGTAAAATAAAAAACGGTGGCCGGGCGCGACAGCTCACACCTGTAATCCCAGCACTTTGGGAGGCTGAGGTGGGCGGATCCCCTGAGGTCAGGAGTTCAAGACCAGCCTGGCCAACATGGTAAAACCCTGTCTCTACTAAAAATACAAAAATTAGCCGGGTGTGGTGGTACATGCCTGTAATCCCAGCTACTCAGGAGGCTGAGGCAAGAGAATTGCTTGCCAGGAGATCGTGCCACGGCATTCCAACCTGGGCAGCTGAGAGAGACTCCATCTCTAAATAAATAAGTAAGTAAATAAAAATAAAAATGACGTCCTTGTGTGACCTGCTGTCAGATGTGAGTGTTTCTGCAGGCTTTGTACCGTGTGTGTGTGTGTGTGTGTGTGTGTGTGTGTGGCAGGGTCGGGGGGGTGACTGTGGGTAACTGTGAGTGTGCAGGTGTGAACTTGCTTGGGAGGACACATGGATGTCTGTGTGTGTCCCAGGTATTGTGAACAATGGATTCTGTGTGTGCCTGACTGGTGGGCTTTAGGGATCTGTGTTTGTCATTGCTACCCTGAGTGACACTCTGTGGGTGAACACCCACTCCTGTGTGTCAGTGTTATGCGAAAGGCGGTGTCTATGTTGTAGCCGCCTTCGTTGGTGGCTCCATTTCTCTGTGTGGCAGCCTTTCAATGGGCAGTATCCCTGGATGTCCGAGCCCTTCTGGGTGACGTGTCTACACACGTGGCAGTGTTATTGTGGGGGACTGTATGTGTGTGTCAGCATCACTTTGGGCTGTGTATGAATGGCAGTGCTGTACGTCTGTGTATAGCGTGTGATTTTGGGGGTCTCCACCAGGGCCTTGGGAATATCTAATCGTGGCTGGGTTAATGCATCTGCCAGCAGTCCAGGGTGTGGAATGGGTAGGGAAGGAGATGTGGGGAGGGGAACCGAAGCGTGGGGCGGTGGGGGGGACCTCTCAGTCCTTATCAGCCAATGAGGTGTCTTCTCCACCCTCCCACCCCCAACCTGCCCTCCAGGGCAGGTCGCTTTGAAAGGCGCCCTGTCGCTTTAAAAGGGCTCCCCGGCAGTGGGATTCGGGGCCATTTTTCCTTTTTATGGCCAGTTTTGGAGGGCGGGTTCCTTCTCGCAAACCTTGGCCCCAGTAAATACCCTGCAGCTGCTGCCGGTAATGACAGGCCGGAGGGGCGGTCCGCGCTGGGCGCCAGGGCTTCCGGAGGCGGCGCGACTGCAGCACCCCCAGCCCGCGGCCAGGCCTGAGCGGGGCCCCCGCCGGGATCGGTCTCCACAGGCCTGAGCGCCCATGAACTTGGCCGGGGCAGCCTTCACGAACGCGCGCGCGCGCCGGGCTGGACTCTCTCCTGGCATTCGATTTCCGAGCGCCCCACCCGCCCCGCGCCCCCAAGAACAAAGCTCGCCGCCGCCCCGGCCCGTGGCCTCCCCGCGCGCGGTCAGGTGTCGGGCGGTCGGGGCGCCACTGTCCCCACGCCCCCCATCGCACGTCTCCGCCCCGCGGGGGCATCTCCGCTCGCCCTCCCGCTGGCGGCCCCGGCTCGGGGACTCGGGGGCCTGTCCCCTTTGCAGAATCTGACCCTCCCGGCGCCCCCTCTCCGGAAAGGCCAGACGCAGAGATGCCGCCGGGGCCTCCCCGCCCCCCTTCCCATCCCCAACAACAATGGAGGGCCGGGCCGCAGAGGCCGGGGCGCTCGCCCCGGGGCCGCGAGCAGGTGCGCGAGGGGGCTGCGGCCGCGTCCCGCCCCGCCCCGCCGCGCCCCCTCCCCGCGGGCGGCCCCCGCCCCGCCCCGCCCGTGCCCCCGGTCCGCCAGGCGCCCGCGCTCACCTCGACTGGGGCCGCCGCCGCATTTCCCCCTCTTCTTTCCAAAACCCGCCCGGAAAAGCCCCCCGGGCCCGAGGCGCCTGCACGGGAAATTGCATTTCGGCGGCTCCGGGGCCGGGCGGGGGCTCCCTAGGCCGTGGGCGGGGGGGGAGGGGGCGGCGGGGCTCCGGCGCCGGCTCGAACCCGTGGCCGCCGCCTCCCGCCCGCCCGCCTGTCTGTCTCGGTGACGTGCCCGCGCTCCCCGCCGCCGACGCCCCCTCCCTCCTCCCAGCGCCGCGTCGGGCGGTGGGTCCAGCCGCGGCAGTGCGCGCCCCGAGGCCTCCCGCCAGGCGCACCGGGACGCACTCGGGGGATGCCCGTGGGTCTACAAGACGCAGCTCCCGGGGCCCGCGCGGGGGAATCGGGGACACGGAGGCGCGGGCGGGCACACGCAGGGACCCAGACGCACGCAGACCTCAAAGGCGCCGGGGGGGAGCACGCGCGCACAAAGGCACGCGGGCCACAGACAGAGGGAACGGTGTGCAGGGGGCTGTGAGACACACACCCAAGGGAGGGGGTGGCGGGACGTGCAGGCGTGCCGGGCCGCACGGGATGGTCATAAAACCCAGCTACACACAGAGGGACACCCGGGGGCACCAGACACATGCAAGATACACAGACACACCACATCCAGGACAGGAGGGAAGGTCCTTAGAACCGAAATCTACAAAAACACTGCTGAACCCCGGGCGCGCACAGCTCACACAAGACACACGGACACACAGGAGATCACAGACACACTGGGGTATCCACAGACCTGAGATATACCCCCCAACATACACATGCAGTACCCCAGGTACACAGCCACAGGAACACCGTGACACACACAAAATAACACATGGATATACACGTAGAACCAGAACACACCCATAGAGACGCACACAGATCTACAAAGTTCACAGACACACACATATATGCACAGCCACTCAGGTCAAATGGACCAGGCGCAGAGGCAGAGAAACAGAACCAACAGCCTCATGCACAAGACCCCCAGCAGGTCCCAGAGCCACAGAGGTCCACATAGACACACACACAATTCAGGGGCACGTGGGGACGTGTACCTGGGACTGTGAGACAAACATGTATACAGGCCAGGTGCACAGACCGCGTGCCATCTGTTCAAAGGATGGGGTTCCCCGGATCTCCCAAAGATCCTTGCACAGACTATCCCCTCATACTCCCCCTCCAGACACCGCCCCCGCCCCTGCCCCGCCCAGGTATAAGAGCATGCACAAGGCAGGAATGATCCTACCCTGGCTGAGGCTCCACACACTGCCCCTGCCCGGAGTGGCCACCGCGGCTGGTAGAGGAAGGTCACATCAGGGCAAACCATGGCGCCAGGCAGCCTCCCATTGGCCCGGGCTGAGCTGGCAGATTTCTCATTCTGTTTATTTATCCCCTACCCCAGTCTGAGAGGGGGATGGAGAAACCTTGGCTGCCCCCCTTCCAAGCCCAGGCCTTAACCCTTATGGGGCCATGGCCCTTCCCCACCTGACCGCACCCCTCCACCACAGTCCTGCCTCAGTTTCTCCTTGACAGGTTCACCTCCCACATCGTCCAACTGCCTTCAGGTCTCAGCCCAGAAAGTCTGGTCCCAGGTCCAGGAGAGTGGAGGTCTCCAGGACCACTCCCTGCATCCCCAACCCCACCAAAGGTTAGAGGGGCCAGCCCTAGTCTATACCTAACCTCTCCCAAAGGAAGTCTTTCCCCAGAGTGGGGATGGAGAGACACGTGCAGGGGAGAGAATGGGAGTTCACTGCAATCTAGTAATCATACCTCAATAAGGTGGGGGGGCGGTCAGCTCTGTTGATGCCCCTCCTGTGCCACCCACCCCCTTCCCCCCCCCCACTGGCCAGCCCTTCTTACAGAAAAGGAGCAAGGGGGCCGGGTACGGTGGCCCAAGCCTGTAACCCCAGCACTTTGGGAGGCCGAGGCAGGAGGATCGCTTGAGGCCAGGAGTTCAAGACCAGCCTGGGCAACACAGAGAGACACTGTCAGTACAAAAATAAAATAAAATAAAATAAAATTAGCCAGGTGTGGTGGTGAGTGCCTATAGTCCCAGCTACTTGTAGGAGGCTGAAGCAAAAGGATCGCTTGAGGCCAGGCGCAGTGGCTCAAGCCTGTAATCCCAGCACTTTGGGAGGCCGAGACGGGCGGATCACGAGGTCAGGAGATCGAGACCATCCTGGCTAACATGGTGAAACCCCGTCTCTACTAAAAAATACAAAAAAACTAGCCGGGCGAGGTGGCGGGCGCCTGTAGTCCCAGCTACTCGGGAGGCTGAGGCAGGAGAATGGCGTAAACCCGGGAGGCGGAGCTTGCAGTGAGCTGAGATCCGGCCACTGCACTCCAGCCTGGGCGACAGAGCGAGACTCCGTCTCAAAAAAAAAAAAAAAAAGGATCGCTTGAGCCCAGGAGTTCAAGGCTGCAATGAGCTGTGATCACACCACTGCACTCCATCATGGGCAATAGACACTTCATCTCTAAAAAAAGGGTATTGGGGAAGGAGTTCCTCTCCTAGAAAAAGAGGTGGAGGGGGTTGGGGAAGGACTTGCTCTGGAATACTCAACATTTACATTTATTCATGCAATCATCCATCCATCCATAGACATGTATAAACCTCATCTCCCATCCAGACCAGGGCAACCTCTGAGGCAGGGACTATTCTATTTATCTAGAGGGGTGGGGGCCCAGGGTAGAGTTCTCCCCAGCTGTATTTTGGAACCTTCTTCCTGGTCCCAGAAGGGCTTATCATCATCTCAGACTCTTCCCAGCAAGCCAATGAAGTGAATACTGCCCTTCCAACCGATGGGCAACCGAGGCCCAGATGGGGGCTGCCCTTGCCCAAGGTGGCACCGCCTGTAAGAGGCAGAGCCGGGGCCAGGCGCGGTGGCTCACGCCTGTAATGCCAGCATTTTGGGAGGCCGAGTCGGGCGGATCACGAGATCAGGAGTTCGAGACCAGCCTGACCAACACGGTGAAATCCTTTCTCTACTAAAAATACAAAAATTGGCCGGCGTTGTGGCAGGCACCTGTAATCCCAGCTACTCAGGAGGCTGAGGCAGGAGAATCGCTTGAACCCGGGAGGCAGAGGTTGCAGTGAGCCGAGATGGCGCCACTGCACTCCAGCCTGGGCCACACAGCGAGACTCCGTCTCAAAAAAAAAAAAAAAAAAAAAGGCAGAGCTGGAATTCTTTTTGTGCGAGGCCTTTTCCCCCTAGCTCTTCTCCAGGACTGGCCAGCTCTCCGGCCCGCTGAATTTCCTGCAGCCACCAGCAGGGGGCAGCAAAGTCCAGCGCCCTCCCAGCTGTGGGGGCCGGCGGGACTGATCTCAGCTCTCAGCGCAGTCTCCTCCCCGCCACCTCCCACTCCACGGTAGCTGAGGACTCTGCCTGGACACCCCAGGCTGGAGCCTCCACTGCCCAAATGCAGAGGCCCCAGAAGGAAGGGCCCCTTCTTAAATAAAGCCCCCTAGAACTGCCGTCCCCACAAATGTCCAACTCACTCGGTGTTTCTCTACGTCTAACTCTCCTTCTTGCTGCAACGCATTTGCCGGGGCAGGCGGCCTCTGCATTCCAGAACTGGGTCAGACCAGGAGAGAAGATTCCTGGATCCTGGCCCAGTGGCCAATTCGCCCTGGGCTTCTCACCCCCCAGACTCCTCTGAAGATCCCCAGAGCCCAGCACAGGATGGGAGGAGCGGTGGGGGAAGCCCCAGCGCCCCAGACGCCTTAGGGCGTGGGAACTGCCCTCCTCCCTACACAACCCCGGTCCCCAGTTCCTGGGGCCCCTGCCAGTGCTGACTCATAGGGGGAGCCCAGGGCTGCGACACACCAGCAGCTCTTCCTGAACCTTTCCCTGGGAGTTCTCACCTCCTGTCCCCTTGGGGGTCTCCGTGGAGACCCAAGGTGGGTGTGAGAGTCAGGCAGCCCTTCTCACCTCCATCAGCCCGGAACTCCAGCCCCCGAAGTCCCCCAAGGCTGTGGCCATTGGATACTGGGTGGATGTATCGGGGGTCTTGGGTGCTGCCCCTGTGTACTCAGATGTGGGTGTAGCTTGCACACGCAGTCGTCGACTGAGAGAAAGCCCCGAGGAGGCAACGCCGAGGCCGTGTGAGTGCTTTCCTCCGCACCCCACCAGAGTCTGGGCAGGGACACTCCGGGAGCAGAACGAAGCCCTGGGCTTGGAGCTCATTTCCTCAACCGCAAACCATCTTCTCCCGCCATCTTCCCGGTCTCCGGAAATGGTGGCTCCATCCTCCCAGCTGCTCAGACAAAAACCTTTATTAACAGATGCAACCCATTAACAATTTTGGTTACTGTGCTTTTTTTTTTTTTTTTTTTTTTGAAACAGGGTCTGGCTCTATCGCCCAGGCTGGAGTACAGTGGCACGATCTCTGCTCACTGTATCCTCCGCCTCCCGGATTTCTTTCAACCTCCCAAATAGCTGGGGCAGCAGGCACATGCCACCACGCCTGGCTAATTTTTTGTATTTTTAGTAGAGATGGGTCTTGCTATGTTGCCCAGACTGGTCTCGAATTCCTAGACTCAAGCAATCCACCCGTCTCGGCCTTTTAAAGTGCTGGGATTACAGACATGAGCCATCGCGCCCAGGCTGGTTACTGTCCGGTCTAATGCATCCAGAATCCTGCCTTCTCCAGGGCCCCACCCTGGTCACCGGCTCCCATCATCTCTCCCCAGAATTACTCCAGTTGCCACCTCTCTGCATGCCTTGCAGCCCTCGACAGTCTGTCCCCATACCCCCAATCCCCTGTTTGCCTCTCCCCACCACAGCAGCGGGGCCGGTGGGGGCGGGGGTGCGGGGGCCGCCTGTTAATACCCAAGTCAGGTCCAGTCCCTCCTCTGCTGGGAACCCTCAGTGGCTCCCACCTTAATCAGAACAAAAGCCAAAGTCCTCCCCAGGACCCAGAAGGCTTTGCACAATCTCTCCTGTCTCCTCTCTGCCTCACCCTCTCTACTCCCTCATTCACTCCATTCCAGACCTCCTTAGACCAGGTCTCAAATACACCAGGCATGGTCCCGCCTCGGAGCCTTTGCACAAGCTGCTGCTTCTGCCAGGGACTTGTTGCCCCCTGATTCTCACATCTTTCTCCTTCACTCCTTCAGATCTCTGCTCAGGTATTACTTCCCCAGTGAGTTTCCCTGACTACCCTCTATTTTTTTCTTAAATTTTTTTTAGACGGAGTCTTGCTCTCTTGCCCAGGCTGGAGTGCAGTGGCACGCTCTCAGCTCACTGCAACCTCCACTTCTCCGGTTCAAGTGATTCTTCTGTCTCAGCCTCCCGAGTAGCTGGGATTACAGGCACCCACCACCATGCCCGGCTAATTTTTTTTTGTATTTTTAGTAGAGACAAGGTTTCACCATGTTACCCAGGCTGGTCTCAAACTCCTGAGCTCAGGCAATCCACCCACCTCAGCCTCCCAAAGTGCTGGAATTACAGATGGAGCCACTGCACCCGGCCGACTTCCCTATTTAAAAATTGCACCCACCTTGGTTTCTCCTCTTTATTTCTCACAGCCCTGTCACCTTTCAACAAGCTACATGCTTTACTACGCATCTTGTTTCTTATCTGTCTCCTGTACTCAATTGTCAGCTCTGCCAGCACAATAGGTGTTGTCTTTTTTTTTTTCTTTTTTTTTGGAGAGATTGGGGGGTCTCACTTTGTTGCCCAGGGTGGTCTTGAACTCCTGGGTTCAAGCGATCCTTCTGCCTCAGTCTCCCAAAGTGCTGGGATGACAGGTGTGAGCCACCGTGCCCAGCCTACAATGTTTGTCTTCATCACTGCTGGAGAACTTAAGAAAGGCCCTTAGTCAATATCTAGTGAATTAATGCATTAATAATCACCATGTTCCTGGCACATGTGTTGGGGGAGGTGATGGGAAGTGGGGAGGGACAAAACAGACTTGGAGCTTGCCTGCCACCATCTGGCAGGGGGCTAGTCATGTAGCTAGCCAATTACAATGAAGACTTTTCAGTGCGGAGAGCAAAGGCCCAGCCTGGAGGATGAAAGTGCAATCCGGGAAGGCTGTTGAGGAGGTGACATCTTGTAGGGACTTGATCAGTAAGGAGTTTGGATTTAAGTATGATGAGAAGGCTTAGGGGTTTTTGTTTGTTTGATTTGTTTTTTAGAAATGGGATCTTGCTCTGTTGCTCAGGCTGGAGTTCAGTAGCACAGTCCTAGGCCACTGAGGCCTCAACTTGGGTTTAGGCAATTCTCCCACCCCAGCCTCCCAACTAGCTGGGACTCCTGGCACACACCACCACACCTGGCTAATTTTTAAATTTTTTTGTAGAGACAATGTCTCACTATATTGCTCAGGCTGGTCTCAAACTACTGGGCTCAAATGATCCACCCTCCTCAGCCTCCCAAAATTTTGGGATTACAAGCATGAGCCACCATGCCCAACCAAGGGTTTTATTATTTTATTTTATTTTATTTTATTTTGTTTTTTGAGACGGAGTCTCACTCTGTCGCCCAAGCTGGAGTGCAGTGGCATGATCTCGGATCACTGCAATCTTCAGCTCCCAGATTTAAGCCATTCTCCTGCCTCAGCCTCCAGAGTAGCTGGGATTACAGGCGCCCGCCACCACGCCCAGCTGATTTTTGTATTTTTAGTAGAAACAGGGTTTTGCCATGTTGGTCAGGCTAGTCTCGAACTTTGACCTCAAGTGATACACTCGCCTTGGCCTCCCAAAGTGCTGGGATTATAGGTATGAGCCACTGCATCCCGCCTCTACAAAAAATTTAAAACATTAGCTGGGCGTGGTGGTGTACGCTTGTGGTCCCAGCTACTCGGAGGCAGAAGTGAGAGGATTGGTTGAGTTCCAGAGGTGGAGGCTGCAGTGAGCCCATGATCACACCACTGCATTCCACCCTGTCTAGAAAAAAAAAAAAAAAAGTGTTTTTTTCAATAAAGATAGGATCCAACAGAGCTGGGATTAGGGATAGGTGAGTGACATGAGTCACACAAGGGCAGGACTCGGGCCTGTCTGGACTGCATTTTCCAATGACGTTATTACTGGTCACATGTGGCTACTGAGAGCCTGAAATGCAGCTATTCTTGAAAATAATGGCAGCTGGGCGCAGTGACTCACGCCTGTAATCCCAGCACTTTGGGAGGCCGAGGAGGGTAGATACCTGAGGTCAGGAGTTCGAGACCAGCCTGGTCACCATGGTGAAACCCCGTCTCTACTAAAAATACAAATATTAGCCAGGTGTGGTGGTACATGCCTGAAATCCCAGCTACTCAGGAGGCTGAGGCAGGAGAATCGCTTGAACCCAGGAGGCAGATGTTGCAGTGAGCCGAGATTGTGCCACTGCACTCCAGCCTGGCGACAAAGCAAGACTCCACCTCAAAAAAAAAAAAGAAAAAAGAAAAAAGAAAGAAAGAAAGTAATGGCAAAAACCACAATTACTTTGCACCAACCTAATAGTTTGAATTGAGATGTGTTATAAGTATAAAATCCACATCAGATTTTGAAGACAGTACCAAAAAAAGTGAAATATCTCATTCATAATGTTTACTTTGATTATATGTTAAAATGATACTATTTTGGATACACTGAGTTAAATAAAATAGCTTATGAAAATTAATTTTGGCCGGGCGCGGTGGCTCAAGCCTGTAATCCCAGCACTTTGGGAGGCCGAGACGGGTGGATCACAAGGTCAGGAGATCGAGACCATCCTGGCTAACACGGTGAAACCCCATCTCTACTAAATACAAAAAACTAGCCGGGCGAGGTGGCGGGCGCCTGTAGTCCCAGCTATTTGTGAGGCTGAGGCTGGAGAATGGCGTAAACCCGGGAGGCGGAGCTTGCAGTGAGCTGAGATCCGGCCACTGCACTCTCACTCCAGACTGGGCAACCCAGCAAGACTCCATCTCAAAAAAAAAAAAAAAAAAAAAAAAGAAAATTAATTTTGTAGCCGAGTGTAGTAACTCACACCTGTAATCCTAGCACTTTGGGAGGCCAAGGCAGATGGATCACCTGAGGTCAGGAGTTCGAGACCAGCCTGGCCACCAGAGTGAAACTCCATCTCTACTAAAAATACAAAAATTAGCCAGGCGTGGTGGCGGGTGTCTGTAATCCCAGCTAATTGGAGGCTGAGGCAGGAAAATCACTTGAACCCATGAAGTGGAGGTTGCAATGAGCTGAGACCTTGCCACTGCACTCCAGCCTGGGCAACAGGGCAAGGCTCTGTCTCAAAAAAAAAAAAAAAAAAATTAATTTTGGCAGGCTCACTGGCTCCCACCTGTAATCCCAGCACTTTGGGAGGCTGAGGCAGGTGGATCACTTGAGGTCAGGAGTTCAAAACCAGCCTAGGCAACATGGCGAAACCCTGTCTCCATTAAAAATATAAAATTGGCTGGGTGTGGTGGCACACACCTGTAATCCTGACTACTTGGGAGGCTGAGGCAGGAGAATCACTTGAACCTGCGAGGCAGAGGTTACAGTGAGCTGAGATCCTGCCACTGCATTCCAGCCTGGGTGACAGAGTGATATGTCTCAAAAATAAATAAATAAATATACATAAAATAAAATTCACTTCACCTGTTCCTTTTTTTAAAAAAAATGTGGCTACTAAAAAAGTTTTCATTACATATGCGGCTTGCATTTGTGGCTCACAATATATTTCTTTTTTTTTTTTCTTTTTTTTTTTTGAGACGGAGTCTCGCTCTGTCACCCAGGCTGCAGTGCAGTGGCCGGATCTCAGCTCACTGCAAGCTCCGCCTCCCGGGTTTACACCATTCTCTCGCCTCAGCCTCCCGAGTAGCTGGGACTACAGGCGCCCACCATCTCGCCCGGCTAATTTTTTGTATTTTTTTAGTAGAGACGGGGTTTCACCGTGTCAGCCAGGATGGTCTCGATCTCCTGACCTCGTGATCTGCCCGTCTCGGCCTCCCAAAGTGCTGGGATTACAGGCTTGAGCCACCGCGCCCGGCCAATATATTTCTTTAGACACTGCCTTTATTGCCTTCCTTCCCATTTACTTATCAGCTTTCTGATCACACTACTGACACCAGACTTCAGAGTCAGGCCAAGTTCTCAGCTACAGTTGTCCTTGAGCTCCATGTATCTGTCACCTTTGCCTGGTTCCTCCTTGGCCTTGGGACACTAGATCCTCCTGACATCCCTTCTCTTTCTCAGGCTTTTTTGTGAGACAGCCTCTGCTTCTCAAATGCTTTGCTCCCTGGACATAGCTTTGGTCTCTCTATTTTGTTTATTTTCATTTTTATTATTTACTTATTTACTTATTTTTGAGACAGAGTCTCGCTCTGTCTCCCAGGCTGGAGTGCAGTGGCGTGATCTCGGCTCACTGCAACCTCCATCTCCTGGGTTCAAGAGATTCTCCTGCCTCAGCCTCCCGAGTAGCTGGGATTAAAGTTGCCTGCCACCATGCCCAGCTAATTTTTGTATTTTTAGTAGAGATGGGGTTTTACCATGTTGGCCACGCTGGTCTCAAACTACTGACCTCAAGTGATCCACCTGCCTCAGCCTCCCAAAGTGCTGGGACTACAGGCAGGAGCCACCCTGCCCGGCCTCATTTTTATTTTAGAAGTGAGGTCTCACTCTGTTGCCTGGGCTGTAGTACAGTAACAGAATCCTATAGCCCATTGCATCCTCCACCTCCTGGGCTCAAGTGATCCTCTTGCCCCAGTCTCCTGAGTAGCTGGGACTACAGGTGAGCACCACCATGCCCAGCTAATTTTTGCATAGATAGGGTTTCACTACGTTGCCCAGGCTGGTCTCGAACTCCTGAGGTGAAGTGATCCTCCGAGCACCTCAGCCTCCCAAAGTACTGGGATTACAGGCATGGGCCACCACACCCAGCCATACCACATGTTATTTGGCAATAAAAATGAACAAGGTACTCATGCTTGTTACACTTGTTATAACATGGATGAACTCTGACAATTGAAAGAAGCTAGTCACAAGCCACATTGTACCATAGCAATTATGCACAAAGACAAAACGTAGATCAGGGTTGCCAGAGACTGAGAATACTGGGGGGTGAAATAGAAAGTGATTTGTTCCTTTCTTTTATTTTCCTTTCTTTTTTTTTTTTTTTTTTTGAGACTGAGTCTTGCTCAGTCGCCCAGGCTGGAGCGCAGTGGCAGAATCTCGGCTCACTGCAAGCTCCGCCTCCTGGGTTCACGCCATTCTCCTGCCTCAGCCTCCCGAGTAGCTGGGACTACAGGCGCCCACCGCCACGCCCAGCTAATTTTTTGCATTTTTAGTAGAGACGGGGTTTCACCGTGGTCTCGATCTCCTGACCTTGTGATCCACCCTCCTCGGCCTCCCAAAGTGCTGGGATTACAGGCGTGAGCCACCGCGCCCGGCCTCTTTTTTTTTTTTTTGACAGGGTCTCACTCTGTCACCCAAGCTGGAGTGCAGTGGCACGACCTCAGCTCACCATAACCTCTGCCTCCCTGGTTCAAGTGATTCTCCCACCTCAGCCTCCCGAGTAGCTGGGACTACAGGTGCGTGCCACCACACCCGGCTAATTTTTGTGTTTCTACTAGAGACGGGGTTTCACTACGTTGGCCAGGCTGGTCTGGAACTCCTGACCTCAGGTGATCCACCCACCTTGGCCTCCCAAAGTGCTGGGGTTACAGGCGTGAGCCACCATACCCAGCCAGAAAATGATTTCTAATGGGCTTGAGATTTCTTTTTGGGGTGATGGAAATGTTCTAAAATTGGGCAGGGTGTGGTCACTCATGCTTGTAATCTCAGCACTTTGGAAGGGGGATGTGGGAGGACTGCTTGAGCCCAGGAGTTTGAGAACAGCCTGGGCAACATAGTAACACCCTGTCTTTACAAAAAAAAAAAATACAAAAAAATGGCCGGGCGCCGTGGCTCACACCTGTAATCCCAGCACTTTGGGAGGCCGAGGCCAGCGGATCACGAGGTCAGGAGATCGAGAGTGTCCTGGTTAACGCAGTGAAACCCCGTCTCTACTAAAAATACAGAAAATTAGCCGGGCGTGGTGGCGGGCGCCTGTATTCCCAGCTACTCCGGAGGCTGAGGCAGGAGAATGGCGTGAACCCGGGAGACGGAGCTTGCAGTGAGCCGAGATCCAGCCACTGCACTCTAGCCTGGCAACAGAGCGAGACTCCATCTCAAAAAAAAAAAAAAAAAAAAAAGAAAAGAAAAGAAAAGAAAAATTAGCTGGGCGTGGTGGTGGGCACCTGTAGTCTCAGCTACTCCAGAGGCTGAGGTCTCAGGGAGGATTGCTTGAGCCTGGGAGGCAGTGGCTGCAATAAGCCAAGATGGCACCACTGCACTCCATCCTGGGCTACACAGTGAGATCCTGTCTCAGGAAAAAAAAATAAAGAAAGGCTGGGCGTGGTGCCTCATGCCTGTAATCCCAGCACTGAGGAAGACCGATGCAGGCGGATTGCCTGAGCTCAGGAGTTGGAGACTGGGTTGGGCAACGCAGTAAAACCTCGTCTCTACTAAAATACAATAAATTAGCTGGTGTGTACCAGGCGCGGTGGCTCACGCCTGTAATCCCAGCACTTTGGGAGGCCAAGGCGGGCAGATTACTAGGTCAGGAGTTCGAGACCAGCCTGGCCAAAATGGTGAAACTCCGTCTCTACTAAATATACAGAAATTAGTTGGGCGCGGTGACAGGAGCCTGTAATCCCAGCTACTTGGACAGCTGAGGCAGGAGAATCGCTTGAACCTGGGAGGTGGAGGCTGCAGTGACCTGAGATCAAGCCACTGCACTCCAACCTAGGTAACAGTGCAAGATTCTGTCTCAAAAAAAACAAAAACAAAAAAATAGCTGGCTTGGCCACGTATGCCTGTAGTCTCAGCTACTCAGGAGGCTGAGGCAGGAGAATTGCTTGAACCCAGGAGGCGGAGGTTGCAGTGAGCCGAGATCATACCACTGCACTCCTGCCTGGGTGACAGAGTGAGACTCCGTCTCCAAAAAAAAAAAAAAAAAAAAAAAAAAAAAAGGAATGTTCTAAAATGTATTGTGATGGTTGCATAAGTCTATGAATATTCTAAACACATTTGACTGTATACGGTTGTCCCCCTTATCTGCAGTTTCGATTTCCTCGGTTTCAGTTATCCTCGGTCAACTTTGGTCCAAAAATATTAAATGGAAAATTCCAGAGGCCAGGCCCAGTGGCTCATGCCTTTAATCCCAGCAGTTTGGGAGGCTGAGGTAGGTGGATCACCTGACGTCAGGAGTTCAAGACCAGCCTGACCAACATGGTGAAACCCTGCCTCTACTAAAAATACAAAAATTAGCTGGGCATGGTGGAGCGTGCCTGTAATCCCAGCTACTCGGGAGGCTGAGGCAGGTGAATGGCCTGAACACGGTAGGCAGAGGTTGCAATGAGCCAAGATCACACCATTGCACTCCAGCCTGGGTGACAGAGCAAGACTCAGTCTCAGAAAAAAAAAAAAGAAAGAAAGAAAATTCCAGAAATAAAACAAGTCATACCTTTACATTCCAGGCCATTCTGAGTAGTGTTATGAAATCTCCCACAGTCCTGGGATGTGAATCATCCCCTTATCCAGCTTATCCATGCTGTCTGTATAGGCTACCTGTCTGTTAGTCCCTTTATAGCCATCTTGGTCAACAAATCGAAAAAGCAAAGTGATCAGCCGAGGTAGCTCATGCCTGTAATCCCAGCACTTTGGGAGACCAATGCAGGAGGACTGCTTGAGGCTAGGAGTTCAAGACCAGCCTGGGAAACAGCGAGACCCTGTCTCTTTAAAAAAAAAAAAAAAAAAAAAAAAAAGGGTATAAATAAACTGGGTGGGCTTGCACATGCCTGTAGTCCTAGCTACTTAGGAGGCTTAGGCAGGAGGCTCACTTAAGGCCAGGAGTTGGAGACCAGTCTAGACAACACAGCAAGACACTCACGTCCCCACCCCTATAAGATAAATAAATTAGCCAGGTGTGGTGGTGCTCACCTCTAGTTCTAGCTACTCTGGAGGTTGGGGTAGAAGGATCCTTTGAGCCTAGGAGTTTGAGGTTGCAATGGTGAGACCTTGTCTTAAAAAATGTTAATCCTGGGCTGGGTGCAGTGGCTCATGCCTGTAATCCCAGCACTTTGGGAGGCTGAGGCAGGTGGATCACGAGGTCAGGAGATCAAGACCATCCTGGCTAACATGGTGAAACCCCATCTCTACTTAAATACAAAAAATTTGCCAGGCGTGGTGGCGCTCGCCTGTAGTCTCAGCTACTTGGAAGGCTGAGGCAGGAAAATCACTTGAACCCAAGAGGTGGAGGTTGCAGTGAGCCGAGATTGTGCCACTGCACTCCAGCCTGGGCGACAAAGACTCCATCTCAAAAAAAAAAAAAATCTTTTGATCTTAAAGCTGGGTGTGGAGACATTTGCCTGTATTCCCAGCTACTCGGGAGGATCCCTTAAGCCCAAGAGTTTGAGGCCAGCCAGGGCAACATGGAGACACCCCTATCTCTAACAAATAAACAAATAGGTCAGGGCCCAGGGCCTCATGCCTGTAATCCCAGCGCTTTAGGAGGCTAAGGTGGGCGGAACACTTGAGGGCAGGAATTCAAGTCAGGAATTCCAGACCCGCCTGGGCAACACAGCATAACCCTGTCTCTACAAAAAAAAAGTACAAAAATTAGCTAGGTGTGGTTGCTCTCACCTGTGGTCCCAGCTACTTGGGAGGCTAAGGTGGGAGGCTCAGGTGAGTTCGGGAGGTCGAGCCTGCAGTAAGATGTGATCATGCCACTGCACTCCATCCTGTGTGACACAGTGAGACCCTGTCTCAATAAATAAATAAATAAAAATTGGCCAGGCACAGTGGCTCACACCTTTAATCCCAGCACTTTGGGAGGCCGAGGCAGGCAGATCACCTGAGATCAGGAGTTCGAGACTACCCTGGCCAACATGGTGAAACCCCTCTCTACTAAAACTACAAAAATTAGTTGGGCATGGTGGCGTGTGCTTGTAGTCCCAGCTACTTGGGAGGGTGAAGCAGGAGAATCGCTTGAACCTGGGAGGCAGAGGTTGCAGTGAGCCAAGATCATGCCACTGCACTCCAGCCTGGGTGACAGAATGAGACTCAGTCTCAAATAAATAAATAAAAATAAATAATAAAATTAAAAAATAATAATATTGATTCTTCCGCTAGAGGAGTGCCTCCCTGGAGTCCCACCCAACTTGCTGTTCTTCTCACCCCAAGTTTAAGAAGGATAGAAAGGTGGGGGAGAATGTTTCCGGGCAGGCAAGGAGGGGAGGCCTGGGCAGGAGGCATGGTGAAACCCACCAGATGTGTCCTCAAGCACCCTCTTTCTCTGCCAGAGGCTGTGGGCTTGGAAGAACCACGTCTCTTCCCAGGGTTTCTTCGCAGCCTGACTTGAGGCGTCCTGGCCTGCCCGCCCCACCAGACAACCTGACTCAATTTGCCCGCTGTGTGCGTGGGCCCTGCGCGTGTGACCCTCCACCATCCGAGTGACTCAGGCAGCCTGGAAGCCCCCTCCCCTGGGGACGCCCAGCTTCCTATGGTGACTTTTCACAGACATGGCTGAAACTGGCTGGCGCCTCCCAGACCCAGACTGGGCTCCTGGGGGCAGCCCAGCAGGGCCTCGGCCCCACAGCCCACCCCCAGAGAGGGCCTAGGGGGTGGGGGCAGGGGGTGGGGAACTCTTCTCAAAGGGCCTTTGTGGGAGCAGCTGGGGGGGCTGCCGGGGGGACCCCGCCCTGTGTGACTCAAGCCTCATTGCTGGGCGGTGACTCACCCCCAGGCCCCCCTTCTGCCTGCCCGCAGCAGGTGCTGTGAGCCAGCTTTGGGATAGAGGCCTCTGCAGCCATGGTCGTGCCACCCTCCCCTGGGCCTGTGACTTGCCAGCCACTTCTAGGGGTGCCAGTCTTGCCCTGACCTCCTTGCCCTCCTGAGCTCAGACCACAGAGAAAACCTCCTACACCTCATCCCTCCGTGGGGCAGCAGATGTACTGAAATGTGCCACGCATTGTCTCACCATGAATTCACAGGATTCTCAAACCACCCGAGAGGCAGGGTGTCCTTGCTACTGCCCTGTAACAGATGGGGAAATTGATTCTCCCTGAGGTTGCAGAGTTTCTTTAACACAGGAGATTCACATGCAGAATCTGGGTGTCCCAAACTTGCTGCCCCGCAATGTCACTGCGTGATCATCTCAGCTGCCTTAAACGCCAGTGGTGGGTTACTGCACCCTCCAGTGTCGCTTCTTTTACTGAAGGGTAAACTGAGGCAAGGAGTCAGAAGTCACAGATCAAGAGTCAAGAGTAAGAGGCAGTGCCGGGATTCGAACCGAGTGCGGAGCGCGGAACCTGCTCCGCCGCTTCCCCACGGGCCTCCGGCGCCCACTTGGGGGCTAAGGCGCCCCCGCCTCCGGCCCCCTCCGGACGCGGAGGCCCGCAGAGATCGGGCCGCCGGCCAGGCTGCTGGGCGCCGCGCCCGCCCGCATCACGCCGCGGTGAGTCACCGCGCGCCGGCCTCGGCCCCGCCCCCCCGTGCCAACAAACAGCGCGTTGCTCGGCAACCGCCACCGCCCTCCAGCGCGGCCCTTGGTTCGAGCCTCAGGCCAGGGTGCGGGCTAAGAAGGATTTTGGGACCCCGTAGGCTTCCCCAGATTTGGGGTTCAGATCAGGCCTGTGGTCCTGGTGGGCACGGAAGTGAGGGTGAAGGAGACAGCTGTAGCCCAGTGAAGGTGGGAAGAGCTGAGGGTGGCTCTCTCCAATCCAGACCCACCAGGGCTCCCCAGAAGTGGGTGCTCAGGTCAGGAGATGGCGGCTGGGCCAGAGTTGCAGCTGAGAAGTGGAGGCCATTTTCCTAGAGGGATTTGGGGAGCTGGCCTGGCGGGGGCTGTCAGGAGGGCTGTGATGAGGGCTTTTTTGCATCCTCCCCCGGCCCTGCCAATCCCCCAAAGTAGCTAACACTTAATGAGCACCTTCTATGTTCTAAGCCCATTCTATACATGTGTGGGCCTATGTGTATTAATTCATGTAATGTTCACCATGAGGCTGGGCGCGGTGGCTCACACCTGTAATCCCAGCACTTTAGGAAGCCAAAGCCGGTGGATCACTTGATGTCAGGAGTTCAGGACCAGCCTGGGCAACATGGTGAAACCCTATCTCTACTAAAAATACAAAAATTAGCCGAGCGTAATGGCCAGCACCTGCAATCCCAGCTACTCGGGAGGCTGAGGCAGGAGAATCGCTTGAACTCGGGAGGCAGAGGTTGCAGTGAGCCAAGATTGCCCCACTGCACTCCAACCTAGGCCACAAGAGTGAAACTCTGTCTCAAAAAATAAAATTAAAATTAAAAATAATGTTCACCATGGCCCTCTGACGTTTCACCGACATTCTCGTTTTACAGATAGGGAAACTGAGTCAACAGAGGGGCAATGTCCTTTGCCAGAAGAGGCACAGCCAAGCTGGCATACAGGCTCCCAAACCTGTCTCAGGAGGGTGCATGCCTGGCCTTGGCCAGGTCATATCTGTAAGAGTCTTCGGGCGTTGTGGGGATAGGTGTCAAGGCTACACTGAAGTGTGGGTAGGTTATACAAGTGGGGATGGTGCCTGATGGGCTCCCTGGGAGCTGTTGACACATAAAGCTGAAGGCTGTGCACTCCAGAGGCTGCACCAGCGCCCCCGCTAGACTTCCCATGCCATCTGAGTGCAGGGAGAGTTTCCCAGAACCAGTATCATTGGATGGCCTGAACTCTGGGCTCCCTGGCACCCCAATAGTCACCACTGAGCTGCCCACAGAATCCTTAAGGGAACTGCCTGAGGGGCCTCCTGGAACCCCAGATCCTATGGGGTGGGGAGAAGAGTAGACACTAGCATCGGAGATGACCAGCTGCCTGGGAAGTGACCAGCTTTGAGTCCTGTAAGATATGTCCATTTGGTTCAAATGACCAAGTCAATCACTCAGATGGTTGAGTCGGGGAGATGGATGAGTTACAGGGATCTTGGACAGTTTAAAGCCAAGAAGGTGAGGAGGCCTTCTTGGAGGAGGTGATAACCTGGGACCTGAAGGATGCTCAGGAGTTGGCGAGTAACAGGCAGGACCTTCCTGCGGGAGAGGTTGGGACATGGAGGAACTTTTCAAAGTGGAAGGTAGAGGGGACGCGTCATTGAATTTAAAGGCTGTCTCTGGAGAATGGATAGAAAGCATAAGGAAAGTCAGAGAGGACCAGGGAAGTGGCTGTTGGAATATATTTAGGCCAGAGATGATGGTGACTTAAGGATACAGTTGGCAGATTTAACAAATAAAAAATACAGGACATCAGTTAAATTTGAATTTCAGATACAGAACAAGTAATTCTTTTTTAGTACAAAACTTTTTTTTTTAGTATAGCGATGTCCCCAAAATTGCATGGGACATACTTATACTAAAAAAAGAGATCCGCTGTGTATCTGAAAAATCAAGTTTCACTGGTGTCCTGTGTCTCATCTGGGAACTGTACTTGGTGGAGGGGGGCGGGTCTTAGGGGCCTCTGGGGAGGGGCAAACGATCATAGCTAACACTCAGGGAAAACATGCACTTTGTTATTCTTTTTTTATGTGTTTTCATTTTACTTATTCACTTTTTCATAGAGATAGGGGTCTCACTATATTGCCCAGGCTGGTCTGAAACTCCTGAGTTCAAGCGATCCTCCTGCCTCGGCCTCCCAAAGTTTTGGGATTATAGGAGTGAGTTAACACTCCTAACCCAACAAATGCACTTTGAAGTGAGTACCGCTATCATGCCCATTTTACAGCTAGGTAAACTGAGGCTTGGAGCAGTTATTGCTTTTGGTGTGTGTGTGTGTGCTTACAAACAAGTTAGGTCAGGATGTGGGTGACCCTCGATTGGAACCTGGGCATGTTGGCTGCAGTCCCTCAGCTCCCAGAGCTTGAACCCTCTCCTCCACGGGATTGGTGGGGGCGGGGGGATTGGACACTATGGTTCCTTGGGTTCCTGGTGACCCAGCTAAGGGCCTTTCTCCTGGGATGAGCTTCCCCAGTCCTCCAGCGCAGCCTAGGCTCTGTGACACCCCTACTTAACCCCCTCCTTCCAGGACACCGAGGCACTGGGAGGGACGGGAGGCGGCCTCAGGGGGCCTCCTCTCCCGGGTGAGGCTCGGCCTCGCCCTCCTCCAGGCTGCGAGGATCCGCCGTCTGCGCCGCCGGCAGGGGGAGGGGGCGGGTTATTTTTACCTCCCTCCAGGCAGCCGGGGCGACAGGAAGTGAGCGCGCGGCCCGCCAGATGTGGGGAGCCAGGCAGCTGGGAACAGCCACAGCTGGACTGGCGGCCGGCCGGGAGCGGGGTTGGGGGGAAGGGTGTGCGGAGGGTGGATCCCCAGGCCTCCGGTCCCCTCTTTGTTCCCCGCCGCCCCAGCCTCCCCTCCAAAGACCCCTCGTCCCCATCCCCCGCTCATCTGGGTCGCGGCCTCGCTGTCCCCCATCTGGATGCCAATCCCCTCGCTGGCTCGAGGGCTCTCAGGTCCTGGGCGGGAAGGGGGACGCTGCTCCTGGCCCCAGGGACCCCCAGGTCGCAGCAGAGTGGGGGATAGGAGAGAGAGACGGCCCCTCGCCGGCCCCGCCTGCCACCGCCATTGTTTACCCGTCGGCTGCCTCCTAGGAAACTTAACCCGCCCGCGGTAATTTTATTTGGGAACTTCGGCCAGTTGCCATAGCAACCCCCAGTGACGTCAGAGGGGCTGGGGCCCGAAATCCCCGGGAAAGGGGGGTGACAGGATGGGGGGGAGACCCCCAGAAGCGCTCCTCCTTAACCCTCTGCGTACCAGGTCCCAGTCAAGCAGGGACAGCCAGATGTGACACTGCTTGGGTGCCCCCACCAATTCTGGCTTGGGGCCAGGTCAGGGTGGCAGGCCAGGCCTTGATGTCATCGGGAGCTGGGTGGGCGGTGAGTCATTCCTGAGGTGGGGGCTGGGCCAGGCCTGGGGGCTATTCCTGTCTGACCTGCCCCACCAGTGCCCTTGAGCAACACTGGGACCCTTCCCTGGGGATTTCAGGCACCTGGCTGGGGGTCCCCGCAGATCTCTGGGACCTCTCTGTCCCTCTGAACCATTACGTAGGTATACAAAGTCTTTCCTGGTGCTCCAGACACCAGGCGGTTGAGTTTGTTACGGTGAGCTGGGGCCACCGTGTAGTGTCCTTCTCCGGATGTGGGGAGTGGCTGGTGCCCTGGTGAGGGGGCAGGGATGTGGTGGGATCCCGGCTCAGTCCATAACACAGCTGGTCGCCAGGGCGACAGGAGGCAGGGGCCCTGACAGGCATGGGGGGTCACTGCCGCCGGCCGGGGGCTGGGCTGGGAGGAGCAACTCTAACCGCAGTGACGTGGGACTTCCTCGGCAGGGCCTGTTTGATGTCTCTGTGTGCGGCGTTGCTATGGGGCCCAGCAGGCGGCCCTGCATGTGAGCTGGGGTGACCTGTGGGCCGGCTGGGCCTGTCAGGGTCCCTTCATCCAGGTGTGCCTGGTGTATCACTTACTTTCTTTCTACCTGGGATCAGCACATTACACGTCTCACCTCAAAGCCTGGTAACAACTGCAAATTGCACATTTTCAGCCCCATTTTTCAGCTGACAAAACTGAGGCTTAGGAAGTGTAATCGCCTGACCCCAAAGACACGGCAAAGACATCCCAAAGACATCCAGCTAGAAAGCTGGGGTGTAGGGCCTGGCGCCGTGGCTCACGCCTGTCATCCCAGCACTTTGGGAGGCTGAGGTAGGCCGATAACTTGAAGTCAGTAGTTCAAGACCAGCCTGGCCAATATGGTGAAACCCTGTCTCTACTAAAAATACAAAAATTAGTCAGGCGTGGTGGTGGACACCTCTAATCCCAGCTACTTGGGAGGCTGAGGCAGGAGAATCGCTTGAACTGGGGAGGTGGAGGTTTCAGTGAGCTGAGATTGTGACAATGCACTCCAGCCTGGGCGACAGAGGGAGACTCCTTCTCAAAAACACAAACCAAAACAAAACAAAAATTTGTTCCTCTTCCACTCCACTCCCCTCTCTACCTCCATGAAACTGGTCTACTCTGCCAGTTTTCCTATGTTCCAGGCACCGTCCTACCTCAAAGCCTGTGCACTGGCCATTCTCTCCGCCTGGAACTCTTCCTCTTGATGTCTGCCTGGCTTCTCCCTCAGTGCCTAAAATCTTTGTTCAAAGTCACCTCAGGGAGGCCTTTCCTGACCTAAACTTCACTGACTTCATCTCTCTTGCCTTTTTCTAGATTACCCGTAGACTTACCACCCAACACATTTTTTATATATATATATAATAAATATAATTTTTAAAAAAATATATGGATATATAATTTAAAAATCTATATAGATATATAATTTTAAATATATATAGATATATAGTTTTTAAAAATATATATAGATATATAACTTTTTTTTTTTTTTTGAGACAGGATTTCCCTGTGTCGCCCAGGCTGGAGTCTGGTGGTGCGATCTCGGCTCACTGCAACCTCTGCCTCCCAGGTTCGAGTGATTCTCCTGCCTCAGCCTCCCGAGTAGCTGGGACTACAGACATGTGCCACCACGCCCAGCTAATTTTTGTATTTTTAGTAGAGACGGGGTTTCACCATGTTGGCCAGGCTGGTCTCGAACTCCCGGCCTCAAGTGATCAACCTGCCTCAGCCTCCCACAGTGCTGGGATGACAGGCAGGAGCCACCGCTCCCGGCCACATTATAGATATATCTTTATACCTGTCTATCTGCTTATCACATTTGTTTCTCCCATAGATGCTGGTCCCAAAAGTACAGGGATTTTTTTCTTCTGTTTTGTTCTTTTCTGTGTCCCCAGATGCCCGGAACAGAGCCTGACATGCATATAGCAGACACTCAATGTTTGTAGAATGAACAAAAGGGTGTGTGTGTGTGTGTGCGCGCGCGCCATGCCATTTGACCAGTTGACCTGGTCTCACCTTCACCCTGTCCCTTCACCACTCCCTCACCTGTTATGCCCTGGGTAAGCCAGCAGGCTCGGGACTGGAGCCTGTGGAAGTAAATGTCAAGAGACCCAGAGGGAGAGGTGGGGGCTCTGGGAGGACGCTCTGAGCCTGGGCTGAGGGATACTAGTGAACCGGGGTGTGGTCCAAGCCATAGGCAACAGAACAGTGAAAATTAGATCAGAAAAAATCTGGGAAGAAGTATCCCCAGAGGCCAGCATGGATGAGGTGTTCTCCCTGAATGTGACTTGGACTGATGACGGGAGAGGCAATGTCTGGATGGAAGGCCTTATTATGGGGTGAAGGGAATTCCGGAGGGGCAGTGTGGATAGGGATGAGGTAGAGATCTGAGGTTTGTTTGTCATTGTAATTTGGTCACTTTCTACTTTTGCAATGACAAGTTTGTCTGTGTGTGTGTGTCCCCTACAGGGAGACTCCCCCCACCCCACCCCCGACCCCAGGCCCGCCCTGGAAATGCCATTCTTGTGTGTAGCTGCTCAGAAGGTCATGTAGTAAGTTACTCCCACCTTCTCCGCCCCGCCCTGAGTTGGGGAATTCTGTGCCACCCCAAATCTTCCCCTGGGGCCCCACTAGGCGGCTCTGCCCCTCCTGCCCCAACCTGTCAGATCCTGCATCCTGGGCCAGCCTGCCCCTTGGGCCCCACAGAGAAGAAAAGACCCTAGAGCCCCCAGGGCTGGGCCCCACGGGATGGTAGCTGGGTGTGGCTCCTAAGTCCCTCTCCCCAGTTCTACCAGGTACCAAGGTGAGAGCCAGCTGAGCTGATGAAATGGGGGACCCTGGAGGAATTCTGGGGTGCAAGGTGTCACAGAAGCGTCCAACCAGTCCCTCCAGTCCCTTGGAGGGCCTGGCCTGCTGCTGGGTACCCCCACGCCCCCACCCCCAGAGTTACTCAAAAGGGGAGGCTGCTCTGTCACCACCCAAGACGTGGATGAAGAATTGCATCCCTAGCCCCAAGGATGACATCTCAAAAATATTGGAGGCTGAGTGGGAAACATCCCCCAAAGCAATGCCCACCCAGGTCTGGGAAGGGTCCTGCGGGTTCCAGACCCCCGCTGTGACACAACGGTGGTTGTGGGTGGTGGATAGGGGTCCATCGGCCTGGAGAGGGCAGATGGCAGCCGGACGTGCCCAAGGAGACTGGTGTGGTTGCAGAGGGCACCCCGCCCCTTGATCTCAGAGTTTTGTTCCTGGCCCCCCACCTGGGCACCGGGCCAGGCCCCCAGGCAGGGCCTCGTCCTGAGGAACAATGCAGCCGTGTTCCTCCCTGTGGAGGCTGGAGGATGGAGCGGGAAAGACAGGCACACCGGGAAAGAGGGAGGGATTCAGGGAGGGCCTTGCTCTCAGGGCTACTCTGGGAGCCCGGGGAGTTTCCCAGAGGTCCCAGTGTGTGGGGGAGGGTGCCGGGAAGTCTAGGGGGAGGGGACCCAGACCCAGGGGCCGCATGGCCTGGGACCAGAAAGTCTTTTCGATGGCAGCAGGAGAAGGTTAGGTAGGATAAGAGGAGGAACTTCCTAAGGCTGGAGAAGGCGCTGTGGAACTGGAGGAAGTGTGGGTTCCTGTTTGGCGGCATCCCAGGGCAATATCCAGACCTAGGCCCCCCTCCTCGGGTGGGGTCTGCAGCGGCCAGTGTGCCCTGGGTCTGGCACTGAGCCCACTCCCTAAAACCCCCCTCACCAATCTCCATTCCCAGGGGCTCAGGGCCTCCTGGGTTGCCTCTTCCTGGGCAGGGGCAGGCCTTAGACCAACAGGGGTTCCAGAGGTGGGATGGGGGGGTTAGACCCTTTGCTCCCACCCTACCCCCGCAGACAGAGCCTTGGGCTTAAAACCCGGGACTGGGACCCAAGTTCAGGGGCCAGAGGGGGAAGTTGGGCTGGGTTTGGGGCCCCCGCTGATTTCGGGACAAGGAGGGAGAAAGTTGGCCTTGAGTTGGGGGACGGGACAGAGTTGGGGGACAGGACAGAGAAAGTGGGGGCGGGCCGGCTCCGGGGGCACATGACGGCGACGCCCGCCCCGCCCTGCGCCCGCCCCCTGCCCGGCCCGGGGAGGGGGGAGGAGACGAGAAGGTTTTAAAAGCGATTCGGCCCCGCGGCGGGCCGGCCAGTGAGTGGGGTGGAGCGCGGCCGGCGGCCGCCCCCGGACGGTCTCGGGCCCGCCGCCCGCCCGCCTGAGCCTCGGCCGGCCCGGCCCGGGGCGGCGGCCGGAGCCCGGAGTGCGCGCCCGGCTCCCCTCCCGCCGCGGGTAAGTGGAAGTCGGGAGGGACCCGGGAGGGAGGCTGGGAGCGATCGGCGCCTCGGCGGCAGCGGCGCCGGCAACTTTTCCGCGCCTGGCTCGTGGGCGGAGTGGGGGTGCGCCCGGCGGGTCCCCAAGAGCGTTGAGAGAAGCGGAGGGCGCCGCCCCGCGCGCCTTGAGCGCCCCGCCGCCCGGGGTGGGTCGGGGATCGGGGACAGTGCGTCTGACGGCGGCGGCGGCGGTCGCGGAGTCCCGGGGCGCCCCCTACGGAGCGGGGGAAGGGCGGCCCGGCCTCTACTCCCTTCCCAGGGGCCCCCCCACCCCGACCCCCCAGGAGACGCATGGGAATGCGGTGGGGAGGGTGGGTCCCCGCGCGACTTGGGCAGGTCAAGGTGGACAGAGAGTTGGCAGAGTGGGAGGGCTTGTGTCCTGCTCGGACATGGGGCTTGGGTTGAGGGGCTTGGATAAGCATATGCCTCCCCCACTCCTAGCCCCCGATCTGGCCTTTGGACGGGAAGAATGGGTTGGGGGGGTCTCTCAGAGTTCTTTGGATTGGGGGGCGGGGGTGGATACTGGTCCAAGTTCTTGACGTGTCACCCAGTGGGTAGAGGGAAGGTCTCTTGTTGGGCAGGGGCTGGTGGGAGCTGGGGGGACGTCTCCTTTCCTTTCTGCTGATCCAGGAGAAAAGCGCTCATTCAAGGTTGCATAGGAAGGGAAGCCAGGTTGGGGACCAGCCCTGTGCAGCTCGGGGTCCCCGTGCCTTTTGGCTGCAGGAGGAGGTTAAAAGGGCCTAGACTGAACCCCGACCCCTCTGTCTTAGCCCCAGACCGTTCTCTGATTTTAGCACTAGATTTGGCAGCCCCTAAAGCCCTCAGCCCTAACTGACCTTCCTGCTCTGCCCAGCTCAGCCCAGCCAGGCCCCAGACCCAGGGGCTTCTTGAATGTTTTGGCTGTGCAACTGGCTCCTTGTCACCTGCCCCTTTCCCAACACTCCCCAGCTGGCAGCCCGTGACTCCTGGTCTTTGAGGGTGAGTGAGGCTGGGGGCTGTGGGACCCCTGGCATAAGGGGTGTCCTCTGGCAGTCCTGCCCCAGCCGGAGGGCTGTACCCAACAGGTGCCCGGGCTTAGAGGCGAGGTGATGTTGGACACACCCTGTCCGCTCGCCCACATGCCCTGCCCGGGCCAGCCTGGGTACATGTGTTCACATGCCGATGTCCTGGGAAGGCACAGGCCCTGGGGCTGGTGCTAGCTTTGTTCTCTGATCCCATGAGGCATCCATGGCCCTCTGCCCTTGCAGCACGTCCTCTGGGAGCTCCTTCAAGACCCCAACAGGCAGGCCTTGCCCGTGGACCTAGAGGGGGCCCTAAAATAGGTGCCGGCCTGGCCTGGGGCTGGCACGCGGAGCACATGCGTGACAGGGCGTGTCCAGAGGGTCGGGCCTGTCTGTGCTGGCCTGGCCACTGAGCCTCCGCGGACCCTTGCTTGCTGGAGAAAGACAGCAGAGGCGGATGCTTTAGGAGGGACCCCCGTGTCGTGCCCACCCTCTAACAATGCAAGTGGACACCAGATGTTCCATGCAGACCGCAGCTGCGGGGCAGGCCCCCATCCATCGGCAATCCCAGGATAATTGGTCTGGTGGGTACACCGGGGTGACCCGCTCGCCCTGATCTAGGTGGTGCTTTGATACCTCTTAAGGCATTTTTTGGAGTTTGCCCTTCACCTTGGAAAGCTGGGTGGGGGATTCTGTCCTCCATGAATAACGGCGCCAGGAACCTTGGGCGATCTTGGGAAAACTCCTTCCTGTCCCTCTGTTTTCCATGTTGGATGTGTTTTAGGCCACAGTCAGGCCTGGCTTTTTTTTTTTTTTTTTTTTTTTTTAAGACTTATTCCGTGACCTTAAGTCCCAATCTGAATCTCTGAGCCTTCGTTATTCTAGCTGTAAATGGAAAGCATTCAGAAATGGGATGGAGAGAAGTGTACACTTCCCCCCTGGCCGCCTTCTTCCCTCCTAGTGTCCTGGGTGGACACAGAGGTGTGTCTGGGGAAGGTGTGTCTTTTAGGGCCGGACGCCTGGGAAGGATGTTGAGCGGAGGGTAGTGGGTGTGGGTGAGAATCCTTGGGCAGAGAAGGGCGCCGCCATGCTGGGCATGGCTGAGTCACGCTCCAGCGACGCCTTGCCCCAGGGTGCTGGAGCTGGCGCCACCCTGGGTGTGGTCACTGAGCTGTGGCCCTGGGCAGAGCAGGGCTGGGTGGTCTAGGATGTGGGGACTCGGTGCCTGGGGAACTGACTTCGAAGATGCCAAGTCCCCGGGCCTCCCGCCTGGCCTAGATTCTGGGGTCGCCCTCCAGGACCGTGGTGGCCCACACCCTGAGAATGCCTTGGGGAGCCTAGGAGCCCGGAGCCTTGGGCCTGGGAATTGGTGCGTTGAGGGAGGTGGATGGGGCCTAGACGCCAGTGACTGCATTCAAGGCCAGTGGACCCCCAAAGCCAGGCCCTCGCTGCAAAATGTACCTATGTGGGGAGAAGGCAGAGGTAGACCTGATGACAGGGTGTACTGTTCTACTAAGGGTTTCCAACATGAAGACGAGGGGCCCCTGGGAATTCTGTGATTGGTTTGGGAAAGATTAAAGTCTAAGGGGGGGGTTAGAGTGGACTGGCCGGACGCAATGGGGGCTGGGATGTCACTTTCATGGTTCCCCTATTTATAACAAGTGATTCAACCCTCACTTACTCACCCCTTCCTGAGCCTCCCCCCACCCCAGCCCTGGGTGGGCAGCGGGGCCCACCCACTTGTCAGTGCCCTGACTTTCCCCACCCAGTGCCAGCCTCTGAGGGCTGCCCATTGGGGCGGTTGTTATTGTCACAGCACTAGGATTGGGGCAGAGGGGCGGGGGGCTGGTGGTCAGGCGGCGCTTGGCCGGGCGGCCCAGGTTGGCGGCTGGCTCGAGGCCCAGCCCACGGAGCTTCTGCTGAGAGTCTGGGCCCATTAGGCAAAGCGTTAGTGACAGGCTGGGAGGGCGGGTGGCGCGGCGGGCAGGGCGGGGCCTGCAGCCCTTGGTATTTTCCGATCCCAGCTGCTCTGTGAGGGTGGAAAGTATTTGGGGACCAGGCTTGGGGGCGGAGGTGGTGGTGGCGCCCCCGGCGGAAGCTGCCCTGATTCATTCTTGGAGCATGGGGTTGGGGGGGGGTAGCGGTGCACATACATACCCGTGTGTGTCTGGTCCATGCACACGCTGTCTGGAGGGGGTATTCAGGCATACCCACATGCATTGGCTGGCTGGAGTGTCCTGGTGCAGCCTGGGGCCTGCTTTGCTCCCCAGCCCAGGGGCCCGCCCTCTCCCTCATGCCTACAGCTGCCAGGAGCTTGGTCCCCCTCTGGACACCATCTCCCAAGAGCCTGAGAAGCGCACCGTGATTGGTAAAAGGGAACCCTGGCTCCTGGGCACCTGCATGGCAGCGCCCCTTCCACTCAAGACCCAGACCTTTTGTGCCTGCGAGGATGGGGAGTGGCCTTGGCCCTGGCCCTGGGCTCTGTGCAGGGGAAACCCCACAGGAAATGAGCCTGGCCAAATGGCCGCCCTTCCCGTTCTCGTCCCTGGGACACGAATGTGCTGTCTCACTTCCGGAGGCGGCCCAGGGAGGCTGGCTGCCCTGCGGGGCCTCGCCTGCTCCCAGTTGGCGCCTCCAGACCCTAAGGGGACAGGGCTGGGCTGGGGCCTGATGGTAAAGAGTGACTGGTATGTGTGTATGTGCGTATAGGGAGGGGACAAAACAGGACATCCCTCGCCGCCTGTCTCGAAGTGGTGAGCGCCACCAGATCGGGCGGACACTGGGGTCCTCCGTGGTGTGAGACGTCCATGTTTCCGTTATCCTTTGCCTGGCAAAGACAGCAGCAGTTCTGTCGTGATCATGTTTATCACTCCTGGGGTCCTCACCATGACTTATGAAGTCCATACTTATTATCCCTGTTTTGCACATGGGGAAACTGAGGCCCAGAGAGGTTGAGTGACTTGCCCAGAGTCACTCAGCTCAGAAGCTGCAGAGCTGGGGTTTTCAAATCTGGGCAGACTTGGGCTCCAAAACTGGAGTCTGCTAGCCAGGTGTTGGGCTCTTATCAAAAGAGGCTCCACTTACTAAAGACTTAGGGTTGGCTTCGTGCATTTGTGACTCGGGCAGTCTCACAGCACCTCTGCTTGGAGGGACCTGGAGGTTAGTTTAATATTGCACTGCTGAGGTCATGAAATTTTTTTTTTATTTTTTTTTGTGTCGTCGTGTTGCCCAGGCTGGTCTCGAACTCCTGGCCCCAAGCAATCTTCCTGTCTTGGCCTCCTGAAGTGCCGGGATGACCCACTGCGCTCAGCCTGAAATCATTTTTTTTCTTTTTTTTTTAAAAAAACTTGTTCTTGTTTATTTTAGAGATAGGGTCTTGCTCTGTCACTTAGGCTGGAGTTCAGTGGCATGATCATAGATCACGGCAGCCCCAGACTCCTGGGCTCAAGCAATCCTCCCACCTCAGCCGCCTGAGTCGCTGGAGCTACAGGTGTGTGCCACCATTCCTGGCTGATATTTTAATAAACTTTTTGTGGGACAAACACTGTGGGTCATGCCTGTAATCCCAGCACTTTGGGAGGCTGAGGCAGGCGGATTGCTTGAGCCCAGGAGTTGGAGACCAGTTTGGGCAACATGGCGAAACCCCATCTCTACAAAAAAAAAAAAAAAAAATTAGAGCCGGGTGCGGTCGGTGGCTCGCTCCTGTAATCCCAGCACTTTGGAAAGCCGAGGCGGGCGGATCACCTGAGGTCAAGAGGTCGAGACCAGCCTGGCCAACATGGTGAAACCCTGTCTCTACTAAAAATCCAAAAATTAGCTGGGCTTGGTGGCGGGCGCCTGTAATCCCAATTACTTGGGAGGCTGAAGCAGGAGAGTCGCTTGAACCCAGGAGGTGGAGGTTGCAGTGAGCTGAGATTGCCCCATTGCACTCCAGCCTGGGCAGCAGGGCGAGATTCTGTCTCAAAAAAAAAAAAAAAAAAAAAAGAAAGAAAGAATTAGCCAGGCATGATGGTGCATAGCTGTAGTCCCAGCTACCCCAGAAGCTGAGGTGGGAGGATCATTTGAACCTGGGAGGCTGAGGCTGCAGTGAGCTGTGATTGTGCCCTTGCACTCTAGCTGTGGTGACAGAGTGAGACCCTGTCTCAAAAAAGAAAAAAAAAATTTTTTTTGTAGAGCTGGGGTCTTGTTGTATTGCCCAGGCTGGTCTTGAACTCCTGGCCTCAGGTATCTCTCCTGCCTCGGCCTCCCAAAGTGCTGGGATTACAGGCGTGAGCCACCATGCCTGGCCTGAAATTCTTAGTTTTCAAACTAGAGGGCCATGTGTTCATTTTGCACCAGGCCCTGAAAATTCTGTATCTCACCCTGGTGCTGGGCACTTACTGAGTGACATACACACTCGGTGACATCTCACTGGGCTGTGCAAAAGAGGCTCTTGGCTCTATTTTACAGATGGAGAAACTGAGGCTTGGAGGGTCTCTGGGAAACTGTGGAGCAAGGATTTGAACTTTGGGCTGTTAGGGTGGAGAGACCTGTATCTTGGAGCTTGGATCCTGTGCTCTGGGGGGCAGGGGATGCGTGTCTAGGAGAAGACGGGGGTGCTTTGCTGCTGGCATCCACCCTGGTGGGTGTCGGATAAGCCCTGACCACTGAGGAGACCGGGCCACGGGGGGGAGGCCCTGGCGGTTTCCTTCTGCCCTCCAGGCTTCTAGGAAGTGGCGCCAGCTGGGGTGAGATCACTTCCTCACCCGCCTGCCTGCCCCCCCTCGGCTTCCTCTTGCCATGGCCCCATTTGGCCTGCCCAGGGCTCAATGAGGCGGGGGAGCTTGGCCATGCAAGTTGCTGTAGCTTCCTCGTCCTGCCTGGGCCCTCTAGGTATCTCTGCCTCTCCAGTGCTGGGGCTGGAACGGAGGGCACAGCTAGGCTCCAGCTCCCTGTGTGGTGGCTCCTGCATATGAGAAAAGGGCTTCCCTGTGATCGAAGGAAGCGTCTGGGGACCTGGAGGGGAGGTGTCCCCAAATCTCATTACCTCCTTTGCTCTCTCTCTCTCCCCTCCAGGTGCCAGCCTCTGGCCCCGCCCGGTGTCCCCCTCAACCCTGTGCCACGGCCGGCTGGGGTTCCTGGGGATGGGATTTGCTTCCTGTCACAAATCACATTGCCAGGGATTTCCAACCGACCCTGAGCTCTGCCACCGAGGATGCCGCCCGGGGACGGGGTGGCAGAGGCCCCGAAGCCTGTGCCTGGCCTGAGGAGCAGGGCTTAGCTGCTTGTGAGCAGGGTCCACACCAAGTCGTGTTCACAGTGGCTAAGTTCCGCCCCCCAGGCCCTCACCTCCTCCGGCCTTGCCGCCTGTCCCCTGCTGCCGCCTGTCTGTCTGCCATCCTGCTGCCTGGCCCCCCTGGGCTCTGCCTCCCGTGCCTACTGAGCTGAAACACAGTTGGTTTGTGCACACTGGCTCAGTTCAGCAGGAACAGGGGTCAAGCCCCCTTGGAGCCTGCAGCCCGTGGGCTGATGCTTGGAGCAGAGATGAGGGCTCAGAATCAGACCTATGTCTGGAGGAGGGATGTGGTGGGTGGGTCTGGCTGGGCCCAAATGTCTGCTGCAGGCCCTGATCCCCAACTCTGCAACTGGGGACCCCTCCATGGCCACAGCTCAGGCTGGGCTGTGGTGCCAGCGTGGACAGGTGGGTGAGTGGGTGGCCCTTCCATTAAAAGGGAAGCCAGCTGTGTCCTCTCCCAGGAGGCTTGGCCCCTCCTCTCCCAAGCCTGGCAGGGGCACTGGCCTGGCCCACACCTTCCTAGCAGCCAGTTACCCAAGAGGAAGCTGCCTTGGGCCTCGAGACCGTTAAATGCCAACTCCTGGCTTCCGGTATCAGGCTGGGCTGACCAGACCTGGCCCCTTCTTGCTGGGCCCTGCAGTTTTCTAACTTGCGGGGAGGAGCAGTGACACCCACCCCACATGTAGGGCATGGAACAAGGTCCATGTGGACCCAGAAGGGACACAAAAGCAGGTCTGCTTAATCCTGGGGCGCTGGGAACTAAGCTGGGAATAGCTGATCCTCCCTGCCTTGAGGGGGTTCTCAGGGCAGGGAAGAGTTAGGACTCTGTTTTTTTTTTTTTTTTTTTTTTTTTGGGGGTGGGGAGACAAAGTCTCGCTCTGTCTGCCAGGCTGGAGTGCAGTGGCACATCTCAGCTCACTGCAACCTCTGCCTCCTGGGTTCCAGCGATTCTCCTGCCTCAGCCTCCTGAGTAGCTGGGATTACAGGTGCCTGCCGCCATGCCTGGCTAATTTTTGTATTTTTAGTAGAGACGGGAGTTTCACCATGTTGGCCAGGCTGGTCTCGAACTCCTGACCTCAGGTGATCTGCCCGCCTCAGCCTCCCAAACTGTTGGGATTACAGGCGTGAGCCACTGCACCCGGCCAATTTTTTTTATGTTTTGTAGAGGCAGGATTTTGCCGTGTTACCCAGGCTGCTCTTGAACTCCTGACCTCAACCAATCCGCTCCTCTTAGCCTCCCAAAGTGCTGGTATTACAGGGGTGAGCCACCATGCCTGGCCTTTTTTTGTTTGTTTCTGAGACGGAGTCTCACTCTGTTGCTCAGGCTTGAAGTACAGTGGCGTCATCTTGCCTCACTGCAACCTCCGCCTCCTGGGTTCAAGCGATTCTCCTGCCTCAGCCTCACAAGTAGCTGGGCTTACGGGTAGGTGCCCACCACTATGCCTGGCTAATCTTTGTATTTTTAGTAGAGACGGGGTTTCACCATCTTGGCCAGGCTGGTGTGATCATGGCTCACTGCAACCTTGAATGCCAGGGCACAAGTGATCCTCCTGCCTTAGCCTCCCCAGTAGCTGGGAGTACAGGTAATGCGCCACTGCACCTGGCTAATTTTTAAAAATTTTTTGTAGAGATGCGGGGGGACGGGTCTCACTATGTTGCCCAGGCTGTTCTGGAACTCCTGGCCACAAGCCATTCTCCCACCTTCGCCTCCCAACGCGCCAGAATTACAGGTGTGAGCCACCGTGCCTGGCCTCTCTCCATTACCTTGAAATCAGATGGGAGGAGGCTTTTTTCTGGGTGGGACTGAGGAGGCACAATGAAGTCCCCCAGGTCATCGGGACTAGGCCATTGCCCTTTTCCCCACCCTGGGTAGGCGTGGACAGAAGCTTGCTTGGGATGGGATGGAGAGGAGAGATTGTGCTGTGTGTTATGTCTGTTGTTCAAGTAAATAAAAGTTGCCCTGACTTCATTCCTGAAGATCTGGTCTGTGATTCACTCCTGCCTCCCATCGCTGGAGTTTCAGCTTTTGATTGGCCTGAATTTACCGTCCTGGCACTCTGGGCTCCTGCCTGCCCATCCCTACCCCACTTGCTCTGAGGACAGCAGCAGGGTGCCCCGTGCTTGGAAAGGTGACCTTGGGGGGGTCCTGGATTGTGGGGTGACCATGAGGGAAACCCTGGACTGGAGAGATTTTCACATCGCTGATCAAGGGAGGACGGAAGCTGATCTGAAGTGGTGGTGGTGGGGTGACCCTGAGGGAAACGCTGAGCCTGAGGGGTGACATGTGGCGATAACTAGGATTTGAGGGTCTTGAGCTAGTGACATTTGGGGGCAACTTGGACCTACGGGATTACTCGGGCCTCAGGGGAAGATTTGGGGTGCCTGGTATCTGAGAATGCTTGGGGGGGAACTTGGGTGTGAGGGATGTGACATGAAGGAAACCCAGTTCTTAAGGGGGACATTTGGATGTGGCTGGGACCTGCGTGATGCCCTAGGTACCTGGGAACATTCGTGGGTGAGTGACACCTGAGGGACACAGTAAAGAGTCCTCCAGGTCCGAAGGCGGCAGGGACCACAAGGGGGTGCACTCCGGGATCTCCACCCACCTCCATCGTCCCAGACCTTCAGGCGGCGCCACGGAGCGCGCGGGGCAGTCCCGGGTCCGCCCGCACATACCTGCGGGATTACGCGCGGCGGGGCAGGAGGTGGGGCCGTCTCCGATTGGTCCACTCGAGCGGAGGGGCGGTGCCAAAAGCCAATCCCCGTGCCCAGCGTCGCCAAAGTTCCGCCCCCGACTGTGGGCTCCGCCTTCTAGCGGCTGGCCCCGCCACTCCGGGAAGCCTCTGTCCTCTCCTGCCCCGGCTCTGACAGTGATCCAGACACAGTACCTCCATTCGTCCAAAAGGGAGGAAGGCCCCGAGGAAACTGCTTCTCGGGGAGCCAGGGACTTTACACAACCACGGGCTTTCTCGCCGTTCCTTGGATCCCTCACTCTATTTGGCGATTGGGAGCCTCTTCAGTGGCGCAAGATCCCAGACACGCCCTGGCCACGTCCCCTGGCGAGCATCCACGCGCCGACCACGCCCACTCCGTTTTTCTTCTCTTGGCCAGCGCCCCGCCCACCGAGGTCGAGTCTAAACTCGGAGTTCCCGCTTTTGATCGGGGTGTCTTCCACATCCAGCTGCACCCAACACTTGCCACAGCCTCCCATGCTCAGCAATTTGGAGACAAGGACCCCCAATATTGGTGTCTGGAGCCAGGGCGCTCCCCACCCCCATCTTGACCCTTCCCAGGGGCTCAAGGGCCCTGCAGCCAGGGGTGGGAAGGGGTCAGTGGCTGCAACCAGGTCCTAAATCAAACGTCCTAGCTGGTGCCCCTTTTTTTTTTTTTTTTTGAGACGGAGTCTCGCTCTGTCGCCCAGGCTGAAGTGCAGGGGCGCGATATCGGCTCACTGCAAGCTCCGCCTCCCGGATTCACGCCATTCTCCTGCCTCAGCCTCCCGAGTAGCTGGGACTACGGGCGCCCACCACCACGCCCGGCTAATTTTTTTTGGTATTTTTAGTAGAGACGGGGTTTAACCGTGCTAGCCAGGATGGTCTCGATCTCCTGACCTCGTGATCCGCCCGCCTTGGCCTCCCAAAGTGCTGGGATTACAGGCGTAAGCCACCACACCCAGCCGCTGGGTGCCTTTTCTTTCCACTTTGCAACCTCAGTTTTCTCATCTGTAAAATGGAAAAGATAATCCTACTAACTCATAGGGCTGTGGTGACAATTAAATGACAGCGGTAACTCATTCCGCCCTGTGCTCCCTCATGGTAAGCTGTCCATCCGTTTTGAAATATTTACATAAGGCCGGGCACAGTGGCTCACGCTTGTAATCCCAGCACTTTGGGAGGCTGAGGAGGGCAGATCACCTGAGGTCAGGTGTTTGAGACCAGCCTGGCCAATATGGCGAAACCCCGTCTCTACTAAAAATACAAAAATTAGCCGGGTGTGGTGGCACATGCCTGTAATCCCAGCTACTCCAGAGTCTAAGGAAGGAGAATCGCTTGAACCTGGGAGGCAGAAGGTTAGAGTGAGCCCACATCACGCTACTGCACTCCAGCCTAGGCAACAGAGCAAGACAATAAAAAGAGAAGTATTTACATAAGTACCCTGGAATGAAGCCAGCAGTCGCTCCCATCCCACCCCTTGCTTGACGCTGCACCGAGAAATGAGGCTTTTTGTGTGTGTGTGTGTGTGTGTGGAGGAAACGGGGTTGGGGGTGTGAGTGGCTCTAGAGACACACCCCAGTCTCAAAATTAAAAAGTTCTGTTCAGTCTTAAAAAAAAAAAAAAAGGACATATAATACACCGTTCAATAAATAGAAAAAAAGTTACAAAATGATGTGATCTTTTGTCCTTAATATACAAGAAGGGAGATGTGGGGGTGACTGGGGGGGTGATGTTCTCCCTTCTCCTCCCTGGGTCAAGGTAGGGGAAAGGAAGGAGGGCCAAAGAGAGACGGCGACAGGGACTTAGGTGCAGAGAGAAAGGCAGGTAAGTGCCAGGAAAAATGAAAACAGAGGAAGATGAAGGGGCGAAGCAGAAAGACAGGAGGAGAAAGGGTGAAGAGAGAGCCAGAAAAACGCCAAGATGCAGGTTTCTTTCCTTTCCCGATCGGGGGTGGGGTCTCTGGCTCTCTCTCATTTGTGTCCCCCGACCCCAGGTTGGGAGGGGCAGTGTGAGCCTCGCTCAGTTCCTGAGTTGTACGTTCAGTGACTAGCAGGTGAGAGGAGACGGCAGCGATGACTTCCCTAACCCTGAGCCCACCCTGGGACCCTAGTGCCCAAGGAAATGGGGGTCCTGGCCACACAGGAGGATAAGGGGGTGAGGTATGAGGCTGAGGCCTGAGGCCTCTTCAATTCCTTCAGTGGGGATGAGCCATTGGTCCGGGCTGGGCAGCCACTTTGGAGGTGGCATAACGGGGGGCCCTGAGGAGTAAGGGGTGGGGGAAGACCCTTGGCCACCCAGGGTGGGGTTGGGGAAAAATGTGCTACATTGATTTAGAGGGCCGATTTCTGGAAAGTCCTGCCTCCCAGCTTCCCTCCCAGAGCCCAAGCCAGTCCGGGTAAGGGGAGTTTGTCTATTGCTTTTGGGGTGCCCAAAGTGGGGTCATACCAGCAGCCCAAGCACACACCCCTTCCAAGCTTCTGGGGGGCAGTATGGCTTCTGCTTCTGGAGTCTTGCACACTTGCTCACACACTCCCAGGCACACACGTGGCAGGATGCCCCTTCCCCTGCCTCCCATCTCCAGCCGGGCTCCTTCCCTGACTTAATACTGAAATGCCACGTGGGCCTAATTGGAGAGCAAGGGTGGGGGCCGCAGGGGCGAGGGGGATCTCCACTCCCACGCACCCCACTGCCCCTCAACCAAAACGCTCCCGCACCAAAAGCATGAGTTTCTTCTTGCCCTTGTAGGTCTGTTTGAGGTTCTCCAAGAACTGTGCGAACTGGAGGTGCCCGTCGGGCGCCAGCAGGAAGGTCTCCCGGGCCTTGCCCAGGAATTCAATGAAGTCCCCATAGTGCCGCGGACTGATGTGCGTGAGGCGCGAGTGGCTGGTGGTGATGTAGGCAGTGACTGCCGCATCCAGGAGCTGACAGAGCGGCGCCCGGTCAGCACCCAGTGGCTTGGCGGCCCGGCGTGCCCCTAAGGGGCCCAGGCCGGGCGCCGAGAGAGTCCAGCGGCGCAGAATATCGGACAGCATTGGGGCACAGTGGATGCTGCGGATGATGAGGGGGACGATGGCGGAGAGCTCATGCCGGCCCAGGGAGTGGCTGAGCGAGCAGGCCCAAAGCACGTCGTTGACGGCAGGGTGGCTGTCCTGGTTGAAGGCAATGCTGAGCTGCGCCAGGGCCAGCGTCGCCAGCTTGTAGGCCCGGAGCGGCAGCCCGCGGTGCTCCATATAGCGGGCCACAGTGAAGAGGTGGGCGTGGCCCAGGCCTCCGGCCGCCGCGTCCAGCACGATCTGGTAGGCCGCCTCGAAGGCCGAGTGGTTCTTCTCACACAGGGTCAGGGCAGGCAAGGCGCAGTTCTGAGGGTCCTTCATGGCGCACTGCAAGGCCAGGGTGCGGGCGCAGGCCCAGAGCTCCTCCCTCCGGGGTGTGTCCAGCTGAAGTCGCAGCAGAGTGGCGTGTGTGGTGCCCGTCACTGCTACGATGGTGGCCGCCTCCACCGGTGTGAATAGGGAATACCAGTTCTGCATGATATTCATCAGGGCTTGCGGGCCTGGTGGGAGGTGAGGAGGGAAATCCGTCAGGAGAGGGGGCAGAGACATGTATATGTATGCGTGGGTTAACCATGGCACTGTCACCTCCACTTCCACCTCCACACCACGCTGAACAGAAACTTCCTTTCCAAATCGTCAGGGTGCAGCTGGACCAGGTGGGAATGACCTGTGTAGAAGGCTAAGCTTTGGAGCCTCTTTCTGCACCCCCCTCACCCCGCTGCAGCCACATTAGCCTGGCCAGTCTCTAGGCCTTTGTCCAGCTCCATCAGCTGGCTGGCCATTCCCTCCTGGCCAAGCCCTGAGCACAGGCTGGAATCGGGGAAGAGTCTCTACTTCTCTTTCCTTTTTTTTTTTTTTTTGAGGTGGAGTCTCGCTCTGTTGCCCAGGCTGGAGTACAGTGGCGGGATCTTGGCTCACTGCAAGCTCCGCCTCCCGGGTTCAAGCCATTCTCTTGCCTCAACCTCCTGAGTAGCTGGGACTACAGGCGCCGGCCACAATGCCCAGCTAATTCGTTTGTATTTTTAGTAGAGACGGGGTTTCACCGTGTTAGCCAGGATGGTCTTGATCCCCTGACCTTGTGATATGCCTGTTCTGAGATGGAGTCTTGCTCTGTCACCCAGGCTGGAGTGCAGCAGCAAGCTCTTGGCTCACTGCAACCTCTGTCTCCTGGGTTCCAGAAATTCTCCTGCCTCAGCCTCCTGAGTAGCTGGTTATTACAGGCACATATCACCACACCTGGCTAATTTTTGCATTTTTAGTAGAGATGGGGTTTTGCCATGTTGGCCAGGCTGATCTCAAACTCCTGACCTCAAGTGATCCACCCGCCTCGGCCTCCTAAAGTGCTAGGATTACAGGCGTGAGCCACGGCGCCTGGCCCTCTTTATTTTTATTAAACAATTTTTTAGAGACAGGGTCTCACCCTGCCACTCAGGCTGGACTGCAGTGGCACAGTCACAGCTCACTGCAGCCTCAATCTCCTGGGCTCAAGTGATTTTCCCACCTCAGCCCCCCCGATAGTTGGGACTATTATAGGTGTGTGCCACCACGCCTGGCTTGCTTTTTTTTTTTTTTTTTCCCCAGAGGGGGTTTTCCTCTGTCGCACAGGCTGGAGTGCAGCGGCACAATCATGGCTAACTGTAGCGTTGATCTCCTGGGCTCAAGCAATCCTCCTGCCTCAGCCTCCCAAGCAGGTGGAACTATAGGCACGTACCACCATGCCCAGCTAATTTTTAATTTTTTGTAGAGATGGGGTATCACTATGTTACCCAAGCTGCTCTTGAACTCCTGGGCTCAAGTGATCCTCCCGCTTTGGCCTCCCAAAGTGCTGGGATTACAGGCGTGAGCCACTGTGCCCAGCTGCTTCTCTCTTTCTTGTCTGCCTGGTTCTCTCAGTGCCCTCTGCAGAACCAGAACAGCGAGGTGGGTTGCAGCTCCCCTTAGGGGCTCTCACCAATCTCTGTGGCACAGCTGACCAGCCAGCGCACCATCTCCCTCCGCCGCCAGGTCATTATGTTCAGAGTCATCCGCATCACCTGCAGGGTAGGGGTGGGGAGAAGGGGGTTAGCCCGAGTCTTGGGCTGGCCTATGGAGGGACATTGGGAGATGGAGGGCCCCAGAAACACTTGGAGGTTAAAGCTGATCCAATGAACCTGGGTAAGTGATCTCAACTATCTGGGCATCAGTTTCCTTACCTAGAAAATGGAGATAAAATAGTATCTGTCTCATAGGATTGTTGTTTTGCTTTTTTTGTTTTTGGTTGTTTTTTGAGATGGTTTCTTTGTTTTGTGAGATGGAATCTTGTTCTGTCACCCAGACTGGAATGCAGTGACGCGATCTCGGCTCACTACAACCTCCGCCTCCCAAGTTCAAACGATTCTCCTGCCTCAGCCTCCCAAGTAGCTGGGAGTACAGGCGCCTGCCACCATGCTCAGCTAATTTTTGTATTTTTAGTAGAGACGGGGTTTCACCGTGTTAGCCAGGATGGTCTCCATCTCCTGACCCTGTGATACGCTGGCGTCAGCCTCCCAAAGTGCTGGGATTACAGGAGTGAGCCATTGCGCCCGGCCTTTTTTTTTTTTTCCTTTTTGAGACGGAGTCTCGCTCTGTCACCCAGGCTAGAGTGCAGTGGTTTGATCTTGTCTCACTGCGTGCTCTACCTCCCAGGTTCAGGCCATTCCTCCTACCTCAGCCTCCTGGGTAGCTGGGACTACAGGCACCTGCCACCACACCCAGCTCATTTTTTGTATTTATTTTAGTAGTGACGGGGTTTCACCGTGTTAGACAGGATGGTCTCGATCTCCTGACCTCGTGATCCGCCCACCTTGGCCTCCCAAAGTGCTGGGATGACAGGCATGAGCCACTGCGCCTGGCTTTTTTTTTTTGAGGGTCTCACTCTGTCACCCAGGCTGGAGTGCAGTTGTGGTCTCTCGGCTGACTGTAACCTACACCTCCTGAGTTCATGTGATTCTCCTGCCTCAGCCTCCCAAGTAGCTGGAATTACAGGCGCCCACCACCACCTGTGGCTAATTTTTGGTAGAGATGAGTTTTCACTGTGTTGGCCAGGCTGGTCTTGAACTCCTGGCCTCAAGCGATCCACCTCGGTCTCCCAAAGTGCTGGGATTACAGGTTACAGGTGCAAGTCACAGCACCTGGCCCCAATTTCTTTTCTCTTTTCTGCTTTTTCTTTTAGAGTTGGGGTCTTCTTGCTCTGTAACCTGGGGTGCAGTGGTGTGATCATAGCTCACTGCTGCAGCCTCAAATTCCTGGCCTCAGGCAATCCTCTTGCCTCAGCCTCCTGAGGAGCTGGGACTACAGGGGTGCACCATCACATCTGGCTAATTTTTAAAGTTGTTTTTTGTTTGTTTGTTTGTTTTTGAGACGGAGTCTCGCTTGTCACCCAGGCTAGAGTGCAGTGGCGCGATCTCGGCTCACTGCAAGCTCTGCCACCCGGGTTCACGCCATTCTCCGGCCTCAGCCTCCTGAGTAGCTGGGACTACAGGCGCCCGCCACCATGCCCGGCTAATGTTTTGTATTTTTATAGAGATGGGGTTTCACCGTGTTAGCCAGAATGGTCTCGATCTCCTGACCTTGTGATCCACCTGCCTCGGCCTCCCAAAGTGCTGGGATTACAGGCATGAGCCACTGTGCCCGGCCCTAAAGTTTTTTTTTGTAGAGACAGGGATCTCACTATGTTGTCCAGACCAATCTCAAACTCCTGGCCCCCAGCAATCCTTTCACCTTGGCCTCCCAAAATGCTGGGATTAAAGGTGTGAGCCACTGTGCCCAGCCCTATTCCTTATCTTCTTAGTGAACTTCTGCCACCCTCTGAGGCCCCACCTCCACAGGTCTCTTACCTGTGTATTCCTGCAGTCTCCGCCCTCCTCCAGATCCCATGGGGCCCATACCCTACGGATGACTTCTTTCCAGCAAGCTGCACCCAAGATTTGCCCTTGCAGTACCACCCTTTGTTTGGCTCCTGGGGATAACCCAGACACTCAGCTGCAGGCCCTGCATATAGGACTTTTTTTTTTTTTTTTTTTTTCATGAGACAGAGTCTTGCTCTGTCCTTCAGGCTGGAGTGCAGTGGCGTGATTTCGGCTCACTCCAACCTCTGCCTCCCGGGTTCAAGCGATTCTCCTGCCTCAACCCGAGTAGCTGGGATTACAGGTGCGTGCCACCACACTTGGCTAATTTTTGTATTTTTAGTAGAGATGGGGTTTCATCATGTTGGCCAGGCTGGTCTCGAACTCCTGGCCTTGTGATCTGCCTGCCTCGGCCTCCCAAAGTGCTGGGATTACAGGTGTGGGCTACCACACCCTGCCGCATACAGGACTCTCAACCACAGACTCCACCCCTAGAGTTGGCGTCTCGTCTTCAGGACCTTACCCCGGGCCAGCCTCTCAGTGGTGAATCCCTTTCCATAGATGGGCAATCCTCTTCAGGCCCCGCCCCCAAGGAAGCTCCTTATTGGTAGGCTCTGTCCCACCCTCGGCTTCAAACCCACCCACCCATGATCCTTAACCAATGGCACATCACTCCCAGGCCCCACCCCCAGACTTCGCTTGCTATCCATCCGCTGGCTTGCAGGCCCTGCCTCTCTGCTCCAGTGACAACTCTCCCCTAGACCTCAGTCTCCTCCATAGGCGGATTCTATTAATAATTCATAGGCTTCACCCCTAATGGGGACCCCATTCCCACACTCCCAAGCCTTACAGACCTTGCCCTTCTGTGGCCCTGCCCACAAAGGTGAGGTTGACAGGCCCCACCTGCAGAGGTGTGGCCCACATGCAGACCCCATCCCCAGAGACAGGATTCATCTAGTCCCCATTCCCAGGGGAGTGGCTCACTCATGCCACGCCCCCAAGGAAGTGGCCCACACATGCCACGCCCTCAGAGGTGTGGCTCACTCACAGTCCCCGCCCCAAGGGAGTGGCTCTCGCTCAGGCCCCACCCCTGAGGAACAGCTGTGGGGGGGAAAAAGCTGGGGCCCCCGGCGAAGTGGCTCACTCGTAGCCCATGCCCCCGGAGGCGCAGCTCACAGTCAATCCTGGCCCGAAGCCAGCATCGCCCTCCCACATCCACCTGGCCGCCCTCACCTGCAGCCCCAGCTCCAGTGCGATGCCCAGCAGCGTGGTGTCTGGTGGGGCGCTGACCGGAGTGGCTGTCTTGCAGGCGTCTTGCGCCAGCTTGAAGAGCAGGGCCGGAGAGTGGATGTTCTGCTGGATGGAGCCTAGTACCGCGTGTAGCCACTTGGGGTCTCCTGGGTGAAGGGAGGGATAGAGGACACCATCAGATACACCCCAGCACCAGCCTTTGACAACCACCCGCCCTGTTCACACAGATCCTTCCACCCAGGGACACGTGTGAGTGTAGAGGGATGTGTACTGGGCAATGGTTCTGTGAAGATTCAGACCTCAGCACCCCCAGTCCTTGCCAATTATCTCTTCTGTGGCCCTTTTCTGTTACAGAAAGCCACCTGGGGCAGGGCACAGTGGCTGCTCACACCTGTAATCCCATCGCTTTGGGAGGCCTAGGTGGGCGGATCACTAGGTCAAGAGTTCGAGACCAGCCTGGCCAACATGGCAAAACCCCGTCTACAAAAATTAGCTGGGCATGGTGGCGGGCACCTGTAATCCCAGCTACTTGGGAGGCTGAGGCACAGAATCGCTTGAACCCGGGAGGCACAGGCTGCAGTGAGCTGAGATTGCACCACTGCACTCCAGCCTGGGTGACAGAGCGATATCCACCTCAAAAAAAAAAAAAAAAAAAAAAAAAGAAAAGAAAAGAAAAAAAGAAAAGAAAGCCACCTAGGGATCCTGTGGACCTCTCCCTCATCTCAAGGGCATCGGGTGCACACCCAGAATGCCAGGGTTCAAATTCTGGTCCTGCCACCCACTAGCTGTGTGACCCTGAGTAAGTCACTTCACCTTTCTGTGCCCTGGCTGCCCCATCTGTAAAATGGGTAACACTCAGGCAATGGAATCCACCTCACAGGGTGGTGGTGGGCCCATACTTGGCAAGGCCTTAACATGGCAAGGAGCTGCTCAAATGTTAGCTTTTATTATTATTTTGAGATGGAGTTTTGCTCTTGTTGTCCAGGATGGAGTACAGTGGTGCAGTTTCGGCTCACTGCAACCTCTGTCTCCCAGGTTCATGCGATTGTCCTGCCTCGGCCTCCCAAGTAGCTGAGATTACAGGTGCCTGCCACCACGCCTGGTTAATTTTCGTATTTTTAGTAGACACAGGGTTTCACCACGTTGGCCAGGCTGGTCTTGAACTCCTGACCTCAGGTGATCCCCCTGCTTTGGCCTCCCAAAGTGCTGGGATTACAGGTGTGCGCCACTGTGCCTGGCTAATTTTTGCATTTTTAGTAGAGATGGGGTTTCACCATATTGGCCAGGCTATTCTTGAACTCCTGGCCTCAAGTGATTTGCTGGTCTTGAACCCCGGCATCAAGTGATTTGCCCGCCTTGGCCTCGTAAAGTGCTGGGATTATAGGCATGAGCTACCGTGCCCGGCTAATAATTAGGTGTGGACGAGGTCATGAAGTTCAGGTACTCCTGAGAGGGTTAGTGACCTTAGAAGAAGATACACTGGAGAAATTTAACTTTTCCTCTCCTCTCTCCCTCTTCTCTTTCTTCTCTCTCTCCTCTCTGTCACCTGACTCCTCTCTCTATCCCCCCCTACTATCTCTTTGTCCTTCTCTCTTTCTCCCCGCCTCCTCTCTCTCACTTTCCTCTCTACTCACCCCTCCACTCCCCCCAACTCTCAACACAGCAAGAAGGCAGCCATCTGTAAGCTGGGAAGAGAGCCCTCACCAGGAACTAGCCATACTGACATAGTGATCTTAGACTTCTAGCCTCCAGAAATGTGAGAAAATAAATTTTTGTTGTTGAAGTCACGCAGTCTCTGGTGTTTTGTTACGGCAGCCTGAGCTAAGACACCAGGTACCTGCATGGCTCCACCTCACCTTCCAGTCTCTGCTTAAATGTTCACCTGTTTTATTCCACTCCATGGTACTTGTTCCTGTCTCATTTACTGCATCACTTGCTTCTCCCCACTAGAATGTCATTCCACAGGGCAGGGGATCTGGGACAGTTTTGTCACCTGCTACATCCCCAGCACCTGAGACAGTGTCTGGTATATATAGGAGGCACTCAAGGGATGTGGGTGGAATTTCGTGAAAGGATAAGAGGAAGTAGGAAAGTTAAGAGGGAAGGAAGAAGGAGATGACAGAGGAGGAAGATAAAGGAATCAGGACAGCTGCCACCCTCACCCTTGGCGGCTGTCAACATGGTGGAAGCCAGTTCACACTGGCGGGTCTCCAGGTGGCCAAGGATGAACCAGCGGGGGAAGCGGTTGCTCATGATGGAGTCCAGCGGGCTGGGATGAGGTTCTCCAGCAGGAAATGCTGTCTCCAGTACAGGCAGCCTGGGTAAGAGGAGAAGTGAGCCATGGCGAGGTGGGTCTGTTGTCCCCATTCTCTCTAGGAGACAGAGAAGCCTCCTGTCTCGGCCTCCCCACTTCAGCCAGCAGAGCCCTGACAACTCAAGATGATGGAAGATGTGTGTGCAAGATGTTCACTGCAGTGTTGTTTATAAATTGATACATTTACTTATTTTAGAGACAGGGTCTCACTCCATCACCCAGGCTGGAGTCCTGTGGTGCAATCATAGCTCACTGCAGCCTTGAACTTCTGGGCTCAAGTGATCCTCCCATTTCAGCATCCTGAGTAGCTGGGACTCAGCATGTGCCACCATACCTGGCTTTTTTCTTTTCTTTTTTTTTTTTTTGAGAAGGAGTTTTGCTCTTGTTGCCCAGGCTGGAGTGCAATGGCGCAATCTCGGCTTACCACAACCTCACCTCCCTGGTTCAAGCGATTCCCCTGCCTCAGCCTCCCGGGTAGCTGGGATTATAAGCCATGTGCCACCATGCCCGGTTAATTTTGTATTTTTAGTACAGATGGGGTTTCTCCATGTTGGTCAGGCTGGTCTTGAACTCCTGACTTCGGATGATCTGCCTGCCTCAGTCTCCTAAAGTGCTGGGATTACAGGTGTGAGCCACCAAGCCCAGCCCTTTCTTTCCCTTTCTTCTCTTCTCCCCTTCCTTCCTTCCTTCCTTCCTTCCTTCCTTCCTTCCTTCCTTCCTTCCTTCCTTCCTTCCTTCCTCCCTCCCTCCCTCCCTCCCTCCTCTCTCTCTCTCTCTCTCTCTCAAGATGGGGTCTTGCTATGTTGCCCAGGCTCAAGTGATTCTCCTGTCTCAGCCTCCTTGTAAGCTGTATTGCTAAGTGGCTCACCATATATGCAGTTTTGTGTTTAGAAAGTTATTCAAGGCCAGGCAGTGGCTCATGCCTGTAATTTTAGCACTTTGGTAGACTGAGGCAGTCAGATTGCTTGAGTCCAGGAGTTTGAGACCAGCATGGGCAACACAGCAAAACCCTGTCTCTACAAAAAAATACAAAAATTAGTTGGGGGTGGTGGTGGGCTCCTGTAGTCCAAACTACTCAGAAGGCTGAGGTGGGTGGGAGGATCGCCTGAGCCTGGGAGTTCGAGGCTGTGGTGAGCTGTGACAGTGCCACTGCACTCCATCCAGCCTAGGTGACAGAAAGAGACTGTCTCAACAAAAACAACAACAGCAACAACAAAAAAAGTTATTCAAAGTTGCCCAATGATGGGATTAACAGCATGCAATAGAACTCAGGCTAGCCTCATTCCAAATATTACCTAAACTTCCTTGCTGTTCCTGTAGATGGAAAATGAGAGTAAACATACTTATTTTGCTAGGTTGTTTTGAAGATTATATAAGGTACTGAGTCATGGACTCAGACAAGAGGCTAGCTCATTTTTTCTTCAAAGGGCTGGACCACTGATATTTTGGGCTTTGCAGAGTCTTTAGTCTGTATTTCTTGTTTTTTCTTTTCTTTTCTTTTCTTTTCTTTTTTTTTTTAAGAGAGTCTGCTCTGTCATCCAGCTGGAGTACAGTGGCATGATCTTGGCTCACTGTAACCTCTGCCTCCCAAGTTCAAGCAATTCTCATGCCTCAGCCTCCCCAGTTGCTGGGATTACAGGCGTGCGCCATCGTGCCCGGCTAATTTTTATATTTTTGTTTTTATTTATTTATTCTTTTGAGACAGAGTTTTGGTCTTGTTGCCCAGGCTGGATTGCAGTGGCACAATCTCGGCTCACTGCAACCTCTGCCTCCCGGGTTCAAATGATTATCTTGCCCCAGCCTCCTGAATAGCTAGGATTACAGGCGTGCACTACCGTGCCCAGTTCATTTTGTATTTTTAGTAGAGACGGGGTTTCTCCATGTTGGTCAGGCTGGTCTCGAACTCCCGAACTCAGGTGATCCGCCCACCTCGGCCTCCCAAAGTGCTGGGATTACAGGCGTGAACCATGGCTCCTGGCCCTAATTTTTGTATTTTTAGTAGACATGGGGTTGCATCATGTTGGCCAGGCTGGTCTTGAACTCCTGTCCTCAAGTGATCCACCCCTCTCAGCCTCCCAAAGTGCTGGGATTACATGAGCCACCGTGCCTGGCCACTGATCTGTATTTCAACAACTTAATTCTGTCATTGTCCTGCCAAAGAAGCCACAGACAATTCACAGATGAATGGACATGCCTGTGTGCCAATAAAGCCATTTCTGGACACTGAAATTTGAATTTCACATATTTTTCATGTGTTATAAAGTATTCTTTTGATTTTTTTCAACCGTTTATAAATGTAAAAACAATTCTTATCTCATAGGCTGTACGAAAACAGGTGGCAGGCCAAATTAGGCCCCACGGGCTGTATTTTGCTGAGAAAAAAATTTTTGCATAGAAAAGTCTGTTGTCTAAATCTTGGCTCTTACATGCTGTTCTCTCTAAATATTCTGGAAAAACATTCCAAACTCTGTGTGTATGTGTGTGTGTGCGCGCGTGTGTGTGTGTTTTAAAGAGATGGGCCGAGGTGAGAGGGTCGCTTGAGACCAGGAATTTGAGACCAACCTGGGCAATGTAATGAGATCCCATCTCTACAAAAAAAAAAAAATTTAAAACTAGGCCGGGCACAGTGACTCATGCCTGTAATCCCAGCACTTTGGGAGGCCGAGGCAGGTGGATCACGAGGTCAGATCAGACCATCCTGGCTAACACGGTGAAACCTTGTCTCTACTAAAAATACAAAAAATTAGCTGGGAGTGGTAGTGGGCACCTGTAGTCCCAGCTACTCGGGAGGCTGAGGCAGGAGAATGGCGTGAACCCGGGAGGCGGAGCTTGCAGTGAGCTGAGATAGCACCACTGCACTCCAGCCTGGGCAACAGAGCGAGACTCCCTCTCAAAAAAAAAAAAAAAAAAAAAATTTTAAAACTAGCCAGGTGTAGTGACGAGTGCCTGTAGTCCTAGTTACTTGAGAGGCTGAGGTGGGAGGATCCTCTGAGCGCAAGTATATGAGGCTATGAAGAGCTATGATCCTGCCATTGCATTCCAGCCTGGACAATGGAGCGAGACTCTCTAAAAGGACAAAAAAAAAAAGAGACAGATGGGGTCTTGCTCTGTTGCCCAGGCTGGAGTGCAGTGGCAATTCATAGGTGGGATCGTAGATCACTACAGCCTTGAATTCCTGGCCTCAAACAATCCTCCCTCCTCAGCCTCCCAAGTAGTCGGGACCATAGATGTGTACCACCAGGCCGGATCCCAAGTTGTTTGCAGGTATCTCTGAAGGATGGTTTCAGAAGGCGTGGAATAGGCTTCACCTTGTTGGGCATGGTTTACTATGGAGTTGGTCTTTTTTTTTCTTGAGACAGAGTCTCCCTCTGCTGCCCAGGCTGGAGTGCAGTGGTGCAATCTGGGCTCACTGCAAGCTCCGCCTCCCCGGTTCACGCCATTCTCCTGCCTCAGCCTCCCTAGGACTATAGGCGCCCGCCACCACACCCGGCTAATTTTTTTGTAGTTTTAGTAGCGATGGGGTTTCACCGCTTTAGCCAGGATGGTCTCGATCTCCCGTCCTCATGATCCGCCCCCCTCGGCCTCCCAGAGTGCTGGGATTACAGGCGTGAGCCATCGCGCCCGGCCCCAACTGGTTCTTTTATGATGTGTCCTTATAATGGAAGACTACGCAGTGATTCATGTCCTGTGTGATACGACAAATCCTGTAAGATGCAAAGCTCAATGAAAAAAAGGTGCAAAAAATAGATACAGGATGTACCACTGGTATAAAAGGAGGATCAGCGTTCAATTTCCAGATTCTGGGTTTGCAGAAACCTCCATTCTTGCGGCATAGATACAAAAGTGATAACAATGCTTGCCTCCAGAGAGATCTGGGTAGGCTGAGATAAACCTGCCTAGAAAAGATCTCAGCTTTGTGTACCTTTTCATGTATCATGTGAATATTCTCAAACTCAAAATAACATTACACATTTAGCCAGGTGCGGTGGCTCACGCCTATAATCCCAGAGCTTTGGAAAGCCAAGGCGGGCAGATCACTTGAGCTCAGAAATTCGAGACCAGTCTGAGCAACATGGTGAAACCCCGTCTCTACAAAAAATACAAAAATTAGCCCAGTGCGGTGATGCACGCCTGGTGTCTCGGATACTCAGGAGGCTGAGATGGGAGGATCACTTGAGCCCGGGAGGCAGAGGCTGCACTGAGCAGAGATTGCACCACCTTACTCCGGCCTGGGTGACACAGCCAGACCCTGTCTCAAAAACAAAAAACAAAAAAGTCACATTTATACTTAACAATAGAAAGCACAGCTGTGCGAGGTGGTTCATGCCTGTAATCCTAGCACTTTGGGAGGCCAAGGCGGGTAGATCATGAGGTCAGGAGTTCAAGACCAGCCTGGACAATATGGTGAAACCCCATCTCTACTAACAATACAAAAATTAGCCGGGCGTGGTGGTGCATGCCTGTAATCCCAGCCACTTGGAAGGCTGAGGCAGGAAATTGCTTGAACCCAGGAGGTCCACGTTGCAGTGAGCTGAGATCATGCCACTATACTCCAGTATAGGTGACAGAATGAAAAGCACATGGCATCATCAAATGCCAGGGTGAGGGAGAATCAATTAACTAGACTGTGAGTTCAGGCTGGCCGGGTGGGGCTCTGAGCTCCCCTCCCATGCCCGCCCCTCTTCCCCCCAGCTCCCCCGTCCTGGCCACCTATCCTCACCTCATGGCTCGCAGTGCGAGGCGATAGGCCAGGTCGGGGTCATGAGGCAGCAGTGCAGTGAACAGGTAGCGGGCACAGGTGTGCATGGGCACGCTCTCCCGGAACAGCACCTCCCCGAAGCCACTGAAGGGACCCCCTGCAGGAATAGCCTGAGCTCAGTCCCCAGGTGTGGGCTTGCCTCAGCCCCTCCCCAGGTTTCACAAGACCCCAGGCTTTAAGTAGTGGGTAGGCTGGCCCCCGGGTAGAGTGGCTGTGGCTAGATGGGTCCCGGGGGTAGGGGTTCAGGGCTGAGACTGAGACAAGCTCTGGGTAATACAAATAAAAGAGGAGGCCAGGCTGGGTGCAGTGGCTCATGCTTGTAATCCCAGCACTTTGGGAGGCCGAGGCGGGCGGATCACGAGGTCAGGAGTTCGAGACCATCCTGGCTAATAAGGTGAAACCCTGTCTCTACTAAAAATACAAAAAAAATTAGCCAGGTGTGGTGGCGGGCGCCTGTAGTCTCAGCTACTCCGGAGGCTGAGGCAGGAGAATGGCGTGAACCCGGGAGCAGAGGTTGCAGTGAGCCGAGATCGTGCCACTGCACTCCAGCCTGGGGCACAGAGCAAGACTCTATCTCAAAAAAAAAAAAAAATTAAATAAAAGAGGAGGCCGGGACCGCGGCTCATGCCTTTGGGAGGATCACTTGAGGTCAGGAGTTTGAGACCAGCCTGGCCAACGTGGGGAAACCCCATCTCTACTACTAAAAATACAAAAATTAGCTGGGTGTGGTGGCGCATGCCTGTAATCCCAGTTACTTGGGAGGCTGAGGCAGGAGAATCACTTGAACCCAAGAGGCGGAGGTTGCAGTGAGCCGAGATCGCGCCACTAGAAAAAAGGAAAAAAAAAAAAGAAAAGAAGAGACTCCAGGCACACTCCCAGGTGAGGAGCAGGGCTCAGATGCAAGGTGGGGCCAGAGGGTGGAGGTGGGGCTGCACCTGCCTTGCAGAGCGGAACCAGCGGCCAAGACCAGCAAGTCCGATAGCGTAGAGGGCCTGGAAGGGGCAGGGATAAGCGGCTCCCTGCGGCGCTAAGGGACGGAGTCTCACAACACACAGGCCAATAGGACCAGGCCATGGGCGGGGCTCCTGAGGAACAGGCCGGGCCAGGGGCGGTGCCTAAGTTGCAGATGAAGGTGGGACGCCCTTGCTTTAACATCAGCCACTTGGCTCACTGGCTCCCGGGAGGGAAGGGGGCAGTGCCTCAGCACAAGCAGCAGTTACTGGCTGGCAGCACGCATTAGGTGGTAGGAAGAAGAGCTGGATCTCTCGTTTTAGAAACTGCCAAGGTATGACTGGACAGTATGACCAGGAGGCGGGGCTAGGGGCGGGGCTGAGGCGGGGCCTCCCATCTTGCAGCAACCGGGCCGCTACAGGACCAGGGACAGGACCCTACCTTTCGGGAACAGCCAGGCCTAAGGGCGGGGCCTCACCTTCCAGCAGCAGCCCCGCCTGTTTGCGCAGCACCTGCACCAACCGCTCATCCAATTCCACCTCCTCCAGCAGGGCCAGCAGCTGCTCCTCGTTGCGCACCACCTTGTCCTGGGCGTACAGCCCCTCCGGCAGGGCCCGCTGCTGCCCCAGCCCCAGCAGTGCCACCTCCAGCGCCAGCACCAAATAGGACTCTCCAGGGCTCCCGGGCACAGGCACGTGCTGGTAGGCCACCTTCCGCTTCTCGGGGCCTGAGTCTGGGGGAGACAGGGCCAGGGCTGCTGGAGACAGCTCCCCTTCCCTAAGACCCCCGTAGCCCTTGGTCCCAAGCATGGAGACTTGGGCACAGGGTAGATTTTAGAGGGAGCCCAAAAGCTCCCAGCACTCACGGGGTTGGGGGAGCGCAGGAGCCCCACCTTCTAGCAGCAGCTAGGCCTATGGTGGCCTCACTTTCAGGAGAAGCTAAGCCTACTGGCTCTGGGCACTGGCCAGGGGAGGTAGCCAAGGGTAGGGGCGTGGCCAAGGGTAAGAGTCTGGGAGTTACCTTATAGGGGTACTGGGCCAGGAGGCATGGCCAGCGAGGCGGGGTTGTCCCAACTCCTCCAAGAGTCCCCCATGTGAGTACCTGGGTAAAGGGTAAGTGTCTCCTCCTCCAGGCGACAGGCCTCCAGGAGCGCCCTGCAGAGGCAGCCAATGGGGTCCAGGGGGTGCCCCACCCATCCTTCCGTGTTGGTGATGCAGGTGGAACCCTTCTGGAGCAGCTCTGCAGGTGGAAAGATGGGGCTCAATGCCCACACACCTGCCCAAGTCTCTAGGAGGGAGGGGTATTCCTCCTCTTGAACTGCTGTCCAGTCTAGCCCCATAATGCCCACCACCTGCTCACCCGATGGTCACCTTCAACTTTTTGTTTGAGGTGGGGTCTTGCTCTATTGCCCAGGCTGGAGTGCAGTGGCCTAATCATAACTCACTGCAGCCTCGACCTCTGGAGCTCAAGCGATCCTCCTGCTTCAGCCTCCCAGAGGGATTACAGGCATGGGCCACCATGCCTGACTACTGGACGCTTTTTAAAACACCCAAAGTGTCATACCCCTCCTCATTGCCCTTATTCCTCTCCACCTCTCTGAAGATAAGGCCCCAACAGCCTTTAGGGCCCCCAAGGACCAGTATGAAGTTTTTTCATATACTGGTGACCTGTCTCATCTGGAAGCCAATCCTTCAGACTTGTCCTCCAAGCCACGTACTCTCTTCCCTCCTGGCTCCTGTTGATGGTATTCCTTCTATTCTGAGCACTTGCTCCACCCCCTTCTCCTGGGTAACTCCTGCACATTCTTTTTAATTTTTTTTTTTTTTTGAGACGGAGTTTCACTCTTGTTGCCCAGGTTAGAGTGCAATGGTGTGATCTCAGCTCACCGCAACTTCCAGGTACCTCCCAGTTCAAGTGATTCCCCTGCCTCAGCCTCCTGAGTAGCTGGGAATACAGGTACGCGCCACCAGACCTGGCTACTGTGTTTTGGATTTTTAGTAGAGATGGGGTTTCACTATGTTGGCCAGCCTGGTTTCAAACTCATGACCTCAGGCAATCCGCCTGCCTCCACCTCCCAAAGTGCTGGGATTACAGGCGTGAGCAACCTCGCCCGGCCATGCACATCCTTAAATACTCAGCTAATTAGCCACCTGGCTAATTTTTAAAATCTAGGTGCCTTTCACTGATGCTGCCAAGCCTGGTCAGAGCTCTGCTCGGGTCCCAGGGCCCCCATGTTTCCTCCATCACACGCTTTCCTTTGTTCAATTTCCTGATAGCTGATCCATCAACCCCATCAACCAGCTCTCTCAACTGGTGGCCTCCCTCCTGTCCCCCACCCCCATATCTAGTACACAATGTGGGTTTTGGGGCTCATACAGCCTCCTTCCCTCCCTCCCTTTCTTCCTTCCCCTCTATCTCCCCCCATCTCTCTCTCTCCCTCACCCCCTTTCTTCCTTCCCCTCTCTCTCCCCCCATCTCTCTCTCTCCCTCCCTCACCCCCTTTCTTTCCTCTTCTCTCTCTCCTCACTCTTTTCTCTCTCTCTTTTTTTTTTTTTTTTTTTTTTGAGAAGGAGTCTCGCTCTGTCTCCTGGGCTGGAGTGCAGTGGCCGGATCTCAGCTCACTGCAAGCTCCGCCTCCCGGGTTTACGCCATTCTCCTGCCTCAGCCTCCCGAGTAGCTGGGACTACAGGCACCCGCCACCTCGCCCGGCTAGTTTTTTGTATTTTTTAGTAGAGACGGGGTTTCACCGTGTTAGCCAGGATGGTCTCGATCTCCTGACCTCGTGATCCGCCCGTCTCGGCCTCCCAAAGTGCTGGGATTACAGGCTTGAGCCACCGCGCCCGGCCTCTCTCTCTTTTTTTTTATTTTTTGAGATGGAGTTTCGCTCTGTTACCCAGTCTAGAGTGCAGTGGTGTAATCTTGGCTTACTGCAACCAACCTCTGCCTCCCAGATTAAAGCAATTATCATGCTACAGCCTCCCTAGTAGCTGGGAATACAAGTGTGCGCCACCAAGCCTGGCTAATTTAAAAAATATTTTCACTAGGCCGGGCGCGGTGGCTCAAGCCTGTAATCCCAGCACTTTGGGAGGCCGAGACGGGCGGATCACGAGGTCAGGAGATTGAGACTATCCTGGCTAACACGGTGAAACCCCGTCTCTACTAAAAATACGAAAAACTAGCCGGGCGAGGTGGCAGGCGCCTGTAGTCCCAGCTACTCCGGAGGCTGAGGCAGGAGAATGGCCTGAACCTGGGAGGCGGAGCTTGCAGTGAGCCGAGATTGCGCCACTGCACTCCAGCCTGGGCGACAGAGCGAGACTCCGTCTCAAAAAAAAAAAAAAAAAAAAAAATTTTCACTAGGACAGGCATGGTGCCTTATGTCTGTAATCCCAGCACTTTGGGAGGCTGAGGTGGGTGGATCAAAATGTCAGGAGTTCAAGACCAGCCTGGCCAACGTAGTGAAACCGTCTCTACTAAAAATAGAAAAATTGACTGGGTGTGGTGGCGGGTGCCTGTAGTCCCAGCTACTCAGGAGGCTGAGGCAGGAGAATCGCTTGAACCGGGGAGGTGGAGGTTGCAGTAAGCCGAGATTACACCACTGTACTCCAGCCTGGGTGACAGAACAAGACTCTGTTGCAAAAAAAAAAAAAAAAAAAAAAATTTGCCAGGTGCGGTGGCTCAAGCCTGTAATACCAGTACTTTGGGAGGCCAAGGCAGGCAGATCACCCGAGGTTGGGAGTTTGAGAACAGCCTCACCAATGTGGAGAAACCCCATTTCTACTAAAAATACAAAAAAAATTAGCCAGGCATGGTGGCACATGCCTGTAATCCTAGCTACTTGGGAGGCTGAGGCAGCAGAATGGCTTGAACCTGGGAGGTGGAGGTTGCGGTGAGCCGAGATCGCTCTGTTGCACTCCAGCCTGGGCAACAAGAGTGAAACTCCATCTCAAAAAAAAAAAAAAAAAGAAAAAAAAGAGATGAGGTCTTGCTCTGTCACCCAGGCTGGAGTGCAGTGGTACAATTATAGTTCACTGCAGCCTTGAACTCCTGGGCTCAAGTGATCCTCCTGCCTCAGCCTCCAGAGTAGCTGGGACTACAGGTGTGAGCCACCATATCAACCAATTTTTTTTTTTTTTTTTGTAGAGACATTGTCTCACTGTGTTGCCCAGGCTGATGTTGAACTCCTGGCCTCAAGCAATCCTACCGCCTTGGACTCCCAATGTGCTGGGATCACAGGCACGAGTCCCCGTGCCCGGCTGAGGCTGACCTTTTTTCTGCTGCTTGTAGCTCTCCAGCTGATGCCGCCGCTGCAGCCGGAGCGTGTTGATGATGGCACTTGCCAGCCGCAGGGCCTGCTGGGGGTATCCGTGGGCACGCAGGGTGTCCACACGGGCGCAGGCAGTGGGGAAAGGTTCTCCCAGCCACAGTGGGTGGCCCTGGGGGTCGAAAGTCTGTTTGTCCCCACCCACGCTGCCTGTGAGGCTGGGCCCGTAGGAGTCACTGGCCAGGATCCTCTGCAGGTAGGCGTCATTCCAGTGCAGCTCTCCAGCCAGCAAGGCGCGGCCAAATACCGTGTGGCGGGGACTTGTGGCTGCCACCTCTTCCTCTTCCTCCGAGCCTGCAGAGAGGCACCCAACATGGCCCAGTGAGGGGTTTCCCTATAGCGGTTGAGCTGTGGCCGGCTTTCTCCACCAAGTACTAATTGGGGTTTAGGCCTGGGCAAAGCTATCAGCATACACCGTCTCCCCAATCCTTGAAGCCACCCTTCAAAGATGCCTGTGTGGGCTGGACATGGTGGCTCATACCTGTAATCCCAGCACTTTGGGAGGCTGAGGTGGGAGGATCACATGAGGCCAGGAGTTCAAGACCAGCCTGGCCAACATGGCGACACCCCATCTCTACTAAAATTAACCCTGGTATGGTGGTGCACGCCTGTAATCCCACCTACTTGGGAGGCTGAGGAATGAGAATTGCTTGAACCCAGGACGCAGAGGTTGCAGTGAGCTGAGGTTGCGTCACTGCACTCCAGCCTGCGCGTCAGAGTGAGACTGTCTCAAAAAAAAAAAAGGAAGTGTGTATGTGTTAGGAACTAGTGCAGTAGTGCAGGCCCATCACACTGATGGAAAACAGGTTGAGCAACTAACTGGCTATCTGTCTTTCTCTTCCTACTTGCTATTTTTCTTTTTTTTTTTTTGAGACAGGGTCTCACTCTGTTGCCCAGGCTAGAGTGCAGTGGTGCGATCTCGGCTCACTGCAACCTCTGCCTCCCAGGCTCAAGTGATTCTCCCATCTCAGCCTCTTGAGTATCTGGGATTCCAGGCATGTGTCACCGCACCCAGCTAATTTTTATATTTTTTGTAGAGACAAGGTCTCACCATGTTGCTCTGGCTGGTCTCAAACTCCTGGCCTCAATGAATCTGCTTCCCTCAGCCTCCCAAAGTGCTGGGATTATAGGCATGAGCCACTACGCCTGGCCTGTACTTGCTATACATTTTTTTTTTCCTTCTCTCCTCATTCTCTCTGTCTTCCCTCCTATCTACTCCTCTGTCTGACTCTCTCCCTCTCTCTATCCATCTCTGCCTCTCTTCACTTGTCTCTCTCCTCAGTATCTCACTTTCTCCTGTTTGATTCCTCCTATCTTTTTTCCTCTCACACCATCTCTTCGCTCCCATAGCTAGAAGGAGGCCAAGCCAGACCAGCCCAGGACTGCAGGTGTTTTAAGCATTTTACTTCACTTGTCCACTTGGGCTGCCATTGCTCCTGCCCTCGGCACTCACTCTTTCCTGGCTGGACAAGTTGGGATTAGTCCTGGGAGGACAGCCAAGGACTGGGGTCCGCTTTGCTCTGCCCCACTCTCTCTCTCTCCTGGGAAGAGCACCATGATGATAAGTGGGGCCACAGTTAGTAGTGATGGTTTTAGGGGGGCATGGTAAAGACCCCTCTCTCCTACCTGGGATGGGGGCCACAGCGGGCTGCAGGCTGGGGCCGTCGAAGGAGTAGTTGCCTTCTTCCAGTGGGCACACGTCGAGCTTGTCCCACCTGCTGAGCAGCTGGAGCCAGCCTGCCCTTTCCTCTGGTTTGCAGTGGGGGCTCAGGACGACACAAACCCACAGGGCCCCTGAGGAGGCACGGGGCAGGCTCAATATTCCTGCCAACAGCAGCAGTGACACACACTTCCGCAGTGCCCACTGTGTGCCACTTGATGATATGCTAACCCCTCACCTCGACCCTCAGAAGCTGCAACTCACAGCCTTTGCACCTTACAGACAAGCAAACTGAGGCACAGAGATGTAACACGGCTTGCACAGGCTCACACCGCTGGTAAGTTAGAAGTTGGGATTAGAGGGTCAGGTGCAGTGACTCATGCCTGTAATCCCAGCACTTTGGAAGGCTGAGGTGGGCGGATTACCTGAGGTCAAGAGTTTAAGAACAGCCTGGCCAACACGGTGAAACCCTGTCTCTACTAATACAAAAAAAAAAAAAGGCCGGGCATGGTGGTAGGCGCCTGTAATCCCAGCTACTTGGGAGGCTGAGGCAGGAGAACAGCTTGAACCTGGGAGGTGGAGGCTGCAATGAGATGAGATCACACCACTGCACTCCAGCCTGGGCAAAAAGAGCAAAGCTCCATCTCAAAAAAAAAAAAAAAAAGTTGGGATTACAACCCAGGCCTCTGTAGTCCTAGCTACTTGGGAGGCTGAGGCACATGAATCGCTTGAACCCAGGAGGCGGAGGTTGCAGTAAGCTGAGATCACACCACTGCACTCCAGCCTGGGCAACAGAGTAAGACTCAATTTCAATAAATAAATAAATAGCTGGGCGCAGTGGCTCACGCCTGTAATCCCAGCACTTTGGGAGGCCGAGACGGGTGGATCACAAGGTCAGGAGATCGAGACCATCCTGGCTAACACGGTGAAACCCCGTCTCTACTAAAAAGTACAAAAATCTAGCCAGGCAAAGTGGCGGGCGCCCTGTAGTCCCAGCTACTCGGGAGGCTGAGACAGGAGAATGGCGTAAACCCGGGAGGTGGAGCTTGCAGTGAGCTGAGATCCGGCCACTGCACTCCAGCCTGGGCAACAGAGCGAGACTCCGTCTCAAAAAAAAAATAAATAAATAAATAAATAAATAAATAAATAAATACCAAACCAGGCCTCCAGACTCCTCTCAAGGTGTTTTGGGGTTTTTTGGGTAGCACTTATCACAATCTAACACAGGGGTCAGCAAAGTAGCAAACCACTGCCCATGGTGAAAACTGAACCACCCTTTATTTTTGATTAGTCTGCCTGCCAAGATTTATTTTTCCATTTTTATTTGTATTTGTTTTTTATTTATTTATTTTTTGAGACAGAGTCTCAGTCTGTCACCCAGGCTGGAGTGCAGTGGTGCAATCTCAGCTCACTGTAACCTCCACCTTGGGTTGAAGCGATTCTCCTGCCTTAGCCTCCCGAGTAGCTGGGATTACAGGCGTCTGCCACCATGCCCGGCTAATTTTTGTATTTTTAGTAAAGATGGGGTTTCACCATGTTGGCCAGTGATCTGCCCACCTTGGCCTCCCAAAGTGCTGGGATTACAGGTGTGAACCACTGCACCTGGGCCTATTTTTTCATTTTTAAATGGTCAGGGAAACAAAACCAAGATTATTTTGCAACTTGTGGGAATAATATAAAATTCAAATACATTAATAAGTATCCATAAATAAAGCCAGTCTTTAAAAAACTTTGAGACAGGGTCTCACCATGTTGTCTAAGCAGCACTCGAACTCCTGGGCTCAAGTAATCCTCCTGCCTCAGCCTTCCAAGTAGTTGGAAGTACAGGATCCCACCACTGTGCCAAGCCCCTTTTTGTTGTTTTTGTTGTTGAGACAGGGTCTTGCTCTGTTGCCCAGGCTGGAGAGCACTGGCACGATCGTGGCTCACTGCAGCCTCAACCTCCGGGGCCCAAGTGATCCCCCTACCTCCCCACAAAGTGCTGGGATGACAGCTGTGAGCCACTGCACCTGGCCTCCCAGCTCTTAAAGTTTTATTGAAATGCCACCATGCCCGTTTGGTATATATGTCTGTGTCTGCTTTTTTTTTTACTATAATGGACAGAGTTAGGTCGTCATGACAGAGATCAAATGGCCTGCAGGGCTGAATAACATTAACTCTGTGGCTCTTACAGAAAACATATGTTGGCTGGGTGTGGTGGCTCACGCCTGTAATCCCAGCACTTTGGGAGGCTGAGGTGGGTGGATCATGAAGTCAGGAGTTCGAGGCCAGCCTGATCAACATGGTGAAACCCCGTCTCTACAGGTGGCACACGCCTGTAATCCCAGCTACTCAGGAGGCTGAGGCAGGAGAATCACTTGAACCCAGGAGGCAGAGGCTGCAGTGAGCCGAGATTGTGCCACTGCACTCCAGCCTGGGAGACAGGGTGAGACTGCATCTCGAAAAGAGAAAAACAAACAAACAAACATATGTCAGCTTTGTGTGGTGGCTCACGCCTGTCATCCCAGCACTTTGAGAGGCCAAGGCCAGAGGATCACTTGAGCCCAAGAGTTTGAGGTTACGGGGAGCCATGATTGTGCCACTGTACTTCAGCCTGGGCACACAGTGAGATCCTGTCTCTAACAAAAGAAAAAAAGAAAGAAAGAAAACATGTAGGCTGGGCGTGGTGGTTCATGCATGTCATCTCAGTACTTTGGGAGGCTGGGCCAGAGGGCTGCTTTGAGTCCAGGCATTCAAGACCAGACTTGGCAAGATAGTGAGACCCTGTCTCTTCAAAAAAATTAAAAATTAGCTGGATGTGGTGGTGTGCACCTGTAGACCCAGCTACTTGGGAGGCTGAGGTGTAGGATAACCTGAGTCTGGGAGGCAGAGGTTGCAGTCAGCTGAGATTGTGGCACTGCATGCCAGCCTGGGCAATAGCGTGAGACCCTGTCTCAAAACAAAGAAAACATGTGTATCAACGCCTGGACCAATGACATTTGATTGCCTGTGCCTATCAGATCCACGTGAACAGGATTTTGACTCTCTTGTTCTCTGCTGACCACCAGTTCCCAGTACCATGCCTGGCACTTTAGAGGCGCTCATACATGTTTGCCAAACGAATGGAGGGCGGATTCAGGGAACAGACCCTAATCTCGGAGTGGGCCAGCCCCCATGGGAGCCGAAGTCCCAGTGTCCACCCCGCACGGGGGTTCGGGCCTCACCCAGCTCATCCCAGAGCTGCCGGCACTTGTCCGTCATGCCGGCGCCCTGCTGCCGCCACAGGGCCAGGCGCGGGTCCTGCAGGAACTGCTCGGTCATGAGGATCAGCATGCGCGCCCCGTTGGAGTCCCGCATTCGCAGCATCTCCCGCACCTGTGCCGGGGACAGGGTGGTGAGGAAGGGCTGGGGCGTCCACTGGGGCCTTTGCACCCCGCGCCCCGCGCCCCGCCGGTCCGCACGGCACCTTGCTGAACATGGAGCGCAGCTGCTGGCTAGCCCCGTAGTAGCCGCCGTTGGACAGCAGTTGCTTCACCTGCTCCTGGATCTGCTCCTCGTCCAGATGCCAGCAGTTGGCGTCCTCGATTCCTGCGCCAGCGGTGGGGTCTGGGGCGCCTGTGGGGAGGGAAGGAAAGGAAGCTGAGGCTGGGGCTGGGGTTGGGGGTTGGGGAGAGACAGCGACTGCCCCTGCCATCTTTTTTTTTTTTTTGAGACGGAGTTTGGCTCTTCTGGCCCAGGCTGGAGTGCTGTAGCACGATCTTCGCTGACTGCAACCTCTGTCTCCTGGGTTCAAGTGATTCTCCTGCCTCAGCCTCCCAAGTAGCTGGGATTACAGGCACACCCCACCACACCTGGCCAATTTTTTTGTTATTTTTAGTACAGGTGGGATTTCACCATGTTGGTCAGGCTGGTTTCAAACTCCTGACCTCAGGTGATCCACCCACCTTGGACTCCCAAAGTGCTGGATTACAGGCATGAGCCACCACACCTGACCCATCCATCCATTCTTCCAAGTCACCCAACCCATTCCAAAGTTCCATCCATCCCACCTAAACCCCACCCACCCACTTGTCCATCCCACCCGAACATCTATTTATCTATTTATCCATCCATCCATCCCTCCATCAATCCATCTATCTTGTCTTAAACATGACTAGCTCATTCATCCATTTTCTCGTTCATCCATTTAGTCATCTCATATGGTTTGGTTCTGTGTCTCCACCCAAATCTCATGTTGAATTATGATCCCCAGTGTTGGAAGTGGGGCCTGGAGGGAGGTGATTGGATCATGGGGATGATTTCCAATGGCGTAGCACCATCCCTTTAGTGTTGTCTCATGATAGAGTTCTCATGAGATCTGGTTGTTTGAAAGTGTATAGCATCTCCCCCTTTGCTCTCTCTCTTCTGCCAGCCATGTGAAGATGTGTTTGCTTCTCCTTTGCCTTCTGCCATGACTGTAAGTTTCCTGAGGCCTCCCCAAATGCAGAAGCCTGTGTAGCCTGCAGAACTATCAGCCGATTAAACCTGTTTATTTTAAATTACCCCATTTCAGGTATGTCTTCATATCAGTGTGAGAACAGAGTAATACATCACCCATCCAATTCATTCATCTATCTCACCTGAAACACAACACACCCACACACCCACACACCCATCCATCCATCCATGCATCCATCCATCCATCCATCCATCCATCCATCCATCCATCCATCCATGCATCCATCCATCCGTGCATTCATCCATCCGTGCATCCATCCATCTGTGCATCCATCCATCCATCTGTGCATCCATCCATGCATCCATCCATCCATCCATGCATCCATCCATGCATCCGTGCATCCGTGCATCCATCCATCCATCCATCCATCCATCCATCCATCCATCCGTCCGTCCGTGCATCCATCCATCCATCCATGCATCCGTCCGTCCATCCATCCATCCGTCCATCCATGCATCCATCCATCCATCCATCCATCCGTCCATCCATCCATCCGTGCATCCATCCATCCATCCGTGCATCCATCCGTCCATCCATCCATCCATCCATCCATCCATCCATGCATCCATCCATCCATCCATCCATCCGTGCATCCATCCATCCGTGCATCCGTCCATCCATGCATCCGTCCGTCCATCCATCCATCCGTCCATCCATGCATCCATCCATCCATCCATCCATCCATCCATCCATCCACGTATCCATCCATCCATCCATGCATCCATCCATCCATGCATCCATCCATCCATCCATCCATGCATCCATCCATCCATCCAACCATCCATGCATCCATCCATGCATCCATCCATGCATCCATCCATCCATCCATCCATGGATCCATCCATCCATCCATCCATCCATCCATCCATCCATCCATCCATCCTGTCCAAAACACTACCAGCTCATTCATCCATTTGCTCATTTATCCACTGAGTCATCCATCCAATCCATCTATCTCATCCGTAATAATATTCATCCATCCATCCATCCATCCATCCACCCACCCATCTTGTCCAAAACACCAGGAGCTCATTCATCCATTTGTTCATTCATCCATTTACTTATCCATTCAATCCACTCATCTATCTCTCCTGAAACACTACACATCCATCCATCTACCCATCCACCCATTCATTTACCCATCCCACTCAAAACACCACCCACCCATCTGTTTACTCACCTGTCTCATCTGAAACACCACGTGCTCATCCACCCCCACCCAAGTCATGACAGTCTCTATCTACTTGGCTGTGTCTCCCATATTCATACCCCTTAAACAACCACCTACCCCATCAGTCCATCATCCACCTTACCCATAATTCCCACCCATCTACTCATCTTATTGATCTATCTGCCCACTCACCCCTTTTAACTTTCCAATCCATGTGAACCAACCACTCAGAATACCCACCCTCCCATTTGTCCACTGACTCACACAAGTACACTATCCACCCCACCTAATAACTATCATCCAATAACTAACCCTAGTTATCTAGGTGATAACTATTAGTTATCACCCAGTAACTAGCCCTAACTCTCTATTCTTCCATTAAACCATCCATTCATTATCAAACCATCCATTCATATGTACCTCTCAAAACACCCACTATCCCATTCGTCCATCCATCCACCCTACACAAAGCACCCGCCCACTCGGCCCACCCACCATGTTGATCCACATATATGAACCTTCCATTCACCCATCTACTCACTCCCAATCCATGTACCCATTGGATCTTTCATTCTTTCAGTGACTTCATCTGTCCACCACTATCAGTCTACCTTAAGCCCACTAGTCAAAGCCCTCCCCACCCAACCACTTATCCTCACCTCCAATCACCATCAATTCCGGTCTTCCCTTCTTTTTTTTTTTTTTTTTTTTTTTGTCAGGGTCTCAGTCTGTCATCAGGTTGGAGTTTTAGTGGTGTGATCATAGCTGACTGCAGCCTTTACCTCCCAGGCTCGTGATCCTCCCATCTCAGCTTCCCAAGTATCTACAGGCGTGCATGTGCCATCACACCCAGCTACTTCTGTTTATTTTTTGTAGCTCATTATTTTGCCCAGGCTGGTCTTGAACTGCTGGTCTCAAGTGATCCTCCTTCCTCAGCCTCCCAAAATGCTGGGATTACATGTATGAGCCACCACACTTGGCTTCCAATTCCCATTCACCTAACGGCATTCTTAATATCCCATCCAGGCCGGGCATGGTGGCTCACGCCTGTAATCCCAGGACTTTGGGAGGCTGAGGCAGGTGGATCACCTGAGGTCAGGAGTTCAAGAGCAGCCTGGCCAACATGGTGAAACCCCCATCTCTACAAAAATATAAAAATTAGCCGGGCATCATGGTGTGCGTCTGTAATCCCAGCTACTTGGGAGGCTGCGACAGGAGAATTGTTTGAACCCAGGAGGCAGAGGTTGCAGCGAGCTGAAACTGCACCACTGCACTCCAGCTTGGGTGACAGAGGAAGACTCGATCTCAAAAAAAAAAAAAAAAAAAAAAAAATCCCCCACCCACCCATTCGTTTTTCCACACCATCAGTTGCCCCCAGCACCTGATCATGAACACTTTTTTCTTTTTGGAGACAGGGTCTCACTTTATCTCCCAGGCTGGAGTGCAGTGGCATGATCTCAGCTCACTGCAACCTCCGCCTCCCGGGTTCAAGCAATTCTCCTACCTCAGCCTCCTGAGCGGCTGGGACTACAGGCACCCGCCACTACGCCTGGCTAATTTTTGTATTTTGGTAGAGATGGGGTTTTGCCATGTTGTCCAGGCTGGTCTCGAACTCCTGACCTCAACTGATCCACCCACCTCGGCCTCCCAAAGTGCTAGGATTACAGGTGTGAGCCCCTGTGCCCGGCCAATCATGAACACTTTCTGTGCCCACCCAGCACCTCCCTCCATCATCCATCCATGCCTCCACCTTCTACTCATCTTCCCCATCCTAGCTAGGCAGCCCAAGCCCCTCAGAACCCCCCAAACCCTCTCAGCCCTCACCACACCTCCTGGTGTATCCCCTCACCCATAACTCCTCTGACATCCACAAATGTCCCACATTCCCTTCATGTCCCCCTCCTCTCCTCCCACACCCAGGATGCTCCATCGATTGACACCCCCAGCCCTGGGGCTGGACCTCCCACTTGCCCTCTAACGCAGGCTCTCCCCTCCTGCCCTCGCCCTCCGCCCATAGGCTGATTTGCAACTACTCATCCGTCCTGTGGCCAGATGATATCTGGGATCTGCCACTCACCAGGTGGATGACCTCAGATGATGCAGGCCATGGCACGTTTTCCGACCCCGCCCCCACAACTTCCTGTAAGTGACCAGTGCTGGGCACATAGCAAGTGGCGTGGCTGTGCGCTTGGGCATCCTCTCCCCACCAGACCCCCGGGGTGCCCTTACCATGCACCAAGTTGATCTCAGAGCCCAGCAGGAGGATCTCATCAGCCAAGCGCTGAGCGGTGGGCAGCACCTCAGTGTGGTGGGCGCTGATGAGGTACTGCACGAACTTCTGCAGCTGGTCCCGGTTCATCTGGGAGAGCGTCTCGGAGATGGGCAGCCGTAGCTCCACCTGGCGGGCATGCCGAATGCGGTACAGGGACAGGGCCACGACGTGGGCGCAGTAGAAGAGGTCGCGGTTGTCACAGCCGCAGCTCACGGACGTGATCTTGCAGCGATCAAAGCTGATAGAGACGTGGTAGAGGCGCTCGGGCTCTCCAGGACCCCCTGGCTCACGGATGTTTCCGCTCAGATGGAATCCTAAGATCAAAGCCAAACTGTCGCATCTGTGTCATCCCAGAGACAGGAGGTGTTTGTGACGCACAGCAAGACCCAGTTGCAAAGCCCAGCCAAGTCACTTCACTAGTGCAAGTCACTGCACTCTCTTTGCTTTTTTTTTTTTTTTTTGAGACGGAGTCTTGCTCTGTTGCCCAGGCTGGAGTGCAGTGGCCAGATCTCAGCTCACTGCAAGCTCCGCCTCCCGGGTTCACGCCATTCTCCTGCCTCAGCCTCCCGAGTAGCTGGGACTACAGGCGCCCGCCAGGTCGCCCGGCTAGTTTTTTGTATTTTTAGTAGAGACGGGGTTTCACCATGTTAGCCAGGATGGTCTCGATCTCCTGACCTTATGATCCGCCCGTCTCGGCCTCCCAAAGTGCTGGGATTACAGGCTTGAGCCACCGCGCCCGGCCTTTTTTTTTTTTTTTTTTTTGAGGCGGAGTCTCGCTCTGTCGCCCGGACTGGAGTGCAGTGCTGCGATCTGGGCTCACTGCAACCTCTGCCTCCCAGGTTCAAGCGATTCTCCTGCTTCAGCCTCCTGAGTAACTGGGATTACAGATGCACAACACCACGCCAGGCTAATTTTTTTTTCTTTTTTGAGACAGAGTTTTGCTGTTGTTGCCCAGGCTGGAGTGCAATGGCACAAACTCGGCTCACCGCAACCTCCACCTCCCAGGTTCAAGTGATTCTCCTACTTCAGCCTCCTGAGTAGCTGGGATTACAGGCATGTGCCACCATGCCCGGCTAATTTTTGTATTTTTAGTAGAGATGGGGTTTCACCATGTTGGTCAGGTTGGTCTTGAATTCCTGACCTAGTGATCTGCCTGCCTCGGCCTCCCACAGTGTTGGGATTACAGGCGTGAGCCCCCAAGCCCAGCCCAACACTTGCTTTTAATTATGAATAATAGTATCATAGCCATGTCATTGAAGGTGGTTTTCTGAATCCTTGGGTTACAATGAATACGGCCAGGGCTTCAGGAGCCCCTCAATTTCCTGAGAAGATGCCAAAGGCCTGTGGCGTTCGGGGCGAGGGGCTGATGAAGTCAGCCAGGGACCAGGTCTCCCCTTCACTCCTCCCTGGGCAGCCTAGGTGCCAGGCTCATCTGACTGGTTCGGCAGCTCAGGCCCAGCCTGGGTCATGCAGGGAGATGGCTTTCCTCATACCAGCTGGAGGTGGCAAGGAGCCTGCGGTCAGCCGGACCATGTCCCAGCAAAGCGGCTCCAAGTCAGACAGAGCCCATGGAGGGTCGTCTCAGCCCAGCCTCGGCCTCCAGCTGGGAGAAATGGCCTGCTGCCGCCAGAGATCTGGAGTCCCAGGCCTCACTTGTTTTCTGGCTCAGCCTCTATTGGTCCCATTCTGAGTCCAGCTGCCTGAGGTCTAAGGCCCTTCCACTGTTCTCATTACATCTCCCCCAGTCTCTGCAGCCCTTTTGTTTTCTTAGCTTGAGGTCTGAGCCCACCCCTCACAGCTGATCCTAAACTGCTACTTGGCCGGGCATGGTGGGGCACGCCTGTAATCCCAGTACTTTGGCAGGCTGTGGCAAGAGGATCTCTTGAGCCCAGGAATTGGAGACCAGCCTGGGCAACAGTGAGTACAGGTCTCTACAAAAAACTTAAAAACTAGTCGAGTGTGGTGGTCTATGCCTGTGGTCCCAACTACTCAGGAGGCTGAGGTGGGAGGATCACTGGAGCTCAGATGTTTGCGACTGCAGTGAGCTATTATCACACCACTGCACTCCAGTCTAGGCAACAGAGTGAGACCCTACCTCTCTTTTTTTTTCCTTCTGAGACAGAGTCTCTCTCTGTTGCCCAGGTTGGAGTGCAATGGCGTGATCTTGGCTCACTGCAACCTCTGCCTCCCAGGTTCAACGGATTCTCCTGCCTCAGCCTCCCAAGTAGCTGGGATTACAGGCACGCACCACCACACCTGGCTAATTTTTGTATTTTTAGCAGAGACGGGGTTTTACCATGTTGGCCAGGCTGGTCTTGAACTCCTGACCTCAGGTGATCCACCCGCCTAGGCCCCACAAAGTGCTGGGATTACAGGTGTGAGCCACAGTGCCCGGCTGAGACACTATCTCTTAAAAAAAAAAAAAAAAAAAATTTGGCCAGGCGTGGTGGCTCACGCCTGTAATCCCAGCACTTTGGGAGGCTGAGGCGAGCAGATCACGAGGTCAGGAGATTGAGACCATCCTGGCTAACATGGTGAAACCCCGTCTCTACTAAAAATAGAAAAAATTAGCTGGGCATGGTGGTGGGCACCTGTAGTTCCAGCTACTCGGGAGGCTGAGACAGGAGAATGGCGTGAACCTGGGAGGCAGGGCTTGCAGTGAGCCAAGCTCATGCCACTGCACTCCAGCCAGGGTGACAGAGCAAGACACCATCTCAAAAAAAAAAAAAAAAAAAAAAAAAAAATTCTAGGTCAGGCATGGTGGCTCACACCTGTAATCCCAGGGAGGCTGAGGCGGGTGGATCACCTGAGGTCAGAAGTTCAAGACCAGTCTGGCCAACATGGTGAAACTCCATCTCTACAAAAATACAAAAATTAGCCAGGCATGATGGCGGATGCCTGTAGTCCCAGCTACTCGGGAGGCTGAAGCAGGAGAACCGCTTGAACCCGGGAGGTGAGGTTGCAGTGAGCCAAGATTGTGCCACTGCACTCCAGCCTGGGCAACAGAGCGAGACTCCATCTTGAAAAAAAAAAAAGAATTCTAAACTTCTACTCTACATTCCCACCTCAGCCCTGTCGCCTGAGGTCTAAGACCATTGCCCAAAAATAGCTCTAATCCTTTGAAATCCCAACCTCTCTGCCTGAGGTCTAAGACTCTCACCTCTGGCTCTAAAGCTTTCTGTCCAACTCCCACCTGGGCCCCGCTGCCTGAGGGCTAGGATCATTCTTACCTCTGGCTCTAAAGCCCTGACCCAAAGCATCACTGGGTCCCTCAGCCCGAGGTCTGGAGCCTCCTCTCACTTCTGGCTGACAGCTGCTCCTCTGATCCTCACCTGGGACCTGCTCTTCTCCCCGTCTCACTACTTCATTCCCCGTTCCCCAGCTCAGCAGCCTGAGGTCTAGGACTCTAGAAGCACTTTCCACCTTCAGCTCATAATCCCGAACCCGACCCCATCTGGGCCTGAAGCCTGAGGTCTGGCACCTTCACCACCGTGTCTCAACCTCTATCCTCATCTGTAGAGTGGCCCTCACCCATCTTCCTTTTTTTTTTCTTTTTTCTCTTTGAGACAGGGTCTCACTCTGTATCCCAGGCTGGAGTGCAGTGGTACAATCAGAGCTTACTGCAGACTCGAACTCTCGAGCAAAAGTGATCCTCTTGCCTTGGCCTCCCATGTAGATGTGACCACAAGCACCCACCACCATACCCAGATCATTTTTTGATTTTTTTTTTGTGCAGACAAGGTCTCACTGTGTTGCCCAGGCTGGTCTTGAACTCTTGGCCTCAAGCCATCTTCCTGCCTTGGCCTCCCAAAGTATTGAGATCAGAGGTGTGAACCACCACATCTGGCCTCACCCTTCCTTTACATGGGCTCTGCTGCCTAAGTTCTGGGATCTCCCCTCCCCTGATTTCTGGTTCACCATCCTCTCCCCCACTCCCTTGTCTAAACCCTGCTGTCTGGGTTCTAGGGTGATCCTTGAGCTTTTGCTCAAAACATCTTGTACAGGCTGGGCGTGGTGGCTCATGCCTGTAATTCCAACACTTTGGGAGGCCGATGCAGGCGGATCACAAGGTCAGGAGTTCGAGTCCAGCCTGGCAAACATGGTGAAACCCCGTCTCTACTAAAAATACAAAAATTAGCCGGGTATGGGGGTGCACGCCTGTAATCCCAGCTACTCAGGAGGATGAGGCAGGAGAATCGTTTGAAGCTGGGAGGCAGAGGTTGCAGTAAGCCAAGATCGCATCACTGCACTCCAGCCTAAGCAACAGAGCGAGACCATCTCAAAAAAAAAATCTTGTACAATCCTACCTGGGCCTCGAAGCCTGAGGTCTGTAACCTCCCTTCCCCTGGCCCCAGGCCTCCCTCCAGTTCCTCCATTTCCACGCCTGGTATGGACCTCCTGTCCTCCCCAGCAGGAGCGAGGGACAAAGACTCACCCACTTGCAACACACGGTCCACAGCCCCGCTCTGGAGCAGGTGCAGCCCGCGGGTAAAGGGCACCCGGGCGTCGTGCTCGCCCTCTGGGGGCGGATAACCCAGCGACGAGTACATACATATTTCCCGTTCACTGCGTGGGAACGACCAAAACACGATGCGCTTCTGGACCGGCTCAGGCACCCGGGAGAACCGCTCCTCCACCTGTAGGAAGGGCCACTGGGTTAGGAGCCTGGGGTTGATGTAATCTTAGCGCTTTGGGAAGCTGAGGTGGGAGGATCGCTTGAGGCCACGAGTTCGAGACCAGCCTGGGCAACATAGAGAGGCTCCCATGTTTACAAAAAAACTGGCCGGGCACGATGGCTCACGCCTGTAATCCCAGCACTTTGGGATGCTGATGCAGGCAGATAACCTGAGGTCAGGAGTTCAAGACCAGCCTGGCCAACATGATGAAACCCTGTCTCTATTAAAAATACAAAAGTTAGCCAGGTGTGGTGGTGCACACCTGTAGTCCCAGCTACTCAGGAGGCTGAGGCGGGAAAATCGCTGGAACCTGGGAGGCAGAGGCTACAGTGAGCTGAGATCCCACCACTACACTCCAGCCTGGGCGACAGAGGGAGACTCCATCTCTTAAAAAAAAAAAAAATACAAAAAAACCCCACAAAAAAGTAGCCAGGCATGGTGGCATGCGTCTGGAATCCCAGCTACTTGGGAGGGTGGGGCAGGAGGGTCACTTGAGGCCATGAGTTTGAGGCTGCAGTGAGCCATGATTGCACCAGCTGCACTCCAGCCTGGGCAACAGAGCAAGATCCTGTCTCAAAAAAAAAAAAAAAAAGGTCAGGGCAGTGGCTCATGCCTGCCATTTCAGCACTTTGGGAGGCCAAGGCAGGTGGAGCCCTGGAGTTCAGGAGTTGGAGAGCAACCTGGCCAACATGGCGAAACCCAAACATACAAAAATTAGCCAGGCGTGGTGGCATGCACCTATAATCTCAGCTCCTCGGGAGGCTGACGCACGAGAATCACTTGAACCCAGGAGGTGGAGGTTGCAGTGAGCCAAGATCGCGCCACTGCACTCTAGTCTGGGCCACAGAGCGAGACTCCGTCTCGAGTAAATAAATAAACAAATAAAAATGAAAAAAGAGAGAAACCAGGCTTGAATCCTAGTTTTGCTATTTAGGAGCACTGTGACCCCAGAAAGTCACTTGGCCTCAGTGTTCTCAGGTGTAAAGTGGGGAGGTCCATGGCACCAACCTCTTGAGGATTGTGGAGAGTAAATATGCGTTATGGTTATAAAGAGCTTATAATAACACCTGGCCCATAGTTAGCATTCTGGAACTTTCTTGCAGTTTCCCTCCTGGATCCTCCTAGCTGCAGGGTCCTGGGATTCTGGTGTAAGATCTTCCCACCCACCAGGCTTTGATGGAGCAGGAAGAAGTTAGGAAAAAGTGATAGGCAGGGCGCGGTGGCTCACGCCTGTAGTCCCAGCACTTTCGGAGGCCGAGGTGGGCGGATCACGAGGTCAGGAAATCGAGACCATCCTGGCTAACACGGTGAAACCCCATCTCTACTAAAAATACAAAAAAATTAGCCGGGCGTAGTGGTGGGCGCCTGTAGTCCCAGCTACTCCGGAGGCTGAGGCAGGAGAATGGCGTGAACCCGGGAGGCGGAGCTTGCAGTGAGCCGAGATTGCACCATTGCACTCTAGCCTGGGTGAAAAAGCAAGACTCGTCTCAAAAAAACAAAAAAGAAAAGAAAAAAGTGATAATAATGATTAAGATGCCCATCTTGACTGGACACGTGTAATCGCAGCACTTTGGGAGGCTGAGGCGGCAGCATCGCTTGAGCTCAGGCGTTCCAGACCAACGTGGGCAACATACCGAGACCCCATGTCTACACACACGCACAAAATTAAAAATTAGCCAGGTGTGGTGGTGCGTGTCTGGAATCCCAGCTACTCAAGAGGCTGAGGCAGGAGGACTGCTTGAGCCCAGGAGTTTGAGGCTGTAGTGAGTTATGACTGTGTCACTGCGCTCCAGCCTGGATGACTGAGCAAGACCCTGCCTCAAAAAAAAAAAAAAAAAAAAAAAGAAAGAAAGAAAGAAAAGAAAAGAATGCACACACTGTGCTGAATGCTTTATGTATGTAATTTCCAAATTCTCACAGCCACCTAGTGTGAGCTTGTCCAACTCACGTCCCACGGCCCTGGCCCGTGATGACTTTGAATGCAGGCCAACACAAATTCGTAAGCTTTCTTAAAACATTGTAAGATACGGCCGGGTACGGTGGCTCATGCCTGTAATTCCAGCACTTTGGGAGGGAGGCCGAGGCGGGCAGATCACTTGAGGTCAGGAGTTTGAAACCAGCCTGGCCAACATGGTGAAACCCCATCTCTACTAAACATACAAAAAATAGCT